>NC_090384.1:25302814-25612522 GCF_036365525.1 Heterodontus francisci
CCGGCGTCAGGAAATCCCGCTGTACATTTATCCCCGGCGTAGGGGAATCCCGCAGTACATTTATTCCCAGCGAAGGGGAATCCCGCGGTGCATTTATCCCCGGCGTAGGGGAATCCCGCAGTACATTTATCCCCGGCGTAGGGGAATCCCTCAGTAAATTTATCCCCGGCGTCGGGAAATCCCGCAGTGCATTTATTCCCGGCGTCGGGGAATCCCACAGTGCATTTATTCCCGGAGTAGGGGAATCCCGCAGTGCATTTATTCCCGGAGTAGGGGAATCCCGCAGTACATTTATTCCCGGCGTAGGGGAATCCCGCAGTACATTTATCCCAGGAGTAGGGAAATCCCGCAGTACATTTATCCCCGGAGTACGGGAATCCCGCAGTGCATATATAATCGGAGTAGGGGAATCCCGCAGTACATTTGTTCCCGGAGTAGGGGAATCCCGCAGTACATTTATCCCAGGAGTAGGGAAATCCCGCAGTACATTTATCCCCGGAGTACGGGAATTCCGCAGTACATTTATTCCCGGAGTAGGGGAATCCTGCAGTGCATTTATCCCCGGAGTACGGGAATCCCGCAGTACATTTATTCCCGGAGTAAGGGAATGACGCAGTGCATTTATTACCGGAGTAGGGGAATCCTGCAGTGCAATTATCCCCGGAGTACGGGAATCCCGCAGTGCATTTATTCCCGGCGTAAGGGAATCCCGCAGTACATTTATCCCCGGAGAACGGGAATCCCGCAGTACATTTATTCCCGGAGTAGGGGAATCCCGCAGTGCATTTATTCCTGGCATAGGGGAATCCCACAGTACATTTATCCCCGGAGTCCGGGAATCCCGTAGTACATTTATAACCGGAGTAGGGGAATCCCGCTGTGCATTTATTCCTGGCATAGGGGAATGCCGCAGTACATTTATCCCCGGAGTAGGGAAATCCCGCAGTACATTTATTCCCAGAGTAGGGGAATCCCGCAGTGCATTTATTCCTGGCTTAGGGGAATCCCGCAGTACATTTATTCCCGGAGTAGGAGAATCCCGCAGTACATTTATCCCCGGAGTACGGGAATCCCGCAGTACATTTATCCCTGGAGTAGGAGAATCCCGCAGTACATTTATCCTCGGAGTAGAGGAATCCCGCTGTACATTTATCCCCAGATTAGGGGAATCCCGCAGTTCATTTATCCTCGGAGTAGGGGAATCCCGCAGTACATTTATCCCCGGAGCAGGGGAATCGCGAGGTACATTTATCCCGGATTGTGGGATTCCCGCAGAAGTTTTGTGGGAATCTCGCAGTACATTTATCCCCAACGATGGGGAATCCCGTAGTACATTTATTCCTGGAGTAGGGGAATCCTGCAATACATTTATCCCCGGAGTAGGGGAATCCCGCAGTGCATTTATTACCGGAGTAGGGGAATCCCGCAGTGCATTTATTCCCGACGTAGGGGAATCCCGCAATGGATTTATTCCCGGTGTAGGGGAATCCCGCAGGACATTTATTCCCGGCGTAGGGGAATCCTGCAGTACATTTATCCCCGGAGTAAGGGAATCCTGCAGTACACTTATCCCTGGAGTAGGGGAATCCCACAGTGCATTTCATCCCGGTGTAGGGGAATCCCGCAGTGCTTTTCATCCCGGTGTAGGGGAATCCCACAGTGCATTTCTGCCCGGCGTAGGGGAATCCCGCGGTGCATTTATCCCCGGCGTCGGGGAATCCCGCAGTACATTTATCCCCGGAGTAGGGGAATCCCGCAGTGCATTTATCCCCAGCGTAGGGGAATCCCGCAGTGCATTTAATCCCAGACTTGGGGAATCCCGCAGTGCATTTATTACCGGAGTAGGGGAATCTCACAGTGCATTTATTCCCGGCGTAGGGGAATCCCGCAGTACATTTATCCCCAGCGTAGGGGAATCCCGCAGTGCATTTAATCCCAGACTTGGGGAATCCCGCAGTGCATTTATTACCGGAGTAGGGGAATCTCGCAGTGCATTTACTCACGACATAGGGGAATCCCGCAGTACATTTATCCCCGGAGAATGGGAATCCCGCAGTACATTTATTCCCGGTGTAGGGGAATCCCACAGTGCATTTATCCCTGGCGTATGGGAATCCCGTCGTGCATTTATGCCCGGCGTAGGGGAATCCCGCAGTACATTTATTCCCAGCATAGGGGAATCCCGCGGTGCATTTATCCCCGGCGTAGGGGAATCCCGCAGTACATTTATACCCGGCGTTGGGAAATACCGCAGTACATTTATCCCCGGCGTAGGGGAATCCCTCAGTAAATTTATCCCCGGCGTCGGGAAATCCCGCAGTGCATTTATCCCCAGCGTCGGGTAGTCCCGCAGTACAATTATCCCTGGCGTCGGGAAATCCCGCAGAACATTTATTCCTGGCCTAGGGGAATCCCGCAGTACATTTATCCCCGGAATATGGAAATCCCGCAGTACATTTATCCCCGGCGTCGGGTAATCCCGCAGTACAATTATCCCTGGCGTCGGGAAATCCCGCAGTCCATTTATTCCCGGCGTCGGGGAATCCCTCAGTAAATTTATCCCCGGCGTCGGGAAATCCCGCAGTGCATTTATCCCCAGCGTCGGGTAGTCCCGCAGTACAATTATCCCTGGCGTCGGGAAATCCCGCAGAACATTTATTCCTGGCCTAGGGGAATCCCGCAGTACATTTATCCCCGGAGCATGGAAATCCCGCAGTACATTTATCCCCGGCGTCGGGTAATCCCGCAGTACAATTATCCCTGGCGTCGGGAAATCCCGCAGTCCATTTATTCCTGGCCAAGGGGAATCCCGCAGTACATTTATCCCCGGAGTATGGGAATCCCGCAGTACATTTATTCCCGGAGTAGGGGAATCCCGCAGTGCATTTATTCCTGGCATAGGGGAATCCCGCAGTACATTTATCCCCGGAGTAGGGAAATCCCGCAGTACATTTATCCCCGCATTCCGGGAATCCTGCAGTGCATTTATTCCCGGAGTAGGGGAATCCCGCAGTGCATTTATCCCCGGAGTAGGGGAATCCCGCAGTACATTTATCCCTGGAGTAGGGCAATCCCGCAGTACATTTATGCCCGGCGTATGAGAATCCCGTGGTGCATTTATGCCCGGCGTCAGGAAATCCCGCTGTACATTTATCCCCGGTGTAGGGGAATCCCGCAGTACATTTATCCCCGGCGTAGGGGAATCCCGCAGTACATTTATCCCCGGCGTTGGGAAATACCACAGTACATTTATCCCCGGCGTAGGGGAATCCCTCAGTACATTTATCCCCGGCGTAGGGGAATCCCTCAGTAAATTTATCCCCGGCGTGGGGAAATCCCGCAGTACATTTATCCCTGGTGTCGGGAAATCCCGCAGTGCATTTATCCCCGGCGTCGGGTAATCCCGCAGTACAATTATCCCTGGCGTCGGGAAATCCCGCAGTACATTTATTCCTGGCCTAGGGGAATCCCGCAGTACATTTATCCCCGGAGTATGGGAATCCCGCTGTACATTTATTCCCGGAGTAGGGGAATCCCGCAGTGCATTTATTCCTGGCAAAGGGGAATCCCGCAGTACATTTATCCCCGGAGTAGGGAAATCCCTCAGTACATTTATCCCCGCATTCCGGGAATCCTGCAGTGTATTTATTCCCTGAGCAGGGGAATCCCGCAGTGCATTTATCCCCGGAGTAGGGGAATCCCGCAGTACATTTATCCCCGGAGTAGGGCAATCCCGCAGTACCTTTATCCCCGGAGTAGGGGAATCCCGCAGTGCTTTTCATCCCGGCGTCGGGGAATCCCGCAGTACATTTATCCCCGGAGTAGGGGAATCCCGCAGTGCATTTATAACCGGAGTAGGGGAATCCCGCAGTGCATTTATTCCCGGAGTAGGGGAATCTCACAGTGCATTTATTCCCGGCGTAGGGGAATCCCGCAGTACATTTATCCCCAGCGTAGGGGAATCCCGCAGTGCATTTAATCCCAGACTTGGGGAATCCCGCAGTCCATTTATTCCCGGCGTCGGGAAATCCCGCAGTGCATTTATCCCCAGCGTCGGGTAGTCCCGCAGTACAATTATCCCTGGCGTCGGGAAATCCCGCAGAACATTTATTCCTGGCCTAGGGGAATCCCGCAGTACATTTATCCCAGGAGCATGGAAATCCCGCAGTACATTTATCCCCGGCGTCGGGTAATCCCGCAGTACAATTATCCCTGGCGTCGGGAAATCCCGCAGTCCATTTATTCCTGGCCAAGGGGAATCCCGCAGTACATTTATCCCCGGAGTATGGGAATCCCGCAGTACATTTATTCCCGGAGTAGGGGAATCCCGCAGTGCATTTATTCCTGGCATAGGGGAATCCCGCAGTACATTTATCCCCGGAGTAGGGAAATCCCGCAGTACATTTATCCCCGCATTCCGGGAATCCTGCAGTGCATTTATTCCCGGAGTAGGGGAATCCCGCAGTGCATTTATCCCCGGAGTAGGGGAATCCCGCAGTACATTTATCCCTGGAGTAGGGCAATCCCGCAGTACATTTATGCCCGGCGTATGAGAATCCCGTGGTGCATTTATGCCCGGCGTCAGGAAATCCCGCTGTACATTTATCCCCGGTGTAGGGGAATCCCGCAGTACATTTATCCCCGGCGTAGGGGAATCCCGCAGTACATTTATCCCCGGCGTTGGGAAATACCACAGTACATTTATCCCCGGCGTAGGGGAATCCCTCAGTACATTTATCCCCGGCGTAGGGGAATCCCTCAGTAAATTTATCCCCGGCGTGGGGAAATCCCGCAGTACATTTATCCCTGGTGTCGGGAAATCCCGCAGTGCATTTATCCCCGGCGTCGGGTAATCCCGCAGTACAATTATCCCTGGCGTCGGGAAATCCCGCAGTACATTTATTCCTGGCCTAGGGGAATCCCGCAGTACATTTATCCCCGGAGTATGGGAATCCCGCTGTACATTTATTCCCGGAGTAGGGGAATCCCGCAGTGCATTTATTCCTGGCAAAGGGGAATCCCGCAGTACATTTATCCCCGGAGTAGGGAAATCCCTCAGTACATTTATCCCCGCATTCCGGGAATCCTGCAGTGTATTTATTCCCTGAGCAGGGGAATCCCGCAGTGCATTTATCCCCGGAGTAGGGGAATCCCGCAGTACATTTATCCCCGGAGTAGGGCAATCCCGCAGTACCTTTATCCCCGGAGTAGGGGAATCCCGCAGTGCTTTTCATCCCGGCGTCGGGGAATCCCGCAGTACATTTATCCCCGGAGTAGGGGAATCCCGCAGTGCATTTATAACCGGAGTAGGGGAATCCCGCAGTGCATTTATTCCCGGAGTAGGGGAATCTCACAGTGCATTTATTCCCGGCGTAGGGGAATCCCGCAGTACATTTATCCCCAGCGTAGGGGAATCTCGCAGTGCATTTATTCCCGGCCTAGGGGAATCCCGCAGTACATTTATCCCCGGAGAATGGGAATCCCGCAGTACATTTATCCCCGGAGTATGGGAATCCCGCAGTACATTTATTCCCGGTGTAGGGGAATCCCGCAGTGCATTTATTCCCGGCCTAGGGGAATCCCGCAGTACATTTATCCCCGGAGAATGGGAATCCCGCAGTACATTTATCCCCGGAGTATGGGAATCCCGCAGTACATTTATTCCCGGTGTAGGGGAATCCCACAGTGCATTTATGCCCGGCGTCAGGAAATCCCGCTGTGCATTTATCCCCGGCGTAGGGGAATCCCGCAGTACATTTATTCCCAGCATATGGGAATCCCGCGGTGCATTTATCCCCGGCGTAGGGGAATCCCGCAGTACATTTATACCCGGCGTTGGGAAATACCGCAGTACATTTATCCCCGGCGTAGGGGAATCCCTCAGTAAATTTATCCCCGGCGTCGGGAAATCCCGCAGTGCATTTATCCCCAGCGTCGGGTAGTCCCGTAGTACATTTATTCCTGGCCTAGGGGAATCCCGCAGTACATTTATCCCCGGAATATGGAAATCCCGCAGTACATTTATCCCCGGCGTCGGGTAATCCCGCAGTACATTTATCCCTGGCGTCGGGAAATCCCGCAGAACATTTATTCCTGGCCTAGGGGAATCCCGCAGTACATTTATCCCCGGAATATGGAAATCCCGCAGTACATTTATCCCCGGCGTCGGGTAATCCCGCAGTACAATTATCCCTGGCGTCGGGAAATCCCGCAGTCCATTTATTCCCGGCGTCGGGGAATCCCGCAGTACATTTATCCCCGGAGAAGGGCAATCCCACAGTACATTTATCCCAGGAGTAGGGGAATCCCGCAGTACATTTATCCCCGGAGTAGGGAAATCCCGCAGTACATTTATCCCTGGAGTCCGGGAATCCTGCAGTACATTTAACCCCGGCGTTGGGAAATCCCGCAGGACATTTATCCCCGGAGTATGGGAATCCTGCAGTACATTTATCCCCGGAGTACGGGAAATCCCGCAGTACATTTATCCCCGGAGTACAGGAATCCCGCAGAACATTTATTCCCGGTGTAGGGGAATCCCGCAGTACATTTATCCCCGGAGTAGGGAAATCCCGCAGTACATTTATCCCCGGAGTACAGGAATCCCGCAGTACATTTATCCCCGGAGTAGGAGAATCCAGCTGTACATTTATCCCCGGAGTAGGGGAATCCCGCTGTGCATTTATTCTCGGAGTAGGGGAATCCCGCAGTGCATTTATCCCCGGAGTTGGGGCGTCCCGCAGTGCAATTATCCCCAGACTACGGGAATCCCGCAGTACATATATAATCGGAGTAGGGGAACCCCGTAGGACATTTATTCCCAGCGTAGGGGAATCCCGCAGTGCATTTATTCCCGGCGTACGGGAATCCCGCAGTACATGTATTCCCGGGGTAGGGGAATCTCGCAGTGCATTTATTCCCGGAGTAGGGGAATCCTGCAGTGCAATTATCCCAGGAGTACGGGAATCCCGCAGTGCATTTATTCCCGGCGTAGCGGCATCGCGCAGTACATTTATCCCTGATTGTGGGAATCCCGCAGAACATTTGTGGGAATCCCGCAGTACATTCATCCCCGGAGTAGGGGAATCTCGCAGTACATTTATCCCCGGAGTAGGGGAATCCTGCAGTACATTTTTCCCCCGCGTAGGGGAATCCCGCAGTACATTTATCCCCGGAGTAGGGGAATCCTGCAGTACATTTATCCCCGGAGGAGGGGAATCCCGCAGTACATTTATTCCCGGTGTAGGGGAATCCCGCAGTACATTTATTCCCGTTGTAGGGGAATCCCGCAGTACATTTATTCCCGGCGTAGGGGAATCCCGCAGTGCATTTATTCCCGGCGTAGGGGAATCCCGCAGTGCATTTATTCCCGGTGTAGGGAATGCCGCAGTACATTTATTCCCAGCGTAGGGAAATCCCGCAGTACATTTATTCCCAGCGTAGGGGAATCCCGCAGTGCATTTAGTCCCGGTGTAGGGAAATCCCGCAGTACATTTATTCCCAGCGTAGGGGAATCCCGCAGTGCATTTAGTCCCGGTGTAGGGGAATCCCGCAGTACATTTATCCCCGGAGTAGGGCAATCCCGCAGTACATTTATCCCCGGAGTAGGGGAATCCCGCAGTGCATTTATTCCCGGAGTAGGGGAATCCCGCAGTGCATTTATCTCCGGAGTAGGGGAATCCCGCAGTACATTTATCCCCGGAGTAGGGCAATCCCGCAGTACATTTATCCCAGGAGTAGGGGAATCCCGCAGTACATTTATCCCCGGAGTAGGGAAATCCCGCAGTACATTTATCCCTGGAGTCCGGGAATCCTGCAGTACATTTAACCCCGGCGTTGGGAAATCCCGCAGGACATTTATCCCCGGAGTATGGGAATCCTGCAGTACATTTATCCCCGGAGTACGGGAATCCCGCAGAACATTTATTCCCGGTGTAGGGGAATCCTGCAGTACATTTATCCCCGGAGTAGGGAAATCCCGCAGTACATTTATCCCCGGAGTACAGGAATCCCGCAGTACATTTATCCCCGGAGTAGGAGAATCCAGCTGTACATTTATCCCCGGAGTAGGGGAATCCCGCTGTGCATTTATTCTCGGAGTAGGGGAATCCCGCAGTGCATTTATCCCCGGAGTTGGGGCGTCCCGCAGTGCAATTATCCCCGGACTACGGGAATCCCGCAGTACATATATAATCGGAGTAGGGGAACCCCGTAGGACATTTATTCCCAGCGTAGGGGAATCCCGCAGTGCATTTATTCCCGGCGTACGGGAATCCCGCAGTACATGTATTCCCGGGGTAGGGGAATCTCGCAGTGCATTTATTCCCGGAGTAGGGGAATCCTGCAGTGCAATTATCCCAGGAGTACGGGAATCCCGCAGTGCATTTATTCCCGGCGTAGCGGCATCGCGCAGTACATTTATCCCTGATTGTGGGAATCCCGCAGAACATTTGTGGGAATCCCGCAGTACATTCATCCCCGGAGTAGGGGAATCTCGCAGTACATTTATCCCCGGAGTAGGGGAATCCTGCAGTACATTTTTCCCCCGCGTAGGGGAATCCCGCAGTACATTTATCCCCGGAGTAGGGGAATCCTGCAGTACATTTATCCCCGGAGGAGGGGAATCCCGCAGTACATTTATTCCCGGTGTAGGGGAATCCCGCAGTACATTTATTCCCGTTGTAGGGGAATCCCGCAGTACATTTATTCCCGGGGTAGGGGAATCCCGCAGTGCATTTATTCCCGGCGTAGGGGAATCCCGCAGTGCATTTATTCCCGGTGTAGGGAATGCCGCAGTACATTTATTCCCAGCGTAGGGAAATCCCGCAGTACATTTATTCCCAGCGTAGGGGAATCCCGCAGTGCATTTAGTCCCGGTGTAGGGGAATCCCGCAGTGCATTTATCCCCGGCGTAGGGGAATCCCGCAGTGCATTTCTTCCCGGTGTGGGGGAATCCCGCAGTGCATTTATGCCCGGCGTCAGGAAATCCCGCAGTGCATTTATGCCCGGCGTCAGGAAATCCCGCAGTACATTTATCCCCGGCGTAGGGGAATCCCGCAGTGCATTTCTTCCCGGTGTGGGGGAATCCCGCAGTGCATTTATGCCCGGCGTCAGGAAATCCCGCTGTACATTTATCCCCGGTGTAGGGGAATCCCGCTGTACATTTAATCCCGGTGTAGGGGAATCCCACAGTACATTTATCCCTGGCGTCGGGAAATCCCGCAGTGCATTTATGCCCGTCGTCAGGAAATCCCGCTGTACATTTATCCCCGGCGTAGGGGAATCTCGCAGTACATTTATTCCCGGCGTAGGGGAATCCCGCGGTGCATTTATCCCCGGCGTAGGGGAATCCCGCAGTACATTTATCCCCTGCGTTGGGAAATCCCGCAGTACATTTATCCCCGGCGTAGGGGAATCCCGCAGTACATTTATCCCCGGAGTAGGGCAATCCCGCAGTACATTTATCCCCGGAGTAGGGGAATCCCGCAGTACATTTATCCCCGGAGTAGGGAAATCCCGCAGTACATTTATCCCTGGAGTCCGGGAATCCTGCAGTACATTTAATCCCGGTGTAGGGGAATCCCACAGTACATTTATCCCTGGCGTCGGGAAATCCCGCAGTGCATTTATCCCCTGCGTCGGGAAATCCCGCAGGACATTTATCCCTGGCATCGGGAAATCCCACAGTACATTTATTCCTGGCCTAGGGGAATCCCGCAGTACATTTATCCCCGGAGAATGGGAATCCCGCAGTACATTTATCCCCGGAGTATGGGAATCCTGCAGTACATTTATTCCCGGCCTAGGGGAATCCCGCAGTACATTTATCCCCAGGAGAATGGGAATCCCGCAGTACATTTATTCCCGGTGTAGGGGAATCCCACAGTGCATTTATCCCCGGCGTATGGGAATCCCGTGGTGCATTTATGCCCGGCGTCAGGAAATCCCGCTGTACATTTATCCCCTGCGTAGGGGAATCCCGCAGTACATTTATTCCCAGCGTAGGGGAATCCCGCGGTGCATTTATCCCCAGCGTAGGGGAATCCCGCAGTACATTTATCCCCGGCGTTGGGAAATACCGCAGTACATCTATCCCCGGCGTAGGGGAATCCCTCAGTAAATTTATCCCCGGCGTCGGGAAATCCCGCAGTGCATTTATTCCTGGCGTAGGGAAATCCCGCAGTGCATTTATTCCTGGCGTAGGGGAATCCCTCAGTAAATTTATCCCCGGCGTCGGGAAATCCAGCAGTGCATTTATCCCCAGCGTCGGGTAGTCCCGCAGTACAATTATCCCTGGCGTCGGGAAATCCCGCAGAACATTTATTCCTGGCCGGGGGAATCCCGCAGTACATTTATCCCCGGAGTATGGAAATCCCGCAGTACATTTATCCCCGGAGTAGGGGAATCCCGCAATGCATTTATTCCTGGCATAGGGGAACCCGCAGTACATTTATCCCCGGAGTAGGGAAATCCCGCAGTACATTTATTCCTGGCCTAGGGGAATCCCGCAGTACATTTATCCCCGGAGTATGGGAAAACCGCAGTACATTTATTCCCGGAGTAGGGGAATCCCGCAGTGCATTTATTCCTGGCATAGGGGAATCCCGCAGTACATTTATCCTCGGAGTAGGGAAATCCCGCAGTACATTTATCCCCGCATTCCGGGAATCCTGCAGTGCATTTATTCCCTGAGCAGGGGAATCCCGCAGTGCATTTATCCCCGGAGTAGGGGAATCCCGCAGTACATTGATCCCCGGAGTAGGGCAATCCCGCAGTACATTTATGCCCGGCGTCCGGAAATCCCGCTGTACACTTATCCCCGGCGTAGGGGAATCCCGCAGGACATTTATCCCCGGCGTAGGGGAATCCCGCAGTACATTTATCCCCGGCGTTGGGAAATACCGCAGTACATTTATCCCCGGCGTAGGGGAATCCCTCAGTAAATTTATCCCCGGCGTCGGGAAATCCCGCAGGACATTTATCCCTGGCGTCGGGAAATCCCGCAGTGCATTTATTCCCGGCGTCGGGGAATCCCTCAGTAAATTTATCCCCGGCGTCGGGAAATCCCGCAGGACATTTATCCCTGGCGTAGGGGAATCCCGCAGTGCATTTATTCCCGGCGTAGGGGAATCCCTCAGTAAATTTATCCCCGGCGTCGGGAAATCCCGCAGTACATTTATCCCTGGCGTCGGGAAATCCCGCAGTACATTTATCCCCGGAGTATGGGAATCCCGCAGTACATTTATTCCCGGAGTAGGGGAATCCCGCAGTGCATTTATTCCTGGCAAAGGGGAATCCCACAGTACATTTATCCCCGGAGTAGGGAAATCCCGCAGTACATTTTCCCCGCATTCCGGGAATCCTGCAGTGTTATTATTCCCTGAGCAGGGGAACCCCGCAGTGCATTTATCCCCGGAGTAGGGGAATCCCGCAGTACATTTATCCCCGGAGTAGGGCAATCCCGCAGTACATTTATCCCCGGAGTAGGGGAATCCCGCAGTGCATTTATTCCCGGAGTAGGGGAATCCCGCAGTGCATTTATCTCCGGAGTAGGGGAATCCCGCAGTACATTTAATCCCGGTGTAGGGGAATCCCACAGTACATTTATCCCTGGCGTCGGGAAATCCCGCAGTGCATTTATGCCCGTCGTCAGGAAATCCCGCTGTACATTTATCCCCGGCGTAGGGGAATCTCGCAGTACATTTATTCCCGGCGTAGGGGAATCCCGCGGTGCATTTATCCCCGGCGTAGGGGAATCCCGCAGTACATTTATCCCCTGCGTTGGGAAATCCCGCAGTACATTTATCCCCGGCGTAGGGGAATCCCGCAGTACATTTATCCCCGGAGTAGGGCAATCCCGCAGTACATTTATCCCCGGAGTAGGGGAATCCCGCAGTACATTTATCCCCGGAGTAGGGAAATCCCGCAGTACATTTATCCCTGGAGTCCGGGAATCCTGCAGTACATTTAATCCCGGTGTAGGGGAATCCCACAGTACATTTATCCCTGGCGTCGGGAAATCCCGCAGTGCATTTATCCCCTGCGTCGGGAAATCCCGCAGGACATTTATCCCTGGCATCGGGAAATCCCACAGTACATTTATTCCCGGCCTAGGGGAATCCCGCAGTACATTTATCCCCGGAGAATGGGAATCCCGCAGTACATTTATCCCCGGAGTATGGGAATCCCGCAGTACATTTATCCCCAGGAGAATGGGAATCCCGCAGTACATTTATTCCCGGTGTAGGGGAATCCCACAGTGCATTTATCCCCGGCGTATGGGAATCCCGTGGTGCATTTATGCCCGGCGTCAGGAAATCCCGCTGTACATTTATCCCCTGCGTAGGGGAATCCCGCAGTACATTTATTCCCAGCGTAGGGGAATCCCGCGGTGCATTTATCCCCAGCGTAGGGGAATCCCGCAGTACATTTATCCCCGGCGTTGGGAAATACCGCAGTACATCTATCCCCGGCGTAGGGGAATCCCTCAGTAAATTTATCCCCGGCGTCGGGAAATCCCGCAGTGCATTTATTCCCGGCGTAGGGAAATCCCGCAGTGCATTTATTCCTGGCGTAGGGGAATCCCTCAGTAAATTTATCCCCGGCGTCGGGAAATCCAGCAGTGCATTTATCCCCAGCGTCGGGTAGTCCCGCAGTACAATTATCCCTGGCGTCGGGAAATCCCGCAGAACATTTATTCCTGGCCGGGGGAATCCCGCAGTACATTTATCCCCGGAGTATGGAAATCCCGCAGTACATTTATCCCCGGAGTAGGGGAATCCCGCAATGCATTTATTCCTGGCATAGGGGAACCCGCAGTACATTTATCCCCGGAGTAGGGAAATCCCGCAGTACATTTATTCCTGGCCTAGGGGAATCCCGCAGTACATTTATCCCCGGAGTATGGGAAAACCGCAGTACATTTATTCCCGGAGTAGGGGAATCCCGCAGTGCATTTATTCCTGGCATAGGGGAATCCCGCAGTACATTTATCCTCGGAGTAGGGAAATCCCGCAGTACATTTATCCCCGCATTCCGGGAATCCTGCAGTGCATTTATTCCCTGAGCAGGGGAATCCCGCAGTGCATTTATCCCCGGAGTAGGGGAATCCCGCAGTACATTGATCCCCGGAGTAGGGCAATCCCGCAGTACATTTATGCCCGGCGTATGGGAATCCCGTGGTGCATTTATGCCCGGCGTCCGGAAATCCCGCTGTACATTTATCCCCGGCGTAGGGGAATCCCGCAGGACATTTATCCCCGGCGTAGGGGAATCCCGCAGTACATTTATCCCCGGCATTGGGAAATACCGCAGTACATTTATCCCCGGCGTAGGGGAATCCCTCAGTAAATTTATCCCCGGCGTCGGGAAATCCCGCAGTGCATTTATTCCCGGCGTCGGGGAATCCCTCAGTAAATTTATCCCCGGCGTCGGGAAATCCCGCAGGACATTTATCCCTGGCGTAGGGGAATCCCGCAGTGCATTTATTCCCGGCGTAGGGGAATCCCTCAGTAAATTTATCCCCGGCGTCGGGAAATCCCGCAGTACATTTATCCCTGGCGTCGGGAAATCCCGCAGTACATTTATCCCCGGAGTATGGGAATCCCGCAGTACATTTATTCCCGGAGTAGGGGAATCCCGCAGTGCATTTATTCCTGGCAAAGGGGAATCCCACAGTACATTTATCCCCGGAGTAGGGAAATCCCGCAGTACATTTTCCCCGCATTCCGGGAATCCTGCAGTGTTATTATTCCCTGAGCAGGGGAATCCCGCAGTGCATTTATCCCCGGAGTAGGGGAATCCCGCAGTACATTTATCCCCGGAGTAGGGCAATCCCGCAGTACATTTATCCCCGGAGTAGGGGAATCCCGCAGTGCATTTATTCCCGGAGTAGGGGAATCCCGCAGTGCATTTATCTCCGGAGTAGGGGAATCCCGCAGTACATTTATCCCCGGAGTAGGGCAATCCCGCAGTACATTTATCCCCGGAGTAGGGGAATCCCGCAGTACATTTATCCCCGGAGTAGGGAAATCCCGCAGTACATTTATCCCTGGAGTCCGGGAATCCTGCAGTACATTTATCCCCGGAGTAGGGAAATCCCGCAGTACATTTATCCCCGGAGTACGGGAATCCCGCAGTACATTTATCCCCGGAGTAGGAGAATCCAGCTGTACATTTATCCCCGGAGTAGGGGAATCCTGCAGTGCATTTATTCCCGGCGTAGGGGAATCCCGCTGTGCATTTATTCTCGGAGTAGGGGAATCCCGCAGTGCATTTATCCCCGGAGTTTGGGCGTCCCGCAGTGCAATTATCCCCGGACTACGGGAATCCCGCAGTACATATATAATCGGAGTCGGGGAACCCCGTAGGACATTTATTCCCAGCGTAGGGGAATCCCGCAGTACATTTATCCCCGGAGTAGGGGAATCCCGCAGTGCAATAATTCCTGGCATAGGGGAATCCTGCAGTACATTTATCCCCGACGTAGGGGAATCCCGCAGTGCATTTATTCCCGGCGTAGGGGAATCCCGCAGTACATTTATTCCCGGAGTAGGGAAATCTCGCAGTGCATTTATTCCCGGAGTAGGGGAATCCTGCAGTGCAATTATCCCAGGAGTACGGGAATCCCGCGGTGCATTTATTCCCGGCGTAGGGGCATCGCGCAGTACATTTATCCCTGATTGTGGGAATCCCGCAGAACATTTGTGGGAATCCCGCAGTACATTCATCCCCGGAGTAGGGGAATCTCGCAGTACATTTATCCCCGGAGTAGGGGAATCCTGCAGTACATTTTTCCCCCGCGTACGGGAATCCCGCAGTACATTTATCCCCGGAGTAGGGGAATCCTGCAGTACATTTATCCCCGGAGGAGGGGAATCCCGCAGTACATTTATTCCCGGCGTAGGGGAATCCCGCAGTACATTTATTCCCGGCGTAGGGGAATCCCGCAGTGCATTTATTCCCGGCGTAGGGGAATCCCGCAGTGCATTTATTCCCGGTGTAGGGGAATCCCGCAGTACATTTATTCCCAGCGTAGGGGAATCCCGCAGTGCATTTAGTCCCTGTGTAGGGGAATCCCGCAGTGCATTTATGCCCGGCGTCAGGAAATCCCGCAGTACATTTATCCCCGGCGAAGGGGAATCCCGCAGTGCATTTCTTCCCGGTGTGGGGGAATCCCGCAGTGCATTTATGCCCGGCGTCAGGAAATCCCGCTGTACATTTATCCCCGGCGTAGGGGAATCCCGCAGTACATTTATTCCCGGCGTAGGGGAAACCCGCAGTACATTTATTCCCGGCGTAGGGGAATCCCGCAGTACATTTATCCCCGGCGTAGGGGAATCTCGCAGTACATTTATTCCCGGCGTAGGGGAATCCCGCGGTGCATTTATCCCCGGCGTAGGGGAATCCCGCAGTACATTTATCCTCGGCGTTGGGAAATCCCGCAGTACATTTATTCCCGGCGTAGGGGAATCCCGCGGTGCATTTATCCCCGGCGTAGGGGAATCCCGCAGTACATTTATCCTCGGCGTTGGGAAATCCCGCGGTGCATTTATCCCCGGCGTAGGGGAATCCCGCGGTGCATTTATCCCCGGCGTAGGGGAATCCCTCAGTAAATTTATCCCCAGCGTCGGGAAATCCCGCAGTGCAATTATCCCAGGAGTACGGGAATCCCGCAGTGCATTTATTCCCGGCGTAGGGGCATCGCGCAGTACATTTATCCCTGATTGTGGGAATCCCGCAGAACATTTGTGGGAATCCCGCAGTACATTCATCCCCGGAGTAGGGGAATCCTGTAGTACATTTTTCCCCCGCGTAGGGGAATCCCGCAGTACATTTATCCCCGGAGTAGGGGAATCCCGCAGTACATTTATCCTCGGCGTTGGGAAATCCCGCAGTACATTTATCCCCGGCGTAGGGGAATCCCTCAGTAAATTTATCCCCAGCGTCGGGAAATCCCGCAGTGCATTTATTCCCGGCGTCGGGGAATCCCGCAGTACATTTATCCCTGGCGTCGGGAAATCCCGCAGTACATTTATTCCCGGCCTAGGGGAATCCCGCAGTACATTTATCCCCGGAGTATGGGAATCCCGCAGTGCAATTATCCCCGGACTACGGGAATCCCGCAGTACATATATAATCGGAGTAGGGGAATCCCGCAGTACATTTATCCCCGGTGTAGGGGAATCCCGCAGTGCATTAATTCCTGGCATAGGGGAATCCTGCAGTACATTTATTCCCGGCATAGGGGAATCCCGCAGTGCATTTATCCCCGGAGTTGGGGCGTCCCGCAGTACATTTATCCCCGGAGAATGGGAATCCCGCAGTACATTTATCCCCGGAGTATGGGAATCCCGCAGTACATTTATTCCCAGTGTAGGGGAATCCCACAGTGCATTTATGCCCGGCGTCAGGAAATCCTGCTGTGCATTTATCCCCGGCGTAGGGGAATCCCGCAGTACATTTATTCCCAGCATAGGGGAATCCCGCGGTGCATTTATCCCCGGCGTAGGAGAATCCCGCAGTACATTTATCCCCGGCGTAGGGGAATCCCTCAGTAAATTTATCCCCGGCGTCGGGAAATCCCGCAGTGCATTTATCCCCAGCGTCGGGTAGTCCCGCAGTCCATTTATTCCTGGCCTAGGGGAATCCCGCAGTACATTTATCCCCGGAGTATGGAAATCCCGCAGCACATTTATCCCCGGAGTAGGGGAATCCCGCAGTACATTTATTCCCGGAGTAGGGGAATCCCGCAGTGCATTTATTCCTGGCATAGGGGAATCCCGCAGTACATTTATCCCCGGAGTAGGGAAATCCCGCAGTACATTTATCCCTGGCGTCGGGAAATCCCGCAGTCCATTTATTCCTGGCCAAGGGGAATCCCGCAGTACATTTATTCCTGGCCAAGGGGAATCCCGCAGTACATTTATCCCCGGAGTATGGGAATCCCGCAGTACATTTATTCCCGGAGTAGGGGAATCCCGCAGTGCATTTATTCCTGGCATAGGGGAATCCCGCAGTACATTTATCCCCGGAGTAGGGAAATCCCGCAGTACATTTATCCCCGCATTCCGGGAATCCTGCAGTGCATTTATTCCCGGAGTAGGGGAATCCCGCAGTGCATTTATCCCCGGAGTAGGGGAATCCCACAGTACATTTATCCCCGGAGTAGGGCAATCCCGCAGTACATTTATGCCCGGCGTATGGGAATCCCGTGGTGCATTTATGCCCGGCGTCAGGAAATCCCGCTGTACATTTATCCCCGGTGTAGGGGAATCCCGCAGTACATTTATCCCCGGCGTAGGGGAATCCCGCAGTACATTTATCCCCGGCGTAGGGGAATCCCTCAGTAAATTTATCCCCGGCGTAGGGGAATCCCTCAGTAAATTTATCCCCGGCGTGGGGAAATCCCGCAGTACATTTATCCCTGGTGTCGGGAAATCCCGCAGTGCATTTATCCCCGGCGTCGGGTAATCCCGCAGTACAATTATCCCTGGCGTCGGGAAATCCCGCAGTACATTTATTCCTGGCCTCGGGGAATCCCGCAGTACATTTATCCCCGGAGTATGGGAATCCCGCTGTACATTTATTCCCGGAGTAGCGGAATCCCGCAGTGCATTTATTCCTGGCAAAGGGGAATCCCGCAGTACATTTATCCCCGGAGTAGGGAAATCCCGCAGTACATTTATCCCCGCATTCCGGGAATCCTGCAGTGTATTTATTCCCTGAGCAGGGGAATCCCGCAGTGCATTTATCCCCGGAGTAGGGGAATCCCGCAGTACATTTATCCCCGGAGTAGGGCAATCCCGCAGTACATTTATCCCCGGAGTAGGGGAATCCCGCAGTGCATTTATTCCCGGAGTAGGGGAATCCCGCAGTGCATTTATCTCCGGAGTAGGGGAATCCCGCAGTACATTTATCCCCGGAGTAGGGCAATCCCGCAGTACATTTATCCCAGGAGTAGGGGAATCCCGCAGTACATTTATCCCCGGAGTAGGGAAATCCCGCAGTACATTTATCCCTGGAGTCCGGGAATCCTGCAGTACATTTAACCCCGGCGTTGGGAAATCCCGCAGGACATTTATCCCCGGAGTACGGGAATCCTGCAGTACATTTATCCCCGGAGTACGGGAATCCCGCAGAACATTTATTCCCGGTGTAGGGGAATCCCGCAGTACATTTATCCCCGGAGTAGGGAAATCCCGCAGTACATTTATCCCCGGAGTACAGGAATCCCGCTGTACATTTATCCCCAGAGTAGGAGAATCCAGCTGTACATTTATCCCCGGAGTAGGGGAATCCCGCTGTGCATTTATTCTCGGAGTAGGGGAATCCCGCAGTGCAATTATCCCCGGACTACGGGAATCCCGCAGTACATATATAATCGGAGTAGGGGAACCCCGTAGGACATTTATTCCCAGCGTAGGGGAATCCCGCAGGACATTTATCCCCGGAGTAGGGGAATCCCGCAGTGCATTAATTCCTGGCATAGGGGAATCCTGCAGTACATTTATCCCCGACGTAGGGGAATCCCGCAGTGCATTTATTCCCGGCGTACGGGAATCCCGCAGTACATGTATTCCCGGAGTAGGGGAATCGGGCAGTGCATTTATTCCCGGAGTAGGGGAATCCTGCAGTGCAATTATCCCAGGAGTACGGGAATCCCGCAGTGCATTTATTCCCGGCGTAGGGGCATCGCGCAGTACATTTATCCCTGATTGTGGGAATCCCGCAGAACATTTGTGGGAATCCCGTAGTACATTCATCCCCGGAGTAGGGGAATCTCGCAGTACATTTATCCCCGGAGTAGGGGAATCCTGCAGTACATTTTTCCCCCGCGTAGGGGAATCCCGCAATACATTTATCCCCGGAGTAGGGGAATCCTGCAGTACATTTATCCCCGGAGGAGGGGAATCCCGCAGTACATTTATTCCCGGTGTAGGGGAATCCCGCAGTACATTTATTCCCGGCGTAGGGGAATCCCGCAGTGCATTTATTCCCGGCGTAGGGGAATCCCGCAGTGCATTTATTCCCGGTGTAGGGAATGCCGCAGTACATTTATTCCCAGCGTAGGGGAATCCCGCAGTACATTTATTCCCAGCGTAGGGGAATCCTGCAGTGCATTTAGTCCCGGTGCAGGGGAATCCCGCAGTGCATTTATTCCCGGTGTGGGGGAATTCCGCAGTGCATTTATGCCCGGCGTCAGGAAATCCCGCAGTACATTTATCCCCGGCGTAGGGGAATCCCGCAGTGCATTTCTTCCCGGTGTGGGGGAATTCCGCAGTGCATTTATGCCCGACGTCAGGAAATCCCGCTGTACATTTATCCCCGGAGTAGGGCAATCCCGCAGTACATTTATCCCCGGAGTAGGGGAATCCCGCAGTACATTTATCCCCGGAGTAGGGAAATCCCGCAGTACATTTATCCCTGGAGTCCGGGAATCCTGCAGTACATTTAACCCCGGTGTAGGGGAATCCCACAGTACATTTATCCCTGGCGTCGGGAAATCCCGCAGTGCATTTATCCCCGGCGTCGGGAAATCCCGCAGGACATTTATCCCTGGCATTGGGAAATCCCACAGTACATTTATCCCTGGAGTCTGGGAATCCTGCAGTACATTTAACCCCGGTGTAGGGGAATCCCACAGTACATTTATCCCTGGCGTCGGGAAATCCCGCAGTGCATTTATCCCCGGCATCGGGAAATCCCGCAGGACATTTATCCCTGGCATCGGGAAATCCCACAGTACATTTATTCCCGGCCTAGGGGAATCACGCAGTACATTTATCCCCGGAGAATGGGAATCCCGCAGTACATTTATCCACGGAGTATGGGAATCCCGCAGTATATTTATTCCCGGCCTAGGGGAATCCCGCAGTACATTTATCCCCGGAGAATGGGAATCCCGCAGTACATTTATTCCCGGTGTAGGGGAATCCCACAGTGCATTTATCCCCGGCGTATGGGAATCCCGTGGTGCATTTATGCCCGGCGTCAGGAAATCCCGCTGTACATTTATCCCCGGCGTAGGGGAATCCCGCAGTACATTTATTCCCAGCGTAGGGGAATCCCGCGGTGCATTTATCCCTGGCGTAGGGGAATCCCGCAGTACATTTATCCCCGGCGTCGGGAAATCCCGCAGTGCATTTATCCCAGGAGTACGGGAATCCCGCAGTGCATTTATTCCCGGCGTAGGGGCATCGCGCAGTACATTTATCCCTGATTGTGGGAATCCCGCAGAACATTTGTGGGAATCCCGCAGTACATTCATCCCCGGAGTAGGGGAATCCTGCAGTACATTTTTCCCCCGCGTCGGGGAATCCCGCAGTACATTTATCCCCGGAGTAGGGGAATCCTGCAGTACATTTATCCCCGGAGGAGGGGAATCCCGCAGTACATTTATTCCCGGTGTAGGGGAATCCCGCAGTACATTTATTCCCGGCGTAGGGGAATCCCGCAGTGCATTTATTCCCGGCGTAGGGGAGTCCCGCAGTGCATTTCTTCCCGGTGTGGGGGAATCCCGCAGTGCAATTATCCCAGGAGTACGGGAATCCCGCAGTGCATTTATTCCCGGCGTAGGGGCATCGCGCAGTACATTTATCCCTGATTGTGGGAATCCCGCAGAACATTTGTGGGAATCCCGCAGTACATTCATCCCCGGAGTAGGGGAATCCTGCAGTACATTTTTCCCCCGCGTAGGGGAATCCCGCAGTACATTTATCCCCGGAGTAGGGGAATCCTGCAGTACATTTATCCCCGGAGGAGGGGAATCCCGCAGTACATTTATTCCCGGTGTAGGGGAATCCCGCAGTACATTTATTCCCGGCGTAGGGGAATCCCGCAGTGCATTTATTCCCGGCGTAGGGGAGTCCCGCAGTGCATTTCTTCCCAGTGTGGGGGAATCCCGCAGTGCATTTATGCCCGTCGTCAGGAAATCCCGCTGTACATTTATCCCCGGCGTAGGGGAATCTCGCAGTACATTTATTCCCGGCGTAGGGGAATCCCGCGGTGCATTTATCCCCGGCGTAGGGGAATCCCGCAGTACATTTATCCACGGCGTTGGGAAATCCCGCAGTACATTTATCCCCGGCGTAGGGGAATCCCTCAGTAAATTTATCCCCAGCGTCGGGAAATCCCGCAGTGCATTTATTCCCGGCGTCGGGGAATCCCGCAGTACATTTATCCCTGGCGTCGGGAAATCCCGCAGTACATTTATTCCCGGCCTAGGGGAATCCCGCAGTACATTTATCCCCGGAGTATGGGAATCCCGCAGTGCAATTATCCCCGGACTACGGGAATCCCGCAGTACATATATAATCGGAGTAGGGGAACCCCGTAGGACATTTATTCCCAGCGTAGGGGAATCCCGCAGTACATTTATCCCCGGAGTAGGGGAATCCCGCAGTGCATTAATTCCTGGCATAGGGGAATCCTGCAGTACATTTATTCCCGGAGTTGGGGCGTCCCGCAGTGCAATTATCCCCGGACTACGGGAATCCCGCAGTACATATATAATCGGAGTAGGAGAACCCCGTAGGACATTTATTCCCAGCGCAGGGGAATCCTGCAGTACATTTATCCCCGGAGTAGGGGAATCCCGCAGTGCATTAATTCCTGGCATAGGGGAATCCTGCAGTACATTTATCACCGACGTAGGGGAATCCCGCAGTGTATTTATTCCCGGCGTAGGGGAATCCCGCAGTACATTTATTCCCGGAGTAGGGGAATCTCGCAGTGCATTTATTCCCGGAGTAGGGGCATCGCGCAGTACATTTATCCCTGATTGTGGGAATCCCGCAGAACATTTGTGGGAATCCCGCAGTACATTCATCCCCGGAGTAGGGGAATCCTGCAGTACATTTTTCCCCCGCGTAGGGGAATCCCGCAGTACATTTATCCCCGGAGTAGGGGAATCCTGCAGTACATTTATCCCCGGAGGAGGGGAATCCCGCAGTACATTTATTCCCGGTGTAGGGGAATCCCGCAGTACATTTATTCCCGGCGTAGGGGAATCCAGCAGTGCATTTATTCCCGGCGTAGGGGAATCCCGCAGTGCATTTATTCCCGGTGTAGGGGAATCCCGCAGTACATTTATTCCCAGCGTAGTGGAATCCCGCAGTACATTTATTCCCAGCGTAGGGGAATCCCGCAGTGCATTTAGTCCCGGTGTAGGGGAATCCCGCAGTGCATTTATGCCCGGCGTCAGGAAATCCCGCAGTACATTTATCCCCGGCGTAGGGGAATCCCGCATTGCATTCCTTCCCGGTGTGGGGGTATCCCGCAGTGGATTTATGCCCGGCGTCAGGAAATCCCGCTGTACATTTATCCCCGGCGTAGGGGAATCCCGCAGTACATTTATTCCCAGCGTAGGGGAAACCCGTGGTGCATTTATCCCCGGCGTAGGGGAATCCCGCAGTACATTTATTCCCAGCGTAGGGGAATCCCGCAGTACATTTATTCCCAGCGTAGGGGAAACCCGTGGTGCATTTATGCCCGTCGTCAGGAAATCCCGCTGTACATTTATCCCTGGCGTAGGGGAATCTCGCAGTACATTTATTCCCGGCGTAGGGGAATCCCCCGGTGCATTTATCCCCGGCGTAGGGGAATCCCGCAGTACATTTATCCCCGGCGTTGGGAAATCCCGCAGTACATTTATCCCTGGCGTAGGGGAATCCCTCAGTAAATTTATCCCCAGCGTCGGGGAATCCCGCAGTGCATTTATTCCCGGCGTACGGGAATCCCGCAGTACATGTATTCCCGGAGTAGGGGAATCGGGCAGTGCATTTATTCCCGGAGTAGGGGAATCCTGCAGTGCAATTATCCCAGGAGTACGGGAATCCCGCAGTGCATTTATTCCCGGCGTAGGGGCATTGCGCAGTACATTTATCCCTGATTGTGGGAATCCCGCAGAACATTTGTGGGAATCCCGTAGTACATTCAACCCCCGGAGTAGGGGAATCTCGCAGTACATTTATCCCCGGAGTAGGGGAATCCTGCAGTACATTTTTCCCCCGCGTAGGGGAATCCCGCAATACATTTATCCCCGGAGTAGGGGAATCCTGCAGTACATTTATCCCCGGAGGAGGGGAATCCCGCGGTACATTTATTCCCGGTGTAGGGGAATCCCGCAGTACATTTATTCCCGGCGTAGGGGAATCCCGCAGTGCATTTATTCCCGGCGTAGGGGAATCCCGCAGTGCATTTATTCCCGGTGTAGGGAATGCCGCAGTACATTTATTCCCAGCGTAGGGGAATCCCGCAGTACATTTATTCCCAGCGTAGGGGAATCCTGCAGTGCATTTAGTCCCGGTGCAGGGGAATCCCGCAGTGCATTTATGCCCGGTGTGGGGGAATTCCGCAGTGCATTTATGCCCGGCGTCAGGAAATCCCGCAGTACATTTATCCCCGGCGTAGGGGAATCCCGCAGTGCATTTCTTCCCGGTGTGGGGGAATTCCGCAGTGCATTTATGCCCGACGTCAGGAAATCCCGCTGTACATTTATCCCCGGAGTAGGGCAATCCCGCAGTACATTTATCCCCGGAGTAGGGGAATCCCGCAGTACATTTATCCCCGGAGTAGGGAAATCCCGCAGTACATTTATCCCTGGAGTCCGGGAATCCTGCAGTACATTTAACCCCGGTGTAGGGGAATCCCACAGTACATTTATCCCTGGCGTCGGGAAATCCCGCAGTGCATTTATCCCCGGCGTCGGGAAATCCCGCAGGACATTTATCCCTGGCATCGGGAAATCCCACAGTACATTTATTCCCGGCCTAGGGGAATCACGCAGTACATTTATCCCCGGAGAATGGGAATCCCGCAGTACATTTATCCACGGAGTATGGGAATCCCGCAGTACATTTATTCCCGGTGTAGGGGAATCCCGCAGTACATTTATTCCCAGCGTAGGGGAATCCCGCGGTGCATTTATCCCTGGCGTAGGGGAATCCCGCAGTACATTTATCCCCGGCTTCGGGAAATCCCGCAGTGCATTTATCCCAGGAGTACGGGAATCCCGCAGTGCATTTATTCCCGGCGTAGGGGCATCGCGCAGTACATTTATCCCTGATTGTGGGAATCCCGCAGAACATTTGTGGGAATCCCGCAGTACATTCATCCCCGGAGTAGGGGAATCCTGCAGTACATTTTTCCCCCGCGTCGGGGAATCCCGCAGTACATTTATCCCCGGAGTAGGGGAATCCCGCATTACATTTATCCCCGGAGGAGGGGAATCCCGCAGTACATTTATTCCCGGTGTAGGGGAATCCCGCAGTACATTTATTCCCGGCGTAGGGGAATCCCGCAGTGCATTTATTCCCGGCGTAGGGGAATCCCGCAGTACATTTATCCCCGGAGTATGGGAATCCCGCAGTACATTTATTCCCGGAGTAGGGGAATCCCGCAGTGCATTTATTCCTGGCAAAGGGGAATCCCGCAGTACATTTATCCCCAGAGTAGGGAAATCCCGCAGTACATTTATCCCCGCATTCCGGGAATCCTGCAGTGCATTTATTCCTTGAGCAGGGGAATCCCGCAGTGCATTTATCCCCGGAGTAGGGGAATCCCGCAGTACATTTATCCCCGGAGTAGGGCAATCCCGCAGTGCATTTATCTCCGGAGTAGGGGAATCCCGCAGTACATTTATCCCCGGAGTAGGGCAATCCCGCAGTACATATATCCCCGGAGTAGGGGAATCCCGTAGTACATTTATCCCCGGAGTGGGGAAATCCCGTAGTACATTTATCCCTGGAGTCCAGGAATCCTGCAGTACATTTAACCCCGGAGTAGGGAAATCCCGCAGGACATTTATCCCCGGAGTACGGGAATCCTGCAGTACATTTATCCCCGGAGTACGGGAATCCCGCAGTACATTTATTCCCGGTGTAGGGGAATCCCGCAGTACATTTATCCCCAGAGTAGGGAAATCCCGCAGTACATTTATCCCCGGAGTAGGGGAATCCTACTGTGCATTTATTCCCGGCGTAGGGGAATCCCGCTGTGCATTTATTCTCGGAGTAGGGGAATCCCGCAGTGCATTTATCCCCGGAGTAGGGGAATCCCGCAGTGCAATTATCCCCGGACTACGGGAATCCCGCAGTACATATATAATCGGAGTAGGGGAACCCCGTAGGACATTTATTCCCAGCGTAGGGGAATCCCGCAGTACATTTATCCCCGGAGTAGGGGAATCCCGCAGTGCATTAATTCCTGGCATAGGGGAATCCTGCATTACATTTATTCCCAGCGTAGGGGAATCCCGCAGTACATTTATTCCCGGAGTAGGGGAATCTCGCAGTGCATTTATTCCCGGAGTAGGGGAATCCTGCAGTGCAATTATCCCAGGAGTACGGGAATCCCGCAGTGCATTTATTCCCGGCGTAGCGGAATCCCGCAGTACATTTATCCCCGGAGTACGGGAATCCCGCAGTACATTTATTCCCGGAGTAGGGGAATCCCGCAGTGCATATATTCCTGGCATACGGGAATCCCGCAGTACATTTATCCCCAGAGCAGGGGCATCGCGCAGTACATTTATCCCTAATTGTGGGAATCCCGCAGAACATTTGTGGGAATCCCGCAGTACATTCATCCCCGGAGTAGGGGAATCTCGCAGTACATTTATCCCCGGAGTAGGGGAATCCTGCAGTACATTTTTCCCCCGCGTAGGGGAATCACGCAGTACATTTATCCCCGGAGTAGGGGAATCCTGCAGTATATTTATCCCCGGAGGAGGGGAATCCCGCAGTACATTTATTCCCGGTGTAGGGGAATCCCTCAGTGCATTTATTCCCGGTGTAGGGGAATCCCACAGTGCATTTATCCCCGGAGTATGGGAATCCCACAGTACATTTATCCCCGGAGTATGGGAATCCCGCAGTACATTTATTCCCGGCGTAGGGGAATCCCGCAGTGCATTTATTCCCGGCGTAGGGGAATCCCTCAGTGCATTTATTCCCGGTGTAGGGGAATCCCACAGTGCATTTATCCCCGGAGTATGGGAATCCCACAGTACATTTATCCCCGGAGTATGGGAATCCCGCAGTACATTTATCCCCGGCGTCGGGAAATCCCGCAGTACATTTATCCCTGGCGTAGGGGAATCCCGCAGTGCATTTATCCCCGGCGTCGGGAAATCCCGCAGTACATTTATCCCCGGCGTAGGGGAATCCCGCAGTACATTTATCCCCGGCGTAGGGGAATCCATCAGTAAATTTATCCCCGGCGTCGGGAAATCCCGCAGTACATTTATCCCCGGCATCGGAAAGTCCCGCAGTACATTTATTCCTGGCCTAGGGGAATCCCGCAGTACATTTATCCCCGGAGTAGGGCAATCCCGCAGTACATTTATCCCCGGAGTAGGGGAATCCCGCAGTACATTTAACCCCGGAGTAGGGAAATCCCGCAGGACATTTATCCCCGGAGTACGGGAATCCTGCAGTACATTTATCCCCGGAGTACGGGAATCCCGCAGTGCATTTATTCCCAGCGTAGGGGAATCCCGCAGTACATTTATCCCCGGAGTACGGGAATCCCGCAGTACATTTATTCCCGGAGTAGGGGAATCCCGCAGTGCATTTATTCCTGGCATCGGGGAATCCCGCAGTACATTTATCCCCAGAGCAGGGGCATCGCGTAGTACATTTATCCCTGATTGTGGGAATCCCGCAGAACATTTGTGGGAATCCCGCAGTACATTCATCCCCGGAGTAGGGGAATCTCGCAGTACATTTATCCCCGGAGTAGGGGAATCCTGCAGTACATTTATCCCCCGCGTTGGGGAATCCCGCAGTACATTTATCCCCGGAGTAGGGGAATCCTGCAGTACATTTATCCCTGGAGGAGGGGAATCCCGCAGTATATTTATTCCCGGTGTAGGGGAATCCCGCAGTACATTTATTCCCGGCATAGGGGAATCCCGCAGTGCATTTATTCCTGGCGTAGGGGAATCCCGCAGTGCATTTATCCCCGGAGTACGGGAATCCCGCAGTACATTTATAACCGGAGTACGGGAATCCTGCAGTACATTTATCCCCGGAGTACGGGAATCCCGCAGTGCATTTATTCCCAGCGTAGGGGAATCCCGCAGTACATTTATCCCCGGAGTACGGGAATCCCGCAGTACATTTATTCCCGGAGTAGGGGAATCCCGCAGTGCATTTATTCCTGGCATCGGGGAATCCCGCAGTACATTTATCCCCAGAGCAGGGCCATCGCGTAGTACATTTATCCCTGATTGTGGGAATCCCGCAGAACATTTGTGGGAATCCCGCAGTACATTCATCCCCGGAGTAGGGGAATCTCGCAGTACATTTATCCCCGGAGTAGGGGAATCCTGCAGTACATTTATCCCCCGCGTTGGGGAATCCCGCAGTACATTTATCCCCGGAGTAGGGGAATCCTGCAGTACATTTATTCCCGGTGTAGGGGAATCCCGCAGTGCATTTATTCCTGGCGTAGGGGAATCCCGCAGTGCATTTATCCCCGGAGTACGGGAATCCCGCAGTACATTTATAACCGGAGTAGGGGAATCCCGCAGTACATTTATTCCCAGCGTAGGGGAATCGGGCAGTACATTTATAACCGGAGGAGGGGAATCCCGCAGTGCATTAATTCCCGGATTAGGGGAATCCCGCAGTACATGTATTCCCGGTGTAGGGGAATCCCGCAGTACATATATTCCCAGCGTAGGGGAATCCCGCAGTACATTTATAACCGGAGCAGGGGAATCCCGCAGTGCATTAATTCCCGGAGTAGGGGAATCCCGCAGTACATTTATCCCCGGAGGAGGGGAATCCCGCAGTACATTTATCCCCGGAGTACGGGAATCCCGCAGTATATTTATAACCGGAGGAGGGGAATCCCGCAGTGCATTAATTCCCGGAGTTACGGAATCCCGCAGTGGAATGTATTCCCGGAGTAGGGGAATCCAGCAGTACATTTATCTCCGGAGTAGGGGAATCCCGCAGTAAATTTATCCCCGGAGTAGGGGAATCCCACAGTGCATTTCGTCCCGGTGTAGGGGAATCCCACAGTCCATTTCTTCCCGGTGTGGGGGAATCCCGCAGAGCATTTATCCCCGGCGTCGTGAAATCCCGCAGTACATTTATCCCCGGCGTAGGGGAATCCCGCAGTACAATTATTCCCGGCGAAGGGGAATCCCACAGTGCATTTATTCCCGGCGTCGGGGAATCCCACAGTACATTTATCCCCGGAGTATGGGAATCCCGCAGTACATTTATTCCCGGTGTAGGGGAATCCCACAGTGCATTTATCCCCGGCGTAGGGGAATCCCGCAGTACATTTATCCCCGGTGTAGGGGAATCCCGCAGTACAATTATTCCCGGCGAGGGGAATCCCGCAGTACATTTATCCCCGGAGTACGGGAATCCCGCAGTATATTAATAACCGGAGTAGGGGAATCCAGCAGTGCATTTATTCCCGGAGTAGGGGAATCCCGCAGTGCATTTATTCCCGGCTTAGGGGAATCCCACAGTACATTTATCCCCGGAGTATGGGAATCCCGCAGTACATTTATTCCCGGTGTAGGGGAATCCCACAGTGCATTTATCCCCGGCGTAGGGGAATCCCGCAGTACATTTATCCCCGGCGTCGGGGAATCCCTCAGTAAATTTATCCCCGCCGTTGAGAAATCCCGCAGTACATTTATCCCCGGCGTCGGGAAATCCCGCAGTACATTTATCCCCGGCGTCGGGGAATCCCGCAGTGCATTTTCCCAGGAGTAGGGGAATCCCGCAGTACATTTATCCCCGGAGTAGGGGAATTCCGCAGTACATTTAACCCCGGAGCAGGGAAATCCCGCAGGCTATTTATCCCCAGAGTACGGGAATCCCGCAGTGCATTTATTCAAGGCGTAGGGGAATCCCGCAGTACATTTATCCCCGGAGTACGGGAATCCCGCAGTCCATTTATTCCCGGAGTAGGGGAATCCCGCAGTTCATTTATTCCTGGCATAGGGGAATCCCGCAGTACATTTATCCCCAGAGCAGGGGCATCGCGCAGTACATTTATCCCCGGAGTCGGGGAATCCTGCAGTACATTTATCCCCGGAGGAGGGGAATCCCGCAGTACATTTATTCCCGGTGTAGGGGAATCCCGCAGTACATTTATTCCTGGCGTAGGGGAATCCCGCAGTGCATTTATTCCCGGTGTAGGGGAATCCCGCAGTGCATTTATCCCCGGAGTACGGGAATCCCGCAGTACATTTATAACCGGAGTAGGGGAATCCCGCAGTACATTTATTC
The DNA here is from genome assembly GCF_036365525.1 of Heterodontus francisci. Taxonomy (NCBI): domain Eukaryota; kingdom Metazoa; phylum Chordata; class Chondrichthyes; order Heterodontiformes; family Heterodontidae; genus Heterodontus; species Heterodontus francisci. The sequence goes on from NC_090384.1 coordinate 25,332,076, forward strand.
CCAGCGTAGGGGAATCCCGCAGTATATTTATAACCGGAGGAGGGGAATCCCGCAGTGCATTAATTCCCGGATTAGAGGAATCCCGCAGTACATATATTCCAGGCGTAGGGGAAATCCCGCAGTACATTTATAACCGGAGCAGGGGAATCCCGCAGTGCATTCATTCCCGGCGTAGGGGAATCCCACAGTGTATTTATTCCCGGGGTAGGGGAATCCCGCAGTACATTTATAACCGGAGGAGGGGAATCCCGCAGTGCATTAATTCCCGGAGTAGGGGAATCCCGCAGTGGAATTTATTCCCTGAGTAGGGGAATCCAGAAGTACATTTATCTCCGGAGTAGGGGAAGCCCGCAGTAAATTTATCCCCGGAGTAGGGGAATCCCGCAGTGCATTTAGTCCCGGTGTAGTGGAATCCCACAGTCCATTTCTTCCCGGTGTGGGGGAATCCCGCAGTGCATTTAGTCCCGGTGCAGGGGAATCCCACAGTGCACTTATTCCCGGCATCAGGGAATCCCGCAGTGCATTTATCCCCGGCGTCGTGAAATCCCGCAGTACATTTATCCCCGGCGTAGGGGAATCCCGCAGTACAATTATTCCCGGCGAGGGGAATCCCGCAGTACATTTATCCCCGGAGTACGGGAATCCCGCAGTACATTAATAACCGGAGTAGGGGAATCCCGCAGTGCATTTATTCCCGAAGTAGGGGAATCCCGCAGTGCATTTATTCCCGACGTAGGGGAATCCCGCAGTGCATTTATTTCCGGAGTAGGGAATCCCGCAGTGCATTTATTCCCGGCGTAGGGGAATCCCGCAGTACATTTATCCCCGGCGTCGGGAAATCCCGCAGTACATTTATCCCCGGCGTAGGGGAATACCGCAGTACATTTATTCCCGGTGTCGGGAAATCCCGCAGTACATTTATCCCCGGAGTAGGGGTATCCCGCAGTGCATTTATCCCCGGCGTCGGGAAATCCCGCAGTACATTTATCCCCAGCGTAGGGGAATCCCGCAGTGCATTTATTCCCGGCCTCGGGGAATCCCTCAGTAAATTTATCCCCGCCGTTGAGAAATCCCGCAGTACATTTATCCCCGGCGTCGGGAAATCCCGCAGTACATTTATCCCCGGCGTAGGGGAATCCCGCAGTACATTTATTCCCGATGTCGGGAAATCCCGCAGTACATTTATCCCCGGCGTAGGGGAATCCCGCAGTGCATTTTCCCAGGAGTAGGGGAATCCCGCAGTACATTTATCCCCGGAGTAGGGCAATCCCACAGTACATTTATCCCCGGAGTAGGGGAATTCCGCAGTACATTTAACCCCGGAGTAGGGAAATCCCGCAGGCTATTTATCCCCAGAGTACGGGAATCCCGCAGTGCATTTATTCCCGGCGTAGGGGAATCCCGCAGTACATTTATCCCCGGAGTACGGGAATCCCGCAGTCCATTTATTCCCGGAGTAGGGGAATCCCGCAGTTCATTTATTCCTGGCATAGGGGAATCCCGCAGTACATTTATCCCCAGAGCAGGGGCATTGCGCAGGACATTTATCCCCGGAGTCGGGGAATCCTGCAGTACATTTATTCCCGGTGTAGGGGAATCCCGCAGTACATTTATTCCTGGCGTAGGGGAATCCCGCAGTGTATTTTTTCCCGGTGTAGGGGAATCCCGCAGTGCATTTATCCCCGGAGTACGGGAATCCCGCAGTACATTTATAACCGGAGTAGGGGAATCCCGCAGTACATTTATTCCCAGCGTAGGGGAATCCCGCAGTATATTTATAACCGGAGGAGGGGAATCCCGCAGTGCATTAATTCCCGGATTAGGGGAATCCTGCAGTACATATATTCCAGGCGTAGGGGAATCCCGCAGTACATTTATAACCGGAGCAGGGGAATCCCGCAGTGCATTTATCCCCGGAGTACGGGAATCCCGCAGTACATTTATAACCGGAGTAGGGGAATCCAGAAGTACATTTATCTCCGGAGTAGGGGAAGCCCGCAGTAAATTTATCCCCGGAGTAGGGGAATCCCGCAGTGCATTTAGTCCCGGTGTAGTGGAATCCCACAGTCCATTTCTTCCCGGTGTGGGGGAATCCCGCAGTGCATTTAGTCCCGGTGCAGGGGAATCCCACAGTGCACTTATTCCCGGCATCGGGGAATCCCGCAGTGCATTTATCCCCGGCGTCGTGAAATCCCGCAGTACATTTATCCCCGGCGTAGGGGAATCCCGCAGTACAATTATTCCCGGCGAGGGGAATCCCGCAGTACATTTATCCCCGGAGTACGGGAATCCCGCAGTACATTAATAACCGGAGTTGGGGAATCCAGCAGTGCATTTATTTCCGGAGTAGGGAATCCCGCAGTGCATTTATTCCCGGCGTAGGGGAATCCCGCAGTACATTTATCCCCGGAGTTGGGGAATCCCGCAGTACATTTATTCCCGGAGTAGGGGAATCCCACAGTGCACTTAGTCCCGGCGTAGGGGAATCCCGCAGTACATTTATCCCCGGAGTTGGGGAAACCGCAGTACATTTATTCCCGGAGTAGGGGAATCCCACAGTGCACTTAGTCCCGGTGTAGGGGAATCCCGCAGTACATTTATTCCCGGCATAGGGGAATCCCGCAGTGCATTTATTCCTGGCGTAGGGGAATCCCGCAGTGCATTTATCCCCGGAGTACGGGAATCCCGCAGTACATTTATAACCGGAGTAGGGGAATCCCGCAGTACATTTATTCCCAGCGTAGGGGAATCGGGCAGTACATTTATAACCGGAGGAGGGGAATCCCGCAGTGCATTAATTCCCGGATTAGGGGAATCCCGCAGTACATGTATTCCCGGTGTAGGGGAATCCCGCAGTACATATATTCCCAGCGTAGGGGAATCCCGCAGTACATTTATAACCGGAGCAGGGGAATCCCGCAGTGCATTAATTCCCGGAGTAGGGGAATCCCGCAGTACATTTATCCCCGGAGGAGGGGAATCCCGCAGTACATTTATCCCCGGAGTACGGGAATCCCGCAGTATATTTATAACCGGAGGAGGGGAATCCCGCAGTGCATTAATTCCCGGAGTTACAGAATCCCGCAGTGGAATGTATTCCCGGAGTACGGGAATCCAGCAGTACATTTATCTCCGGAGTAGGGGAATCCCGCAGTAAATTTATCCCCGGAGTAGGGGAATCCCACAGTGCATTTCGTCCCGGTGTAGGGGAATCCCACAGTCCATTTCTTCCCGGTGTGGGGGAATCCCGCAGAGCATTTATCCCCGGCGTCGGGAAATCCCGCAGTACATTTATCCCCGGCGTAGGGGAATCCCGCAGTACATTTATTCCCGATGTCGGGAAATCCCGCAGTACATTTATCCCCGGCGTAGGGGAATCCCGCAGTGCATTTTCCCAGGAGTAGGGGAATCCCGCAGTACATTTATCCCCGGAGTAGGGCAATCCCACAGTACATTTATCCCCGGAGTAGGGGAATTCCGCAGTACATTTAACCCCGGAGTAGGGAAATCCCGCAGGCTATTTATCCCCAGAGTACGGGAATCCCGCAGTGCATTTATTCCCGGCGTAGGGGAATCCCGCAGTACATTTATCCCCGGAGTACGGGAATCCCGCAGTCCATTTATTCCCGGAGTAGGGGAATCCCGCAGTTCATTTATTCCTGGCATAGGGGAATCCCGCAGTACATTTATCCCCAGAGCAGGGGCATTGCGCAGTACATTTATCCCCGGAGTCGGGGAATCCTGCAGTACATTTATTCCCGGTGTAGGGGAATCCCGCAGTACATTTATTCCTGGCGTAGGGGAATCCCGCAGTGTATTTTTTCCCGGTGTAGGGGAATCCCGCAGTGCATTTATCCCCGGAGTACGGGAATCCCGCAGTACATTTATAACCGGATTAGGGGAATCCCGCAGTACATTTATTCCCAGCGTAGGGGAATCCCGCAGTATATTTATAACCGGAGGAGGGGAATCCCGCAGTGCATTAATTCCCGGATTAGGGGAGTCCTGCAGTACATATATTCCAGGCGTAGGGGAATCCCGCAGTACATTTATAACCGGAGCAGGGGAATCCCGCAGTGCATTCATTCCCGGCGTAGGGGAATCCCGCAGTGTATTTATTCCCGGGGTAGGGGAATCCCGCAGTGCATTTATCCCCGGAGTACGGGAATCCCGCAGTACATTTATAACCGGAGTAGGGGAATCCAGAAGTACATTTATCTCCGGAGTAGGGGAAGCCCGCAGTAAATTTATCCCCGGAGTAGGGGAATCCCGCAGTGCATTTAGTCCCGGTGTAGTGGAATCCCACAGTCCATTTCTTCCCGGTGTGGGGGAATCCCGCAGTGCATTTAGTCCCGGTGCAGGGGAATCCCACAGTGCACTTATTCCCGGCATCGGGGAATCCCGCAGTGCATTTATCCCCGGCGTCGTGAAATCCCGCAGTACATATATCCCCGGCGTAGGGGAATCCCGCAGTACAATTATTCCCGGCGAGGGGAATCCCGCAGTACATTTATCCCCGGAGTACGGGAATCCCGCAGTACATTAATAACCGGAGTAGGGGAATCCAGCAGTGCATTTATTTCCGGAGTAGGGAATCCCGCAGTGCATTTATTCCCGGCGTAGGGGAATCCCGCAGTACATTTATCCCCGGAGTTGGGGAATCCCGCAGTACATTTATTCCCGGAGTAGGGGAATCCCACAGTGCACTTAGTCCCGGCGTAGGGGAATCCCGCAGTACATTTATCCCCGGAGTTGGGGAATCCCGCAGTACATTTATTCCCGGAGTAGGGGAATCCCACAGTGCACTTAGTCCCGGTGTAGGGGAATCCCGCAGTACATTTATTCCCGGCATAGGGGAATCCCGCAGTGCATTTATTCCTGGCGTAGGGGAATCCTGCAGTGCATTTATCCCCGGAGTACGGGAATCCCGCAGTACATTTATAACCGGAGTAGGGGAATCCCGCAGTACATTTATTCCCAGCGTAGGGGAATCGGGCAGTACATTTATAACCGGAGGAGGGGAATCCCGCAGTGCATTAATTCCCGGATTAGGGGAATCCCGCAGTACATGTATTCCCGGTGTAGGGGAATCCCGCAGTACATATATTCCCAGCGTAGGGGAATCCCGCAGTACATTTATAACCGGAGCAGGGGAATCCCGCAGTGCATTAATTCCCGGAGTAGGGGAATCCCGCAGTACATTTATCCCCGGAGGAGGGGAATCCCGCAGTACATTTATCCCCGGAGTACGGGAATCCCGCAGTATATTTATAACCGGAGGAGGGGAATCCCGCAGTGCATTAATTCCCGGAGTTACAGAATCCCGCAGTGGAATGTATTCCCGGAGTAGGGGAATCCAGCAGTACATTTATCTCCGGAGTAGGGGAATCCCGCAGTAAATTTATCCCCGGAGTAGGGGAATCCCACAGTGCATTTCGTCCCGGTGTAGGGGAATCCCACAGTCCATTTCTTCCCGGTGTGGGGGAATCCCGCAGAGCATTTATCCCCGGCGTAGGGGAATCCCGCAGTACATTTATCCCCGGCGTCGTGAAATCCCGCAGTACATTTATCCCCGGCGTAGGGGAATCCCGCAGTACAATTATTCCCGGCGAAGGGGAATCCCACAGTGCATTTATTCCCGGCGTCGGGGAATCCCACAGTACATTTATCCCCGGAGTATGGGAATCCCGCAGTACATTTATTCCCGGTGTAGGGGAATCCCACAGTGCATTTATCCCCGGCGTAGGGGAATCCCGCAGTACATTTATCCCCGGCGTCGGGAAATCCCGCAGTACATTTATCCCCGGTGTAGGGGAATCCCGCAGTACAATTATTCCCGGCGAGGGGAATCCCGCAGTACATTTATCCCCGGAGTACGGGAATCCCGCAGTATATTAATAACCGGAGTAGGGGAATCCAGCAGTGCATTTATTCCCGGAGTAGGGGAATCCCGCAGTGCATTTATTCCCGGCGTAGGGGAATCCCGCAGTACATTTATCCCGGAGTATGGGAATCCCACAGTACATTTATCCCCGGAGTATGGGAATCCCGCAGTACATTTATTCCCGGTGTAGGGGAATCCCACAGTGCATTTATCCCCGGCGTAGGGGAATCCCGCAGTACATTTATCCCCGGCGTCGGGGAATCCCTCAGTAAATTTATCCCCGCCGTTGAGAAATCCCGCAGTACATTTATCCCCGGCGTCGGGAAATCCCGCAGTACATTTATCCCCGGCGCAGGGGAATCCCGCAGTACATATATTCCCGATGTCGGGAAATCCCGCAGTACATTTATCCCCGGCGTCGGGGAATCCCGCAGTGCATTTTCCCAGGAGTAGGGGAATCCCGCAGTACATTTATCCCCGGAGTAGGGGAATTCCGCAGTACATTTAACCCCGGAGCAGGGAAATCCCGCAGGCTATTTATCCCCAGAGTACGGGAATCCCGCAGTGCATTTATTCCCGGCGTAGGGGAATCCCGCAGTACATTTATCCCCGGAGTACGGGAATCCCGCAGTCCATTTATTCCCGGAGTAGGGGAATCCCGCAGTTCATTTATTCCTGGCATAGGGGAATCCCGCAGTACATTTATCCCCAGAGCAGGGGCATCGCGCAGTACATTTATCCCCGGAGTCGGGGAATCCTGCAGTACATTTATCCCCGGAGGAGGGGAATCCCGCAGTACATTTATTCCCGGTGTAGGGGAATCCCGCAGTACATTTATTCCTGGCGTAGGGGAATCCCGCAGTGCATTTATTCCCGGTGTAGGGGAATCCCGCAGTGCATTTATCCCCGGAGTACGGGAATCCCGCAGTACATTTATAACCTGAGTAGGGGAATCCCGCAGTACATTTATTCCCAGCGTAGGGGAATCCCGCAGTACAATTATTCCCGGCGAGGGGAATCCCGCAGTACATTTATCCCCGGAGTACGGGAATCCCGCAGTATATTAATAACCGGAGTAGGGGAATCCAGCAGTGCATTTATTCCCGGAGTAGGGGAATCCCGCAGTGCATTTATTCCCGGCGTAGGGGAATCCCGCAGTACATTTATCCCGGAGTATGGGAATCCCACAGTACATTTATCCCCGGAGTATGGGAATCCCGCAGTACATTTATTCCCGGTGTAGGGGAATCCCACAGTGCATTTATCCCCGGCGTAGGGGAATCCCGCAGTACATTTATCCCCGGCGTCGGGGAATCCCTCAGTAAATTTATCCCCGCCGTTGAGAAATCCCGCAGTACATTTATCCCCGGCGTCGGGAAATCCCGCAGTACATTTATCCCCGGCGCAGGGGAATCCCGCAGTACATATATTCCCGATGTCGGGAAATCCCGCAGTACATTTATCCCCGGCGTCGGGGAATCCCGCAGTGCATTTTCCCAGGAGTAGGGGAATCCCGCTGTACATTTATCCCCGGAGTAGGGGAATTCCGCAGTACATTTAACCCCGGAGCAGGGAAATCCCGCAGGCTATTTATCCCCAGAGTACGGGAATCCCGCAGTGCATTTATTCCCGGCGTAGGGGAATCCCGCAGTACATTTATCCCCGGAGTACGGGAATCCCGCAGTCCATTTATTCCCGGAGTAGGGGAATCCCGCAGTTCATTTATTCCTGGCATAGGGGAATCCCGCAGTACATTTATCCCCAGAGCAGGGGCATCGCGCAGTACATTTATCCCCGGAGTCGGGGAATCCTGCAGTACATTTATCCCCGGAGGAGGGGAATCCCGCAGTACATTTATTCCCGGTGTAGGGGAATCCCGCAGTACATTTATTCCTGGCGTAGGGGAATCCCGCAGTGCATTTATTCCCGGTGTAGGGGAATCCCGCAGTGCATTTATCCCCGGAGTACGGGAATCCCGCAGTACATTTATAACCTGAGTAGGGGAATCCCGCAGTACATTTATTCCCAGCGTAGGGGAATCCCGCAGTATATTTATAACCGGAGGAGGGGAATCCCGCAGTACATTTATTCCCAGCGTAGGGGAATCCCGCAGTACATATATTCCAGGCGTAGGGGAAATCCCGCAGTACATTTATAACCGGAGCAGGGGAATCCCACAGTGCATTCATTCCCGGCGTAGGGGAATCCCACAGTGTATTTATTCCCGGGGTAGGGGAATCCCGCAGTGCATTTATCCCCGGAGTACGGGAATCCCGCAGTACATTTATAACCGGAGGAGGGGAATCCCGCAGTGCATTAATTCCCGGAGTAGGGGAATCCCGCAGTGGAATTTATTCCCTGAGTAGGGGAATCCAGAAGTACATTTATCTCCGGAGTAGGGGAAGCCCGCAGTAAATTTATCCCCGGAGTAGGGGAATCCCGCAGTGCATTTAGTCCCGGTGTAGTGGAATCCCACAGTCCATTTCTTCCCGGTGTGGGGGAATCCCGCAGTGCATTTAGTCCCGGTGCAGGGGAATCCCACAGTGCACTTATTCCCGGCATCGGGGAATCCCGCAGTACATTTATCCCCCGCGTAGGGGAATCCCGCAGTACATTTATAAGCGGAGTAGGGGAATCCCGCAGTACATTTATTCCCAGCGTAGGGGAATCCCGCAGTACATTTATAACCGGAGGAGGGGCAATCCCGCAGTGCATTAATTCCCGGATTAGGGGAATCCCGCAGTACATATATTCCCGGCGTAGGGGAATCCCGCAGTGCATTAATTCCTGGAGTAGGGGAATTCCGCAGTGTATTTATTCCCGGAGTAGGGGAATCCAGCAGCACATTTATCTCCGGAGTAGGGGAATCCTGCAGTACATTTATCCCTGGAGGAGGGGAATCCCGCAGTACATTTATTCCCGGTGTAGGGGAATCCCGCAGTACATTTATTCCCGGCGTAGGGGAATTCCGCAGTGCATTTATCCCCGGAGTACGGGAAACCCGCAGTACATTTATTCCCGGAGTAGGGGAATCCCACAGTGCACTTAGTCCCGGTGTAGGGGAATCCCGCAGTACATTTATTCTCGGCGTAGGGGAATCCAGCAGTACATTTATCTCCGGAGTAGGGGAATCCCGCAGTGCATTTATCCCCGGCGTCGGGAAATCCCGCAGTACATTTTTCCCCGGCGTCGGGAAATCCCGCAGTACATTTATTCCCGGCCTTGGGGAATCCTGCAGTACATTTATCCCCGGAGTAGGGGAATCCCGCAGTACATTTATCCCCGGAGTAGGGCAATCCCGCAGTACATTTATCCCCGGAGTTGGGGAATTCCGCAGTACATTTAACCCCGGAGTAGGGAAATCCCGCAGGACATTTATCCCCAGAGTACGGGAATCCTGCAGTACATTTATCCCCGGAGTACGGGAATCCCGCAGTGCAATTATTCCCGGCGTAGGGGAATCCCGCAGTACATTTATCCCCGGAGTACGGGAATCCCGCAGTACATTTATTCCCGGAGTAGGGGAATCCCGCAGTGCATTTATTCCTGGCAAAGGGGAATCCCGCAGTACATTTATCCCCAGAGCAGGGGCATCGCGCAGTACATTTATCCCTGATTGTGGGAATCCCGCAGAACATTTGTGGGAATCCCGCAGTACATTCATCCCCGGAGTAGGGGAATCTCGCAGTACATTTATCCCCGGAGTAGGGGAATCCTGCAGTACATTTATCCCCCGCGTAGGGGAATCCCGCAGTACATTTATCCCCAGAGTAGGGGAATCCTGCAGTACATTTATCCCCGGAGGAGGGGAATCCCGCAGTACATTTATTCCCGGTGTAGGGGAATCCCGCAGTACATTTATTCCCGGCGTAGGGGAATCCCGCAGTGCATTTATTCCCGGCGTAGGGGAATTCCGCAGTGCATTTATCCCCGGAGTAGGGGAATCCTGCAGTACATTTATCCCCCGCGTAGGGGAATCCCGCAGTACATTTATAAGCGGAGTAGGGGAATCCCGCAGTACATTTATTCCCAGCGTAGGGGAATCCCGCAGTACATTTATAACCGGAGGAGGGGAATCCCGCAGTGCATTAATTCCCGGATTAGGGGAATCCCGCAGTACATATATTCCCGGCGTAGGGGAATCCCGCAGTGCATTAATTCCTGGAGTAGGGGAATTCCGCAGTGTATTTATTCACGGAGTCGGGGAATCCAGCAGCACATTTATCTCCGGAGTAGGGAAATCCTGCAGTACATTTATCCCCGGAGGAGGGGAATCCCGCAGTACATTTATTCCCGGTGTAGGGGAATCCCGCAGTACATTTATTCCCGGCGTAGGGGAATCCCGCAGTGCATTTATTCCCGGCGTAGGGGAATTCCACAGTACATTTATCCCCAGAGCAGGGGCATCGCGCAGTACATTTATCCCTGATTGTGGGAATCCCGCAGAACATTTGTGGGAATCCCGCAGTACATTCATCCCCGGAGTAGGGGAATCTCGCAGTACATTTATCCCCGGAGTAGGGGAATCCTGCAGTACATTTATCCCCCGCGTAGGGGAATCCCGCAGTACATTTATCCCCAGAGTAGGGGAATCCTGCAGTACATTTATCCCCGGAGGAGGGGAATCCCGCAGTACATTTATTCCCGGTGTAGGGGAATCCCGCAGTACATTTATTCCCGGCGTAGGGGAATCCCGCAGTGCATTTATTCCCGGCGTAGGGGAATTCCGCAGTGCATTTATCCCCGGAGTAGGGGAATCCTGCAGTACATTTATCCCCCGCGTAGGGGAATCCCGCAGTACATTTATAAGCGGAGTAGGGGAATCCCGCAGTACATTTATTCCCAGCGTAGGGGAATCCCGCAGTACATTTATAACCGGAGGAGGGGAATCCCGCAGTGCATTAATTCCCGGATTAGGGGAATCCCGCAGTACATATATTCCCGGCGTAGGGGAATCCCGCAGTGCATTAATTCCTGGAGTAGGGGAATTCCGCAGTGTATTTATTCACGGAGTCGGGGAATCCAGCAGCACATTTATCTCCGGAGTAGGGAAATCCTGCAGTACATTTATCCCCGGAGGAGGGGAATCCCGCAGTACATTTATTCCCGGTGTAGGGGAATCCCGCAGTACATTTATTCCCGGCGTAGGGGAATCCCGCAGTGCATTTATTCCCGGCGTAGGGGAATTCCGCAGTGCATTTATCCCCGGAGTACGGGAAACCCGCAGTACATTTATAAGCGGAGTAGGGGAATCCCGCAGTACATTTATTCCCAGCGTAGGGGAATCCCGCAGTACATTTATAACCGGAGGAGGGGAATCCCGCAGTGCATTAATTCCCGGAGTAGGGGAATCCCGCAGTGTATTTATTCCCGGAGTAGGGGAATCCCACAGTCCATTTCTTCCCGGTGTGGGGGAATCCCGCAGTGCATTTAGTCCCGGTGTAGGGGAATCCCACAGTCCATTTCTTCCCGGTGTGGGGGAATCCCGCAGTGCATTTAGTCCCGGTGTAGGTGAATCCAACAGTGCATTTATTCCCGGCGTCGTGAAATCCCGCAGTAAATTTATCCCCGGCGTAGGGGAATCCCGCAGGACAATTATTCCCGGCGAGGGGAATCCCGCAGTACATTTATCCCCGGAGTACGGGAATCCCGCAGTACATTAATAACCGGAGTAGGGGAATCCCGCAGTGCATTTATTCCCGAAGTAGGGGAATCCCGCAGTGCATTTATTCCCGACGATGGGAATCCCGCAGTGCATTTATTTCCAGAGTAGGGGAATCCCACAGTGCATTTATTCCCAGTGTAGGGGAATCCCGCAGTACATTTATCCCCGGAGTAGGGGAATCCCGCAGTACATTTATTCCCGGAGTAGAGGAATCCCACAGTGCACTTAGTCCCGGTGTAGGGGTATCCCGCAGTACATTTATTCCCGGCGTAGGGGAATCCCGCAGTACATTTAACCCCGGCGTCGGGAAATCCCGCAGTACATTTATTCCCGGCGTAGGGGAATCCCGCAGTACATTTATTCCCGGTGTCGGGAAATCCCGCAGTACATTAATACCCGGCGTAGGGGAATCCCTCAGTAAATTTATCCCCGGCGTAGGGGAATCCCGCAGTACATTTATCCCCGGAGTAGGGGAATCCCGCAGTACATTTAACCCCGGAGTAGGGAAATCCCGCAGGACATTTATCCCCGGAGTACGGGAATCCTGCAGTGCATTTATTCCCGGCGTAGGGGAATCCCGCAGTACATTTATCCCCGGAGTACGGGAATCCCGCAGAACATTTATCCCCGGAGTACGGGAATCCCGCAGTACATTTATCCCCGGAGTAGGGGAATCCCGCAGTACATTTAACCCCGGAGTAGGGAAATCCCGCAGGACATTTATCCCCGGAGTACGGGAATCCTGCAGTGCATTTATTCCCGGCGTAGGGGAATCCCGCAGTACATTTATCCCCGGAGTACGGGAATCCCGCAGAACATTTATTCCCAGAGTAGGGGAATCCCACAGTGCATTTATTCCTGGCGTAGGGGAATCCCGCAGTACATTTATTCCCGGAGTAGGGGAATCCCGCAGTACATTTATCCCCAGAGCAGGGGCATCGCACAGTACATTTATCCCTGATTGTGGGAATCCCGCAGAACATTTATCCCCGGAGTATGGGAATCCCGCAGTACATTTATTCTCGGCGTAGGGGAATCCAGCAGTACATTTATCTCCGGAGTAGGGGAATCCTGCAGTACAATTATTCCCGGCGAGGGGAATCCCGCAGTACATTTATTCCCGGCCTTGGGGAATCCCGCAGTACATTTATCCCCGGAGTAGGGGAATCCCGCAGTACATTTATCCCCGGAGTAGGGCAATCCCGCAGTACATTTATCCCCGGAGTTGGGGAATTCCGCAGTACATTTAACCCCGGCGTAGGGGAATCCCGCAGTACATTTATCCCCGGAGTACGGGAATCCCGCAGTACATTTATTCCCGGAGTAGGGGAATCCCGCAGTGCATTTATTCCTGGCAAAGGGGAATCCCGCAGTATATTTATCCCCAGAGCAGGGGCATCGCGCAGTACATTTATCCCTGATTGTGGGAATCCCGCAGAACATTTGTGGGAATCCCGCAGTACATTCATCCCCGGATTAGGGGAATCTCGCAGTACATTTATCCCCGGAGTAGGGGAATCCTGCAGTACATTTATCCCCCGCGTAGGGGAATCCCGCAGTACATTTATCCCCAGAGTAGGGGAATCCTGCAGTACATTTATCCCCGGAGGAGGGGAATCCCGCAGTACATTTATTCCCGGTGTAGGGGAATCCCGCAGTACATTTATTCCCGGCGTAGGGGAATCCCGCAGTGCATTTATTCCCGGCGTAGGGGAATTCCGCAGTGCATTTATCCCCGGAGTAGGGGAATCCTGCAGTACATTTATCCCCAGAGTAGGGGAATCCCGCAGTACATTTATAAGCGGAGTAGGGGAATCCCGCAGTACATTTATTCCCAGCGTAGGGGAATCCCGCAGTACATTTATAACCGGAGGAGGGGAATCCCGCAGTGCATTAATTCCCGGATTAGGGGAATCCCGCAGTACATATATTCCCGGCGTAGGGGAATCCCGCAGTGCATTAATTCCTGGAGTAGGGGAATTCCGCAGTGTATTTATTCACGGAGTCGGGGAATCCAGCAGCACATTTATCTCCGGAGTAGGGAAATCCTGCAGTACATTTATCCCCGGAGGAGGGGAATCCCGCAGTACATTTATTCCCGGTGTAGGGGAATCCCGCAGTACATTTATTCCCGGCGTAGGGGAATCCCGCAGTGCATTTATTCCCGGCGTAGGGGAATTCCGCAGTGCATTTATCCCCGGAGTACGGGAAACCCGCAGTACATTTATAAGCGGAGTAGGGGAATCCCGCAGTACATTTATTCCCAGTGTAGGGGAATCCCGCAGTACATTTATAACCGGAGGAGGGGAATCCCGCAGTGCATTAATTCCCGGAGTAGGGGAATCCCGCAGTGTATTTATTCCCGGAGTAGGGGAATCCCACAGTCCATTTCTTCCCGGTGTGGGGGAATCCCGCAGTGCATTTAGTCCCGGTGTAGGGGAATCCCACAGTCCATTTCTTCCCGGTGTGGGGGAATCCCGCAGTGCATTTAGTCCCGGTGTAGGTGAATCCAACAGTGCATTTATTCCCGGCGTCGTGAAATCCCGCAGTAAATTTATCCCCGGCGTAGGGGAATCCCGCAGGACAATTATTCCCGGCGAGGGGAATCCCGCAGTACATTTATCCCCGGAGTACGGGAATCCCGCAGTACATTAATAACCGGAGTAGGGGAATCCCGCAGTGCATTTATTCCCGAAGTAGGGGAATCCCGCAGTGCATTTATTCCCGACGATGGGAATCCCGCAGTGCATTTATTTCCAGAGTAGGGGAATCCCACAGTGCATTTATTCCCAGTGTAGGGGAATCCCGCAGTACATTTATCCCCGGAGTAGGGGAATCCCGCAGTACATTTATTCCCGGAGTAGAGGAATCCCACAGTGCACTTAGTCCCGGTGTAGGGGTATCCCGCAGTACATTTATTCCCGGCGTAGGGGAATCCCGCAGTACATTTAACCCCGGCGTCGGGAAATCCCGCAGTACATTTATTCCCGGCGTAGGGGAATCCCGCAGTACATTTATTCCCGGTGTCGGGAAATCCCGCAGTACATTAATACCCGGCGTAGGGGAATCCCTCAGTAAATTTATCCCCGGCGTAGGGGAATCCCGCAGTACATTTATCCCCGGAGTAGGGGAATCCCGCAGTACATTTAACCCCGGAGTAGGGAAATCCCGCAGGACATTTATCCCCGGAGTACGGGAATCCTGCAGTGCATTTATTCCCGGCGTAGGGGAATCCCGCAGTACATTTATCCCCGGAGTACGGGAATCCCGCAGAACATTTATCCCCGGAGTACGGGAATCCCGCAGTACATTTATCCCCGGAGTAGGGGAATCCCGCAGTACATTTAACCCCGGAGTAGGGAAATCCCGCAGGACATTTATCCCCGGAGTACGGGAATCCTGCAGTGCATTTATTCCCGGCGTAGGGGAATCCCGCAGTACATTTATCCCCGGAGTACGGGAATCCCGCAGAACATTTATTCCCAGAGTAGGGGAATCCCACAGTGCATTTATTCCTGGCGTAGGGGAATCCCGCAGTACATTTATCCCCAGAGCAGGGGCATCGCACAGTACATTTATCCCTGATTGTGGGAATCCCGCAGAACATTTATCCCCGGAGTATGGGAATCCCGCAGTACATTTATTCTCGGCGTAGGGGAATCCAGCAGTACATTTATCTCCGGAGTAGGGGAATCCTGCAGTACAATTATTCCCGGCGAGGGGAATCCCGCAGTACATTTATTCCCGGCCTTGGGGAATCCCGCAGTACATTTATCCCCGGAGTAGGGGAATCCCGCAGTACATTTATCCCCGGAGTAGGGCAATCCCGCAGTACATTTATCCCCGGAGTTGGGGAATTCCGCAGTACATTTAACCCCGGCGTAGGGGAATCCCGCAGTACATTTATCCCCGGAGTACGGGAATCCCGCAGTACATTTATTCCCGGAGTAGGGGAATCCCGCAGTGCATTTATTCCTGGCAAAGGGGAATCCCGCAGTATATTTATCCCCAGAGCAGGGGCATCGCGCAGTACATTTATCCCTGATTGTGGGAATCCCGCAGAACATTTGTGGGAATCCCGCAGTACATTCATCCCCGGAGTAGGGGAATCTCGCAGTACATTTATCCCCGGAGTAGGGGAATCCCGCAGTACATTTATCCCCGGAGTACGGGAATCCCGCAGTACATTTATTCCCGGAGTAGGGGAATCCCGCAGTGCATTTATTCCTGGCAAAGGGGAATCCCGCAGTATATTTATCCCCAGAGCAGGGGCATCGCGCAGTACATTTATCCCTGATTGTGGGAATCCCGCAGAACATTTGTGGGAATCCCGCAGTACATTCATCCCCGGAGTAGGGGAATCTCGCAGTACATTTATCCCCGGAGTAGGGGAATCCTGCAGTACATTTATCCCCCGCGTAGGGGAATCCCGCAGTACATTTATCCCCAGAGTAGGGGAATCCTGCAGTACATTTATCCCCGGAGGAGGGGAATCCCGCAGTACATTTATTCCCGGTGTAGGGGAATCCCGCAGTACATTTATTCCCGGCGTAGGGGAATCCCGCAGTGCATTTATTCCCGGCGTAGGGGAATTCCGCAGTGCATTTATCCCCGGAGTAGGGGAATCCTGCAGTACATTTATCCCCCGCGTAGGGGAATCCCGCAGTACATTTATAAGCGGAGTAGGGGAATCCCGCAGTACATTTATTCCCAGCGTAGGGGAATCCCGCAGTACATTTATAACCGGAGGAGGGGAATCCCGCAGTGCATTAATTCCCGGATTAGGGGAATCCCGCAGTACATATATTCCCGGCGTAGGGGAATCCCGCAGTGCATTAATTCCTGGAGTAGGGGAATTCCGCAGTGTATTTATTCACGGAGTCGGGGAATCCAGCAGCACATTTATCTCCGGAGTAGGGAAATCCTGCAGTACATTTATCCCCGGAGGAGGGGAATCCCGCAGTACATTTATTCCCGGTGTAGGGGAATCCCGCAGTACATTTATTCCCGGCGTAGGGGAATCCCGCAGTGCATTTATTCCCGGCGTAGGGGAATTCCGCAGTGCATTTATCCCCGGAGTACGGGAAACCCGCAGTACATTTATAAGCGGAGTAGGGGAATCCCGCAGTACATTTATTCCCAGCGTAGGGGAATCCCGCAGTACATTTATAACCGGAGGAGGGGAATCCCGCAGTGCATTAATTCCCGGAGTAGGGGAATCCCGCAGTGTATTTATTCCCGGAGTAGGGGAATCCCACAGTCCATTTCTTCCCGGTGTGGGGGAATCCCGCAGTGCATTTAGTCCCGGTGTAGGGGAATCCCACAGTCCATTTCTTCCCGGTGTGGGGGAATCCCGCAGTGCATTTAGTCCCGGTGTAGGTGAATCCAACAGTGCATTTATTCCCGGCGTCGTGAAATCCCGCAGTAAATTTATCCCCGGCGTAGGGGAATCCCGCAGGACAATTATTCCCGGCGAGGGGAATCCCGCAGTACATTTATCCCCGGAGTACGGGAATCCCGCAGTACATTAATAACCGGAGTAGGGGAATCCCGCAGTGCATTTATTCCCGAAGTAGGGGAATCCCGCAGTGCATTTATTCCCGACGATGGGAATCCCGCAGTGCATTTATTTCCAGAGTAGGGGAATCCCACAGTGCATTTATTCCCAGTGTAGGGGAATCCCGCAGTACATTTATCCCCGGAGTAGGGGAATCCCGCAGTACATTTATTCCCGGAGTAGAGGAATCCCACAGTGCACTTAGTCCCGGTGTAGGGGTATCCCGCAGTACATTTATTCCCGGCGTAGGGGAATCCCGCAGTACATTTAACCCCGGCGTCGGGAAATCCCGCAGTACATTTATTCCCGGCGTAGGGGAATCCCGCAGTACATTTATTCCCGGTGTCGGGAAATCCCGCAGTACATTAATACCCGGCGTAGGGGAATCCCTCAGTAAATTTATCCCCGGCGTAGGGGAATCCCGCAGTACATTTATCCCCGGAGTAGGGGAATCCCGCAGTACATTTAACCCCGGAGTAGGGAAATCCCGCAGGACATTTATCCCCGGAGTACGGGAATCCTGCAGTGCATTTATTCCCGGCGTAGGGGAATCCTGCAGTACATTTATCCCCGGAGTACGGGAATCCCGCAGAACATTTATCCCCGGAGTACGGGAATCCCGCAGTACATTTATCCCCGGAGTAGGGGAATCCCGCAGTACATTTAACCCCGGAGTAGGGAAATCCCGCAGGACATTTATCCCCGGAGTACGGGAATCCTGCAGTGCATTTATTCCCGGCGTAGGGGAATCCCGCAGTACATTTATCCCCGGAGTACGGGAATCCCGCAGAACATTTATTCCCAGAGTAGGGGAATCCCACAGTGCATTTATTCCTGGCGTAGGGGAATCCCGCAGTACATTTATTCCCGGAGTAGGGGAATCCCGCAGTACATTTATCCCCAGAGCAGGGGCATCGCACAGTACATTTATCCCTGATTGTGGGAATCCCGCAGAACATTTATCCCCGGAGTATGGGAATCCCGCAGTACATTTATTCTCGGCGTAGGGGAATCCAGCAGTACATTTATCTCCGGAGTAGGGGAATCCTGCAGTACAATTATTCCCGGCGAGGGGAATCCCGCAGTACATTTATTCCCGGCCTTGGGGAATCCTGCAGTACATTTATCCCCGGAGTAGGGGAATCCCGCAGTACATTTATCCCCGGAGTAGGGCAATCCCGCAGTACATTTATCCCCGGAGTTGGGGAATTCCGCAGTACATTTAACCCCGGCGTAGGGGAATCCCGCAGTACATTTATCCCCGGAGTACGGGAATCCCGCAGTACATTTATTCCCGGAGTAGGGGAATCCCGCAGTGCATTTATTCCTGGCAAAGGGGAATCCCGCAGTATATTTATCCCCAGAGCAGGGGCATCGCGCAGTACATTTATCCCTGATTGTGGGAATCCCGCAGAACATTTGTGGGAATCCCGCAGTACATTCATCCCCGGAGTAGGGGAATCTCGCAGTACATTTATCCCCGGAGTAGGGGAATCCTGCAGTACATTTATCCCCCGCGTAGGGGAATCCCGCAGTACATTTATCCCCAGAGTAGGGGAATCCTGCAGTACATTTATCCCCGGAGGAGGGGAATCCCGCAGTACATTTATTCCCGGTGTAGGGGAATCCCGCAGTACATTTATTCCCGGCGTAGGGGAATCCCGCAGTGCATTTATTCCCGGCGTAGGGGAATTCCGCAGTGCATTTATCCCCGGAGTAGGGGAATCCTGCAGTACATTTATCCCCCGCGCAGGGGAATCCCGCAGTACATTTATAAGCGGAGTAGGGGAATCCCGCAGTACATTTATTCCCAGCGTAGGGGAATCCCGCAGTACATTTATAACCGGAGGAGGGGAATCCCGCAGTGCATTAATTCCCGGATTAGGGGAATCCCGCAGTACATATATTCCCGGCGTAGGGGAATCCCGCAGTGCATTAATTCCTGGAGTAGGGGAATTCCGCAGTGTATTTATTCACGGAGTCGGGGAATCCAGCAGCACATTTATCTCCGGAGTAGGGAAATCCTGCAGTACATTTATCCCCGGAGGAGGGGAATCCCGCAGTACATTTATTCCCGGTGTAGGGGAATCCCGCAGTACATTTATTCCCGGCGTAGGGGAATCCCGCAGTGCATTTATTCCCGGCGTAGGGGAATTCCGCAGTGCATTTATCCCCGGAGTACGGGAAACCCGCAGTACATTTATAAGCGGAGTAGGGGAATCCCGCAGTACATTTATTCCCAGTGTAGGGGAATCCCGCAGTACATTTATAACCGGAGGAGGGGAATCCCGCAGTGCATTAATTCCCGGAGTAGGGGAATCCCGCAGTGTATTTATTCCCGGAGTAGGGGAATCCCACAGTCCATTTCTTCCCGGTGTGGGGGAATCCCGCAGTGCATTTAGTCCCGGTGTAGGGGAATCCCACAGTCCATTTCTTCCCGGTGTGGGGGAATCCCGCAGTGCATTTAGTCCCGGTGTAGGTGAATCCAACAGTGCATTTATTCCCGGCGTCGTGAAATCCCGCAGTAAATTTATCCCCGGCGTAGGGGAATCCCGCAGGACAATTATTCCCGGCGAGGGGAATCCCGCAGTACATTTATCCCCGGAGTACGGGAATCCCGCAGTACATTAATAACCGGAGTAGGGGAATCCCGCAGTGCATTTATTCCCGAAGTAGGGGAATCCCGCAGTGCATTTATTCCCGACGATGGGAATCCCGCAGTGCATTTATTTCCAGAGTAGGGGAATCCCACAGTGCATTTATTCCCAGTGTAGGGGAATCCCGCAGTACATTTATCCCCGGAGTAGGGGAATCCCGCAGTACATTTATTCCCGGAGTAGAGGAATCCCACAGTGCACTTAGTCCCGGTGTAGGGGTATCCCGCAGTACATTTATTCCCGGCGTAGGGGAATCCCGCAGTACATTTAACCCCGGCGTCGGGAAATCCCGCAGTACATTTATTCCCGGCGTAGGGGAATCCCGCAGTACATTTATTCCCGGTGTCGGGAAATCCCGCAGTACATTAATACCCGGCGTAGGGGAATCCCTCAGTAAATTTATCCCCGGCGTAGGGGAATCCCGCAGTACATTTATCCCCGGAGTAGGGGAATCCCGCAGTACATTTAACCCCGGAGTAGGGAAATCCCGCAGGACATTTATCCCCGGAGTACGGGAATCCTGCAGTGCATTTATTCCCGGCGTAGGGGAATCCCGCAGTACATTTATCCCCGGAGTACGGGAATACCGCAGAACATTTATCCCCGGAGTACGGGAATCCCGCAGTACATTTATTCCCGGAGTAGGGGAATCCCGCAGTACATTTAACCCCGGAGTAGGGAAATCCCGCAGGACATTTATCCCCGGAGTACGGGAATCCTGCAGTGCATTTATTCCCGGCGTAGGGGAATCCCGCAGTACATTTATCCCCGGAGTACGGGAATCCCGCAGAACATTTATTCCCAGAGTAGGGGAATCCCACAGTGCATTTATTCCTGGCGTAGGGGAATCCCGCAGTACATTTATTCCCGGAGTAGGGGAATCCCGCAGTACATTTATCCCCAGAGCAGGGGCATCGCACAGTACATTTATCCCTGATTGTGGGAATCCCGCAGAACATTTATCCCCGGAGTATGGGAATCCCGCAGTACATTTATTCTCGGCGTAGGGGAATCCAGCAGTACATTTATCTCCGGAGTAGGGGAATCCTGCAGTACAATTATTCCCGGCGAGGGGAATCCCGCACTACATTTATTCCCGGCCTTGGGGAATCCCGCAGTACATTTATCCCCGGAGTAGGGGAATCCCGCAGTACATTTATCCCCGGAGTAGGGCAATCCCGCAGTACATTTATCCCCGGAGTTGGGGAATTCCGCAGTACATTTAACCCCGGAGTAGGGAAATCCCGCAGGACATTTATCCCCAGAGTACGGGAATCCTGCAGTACATTTATCCCCGGAGTACGGGAATCCCTCAGTGCATTTATTCCCGGCGTAGGGGAATCCCGCAGTACATTTATCCCTGGAGTACGGGAATCCCGCAGTACATTTATTCCCGGAGTAGGGGAATCCCGCAGTGCATTTATTCCCAGAGCAGGGGCATCGCGCAGTACATTTATCCCTGATTGTGGGAATCCTGCAGAACATTTGTGGGAATCCCGCAGTACATTCATCCCTGGAGTAGGGGAATCTCGCAGTACATTTATCCCCGGAGTAGGGGAATCCTGCAGTACATTTATCCCCCGCGTAGGGGAATCCCGCAGTACATTTATCCCCAGAGTAGGGGAATCCTGCAGTACATTTATCCCCGGAGGAGGGGAATCCCGCAGTACATTTGTTCCCGGTGTAGGGGAATCCCGCAGTGCATTTATTCCCGGCGTAGGGGAATTCCGCAGTGCATTTATCCCCGGAGTAGGGGAATCCTGCAGTACATTTATCCCCGGAGGAGGGGAATCCCGCAGTACATTTGTTCCCGGTGTAGGGGAATCCCGCAGTACATTTATTCCCGGCGTAGGGGCATCCCGCAGTGCATTTATTCCCGGCGTAGGGGAATTCCGCAGTGCATTTATCCCCGGAGTACGGGAATCCCGCAGTACATTTATAAGCGGAGTAGGGGAATCCCGCAGTACATTTATTCCCAGCGTAGGGGAATCCCGCAGTACATTTATAACCGGAGGAGGGGAATCCCGCATTGCATTAATTCCCGGATTAGGGGAATCCCGCAGTACATATATTCCCGGCGTAGAGGAATCCCGCAGTACAATAATAACCGGAGCAGGGGAATCCCGCAGTGCATTAATTCCCGGATTAGGGGAATCCCGCAGTACATATATTCCCGGCGTAGAGGAATCCCGCAGTACAATAATAACCGGAGCAGGGGAATCCCGCAGTGCATTAATTCCCGGAGTAGGGGAATCCCGCAGTGTATTTATTCCCGGAGTAGGGGAATCCAGCAGCACATTTATCTCCGGAGTAGGGGAATCCTGCAGTACATTTATCCCCGGAGGAGGGGAATCCCGCAGTATATTTATTCCCGGAGTACGGGAATCCCGCAGTACATTTATTCCCGGCGTAGGGGAATCCCGCAGTGCATTTATTCCCGGCGTAGGGGAATTCCGCAGTGCATTTATCCCCGGAGTACGGGAATCCCGCAGTACATTTATAAGCGGAGTAGGGGAATCCTGCAGTACATTTGTTCCCGGTGTAGGGGAATCCCGCAGTACATTTATTCCCGGCGTAGGGGAATCCCGCAGTACATTTATCCCCGGCGTCGGGAAATCCCGCAGTACATTTATCCCCGGCGTAGGGGAATCCCGCAGTACATTTATTCCCGGTGTCGGGAAATCCCGCAGTACATTTATTCCCGGCGTAGGGGAATCCCGCAGTGCATTTATTCCCGGCGTAGGGGAATTCCGCAGTGCATTTATCCCCGGAGTACGGGAATCCCGCAGTACATTTATAAGCGGAGTAGGGGAATCCTGCAGTACATTTGTTCCCGGTGTAGGGGAATCCCGCAGTACATTTATTCCCGTCGTAGGGGAATCCCGCAGTACATTTATCCCTGGAGTACGGGAATCCCGCAGTACATTTATTCCCGGAGTAGGGGAATCCCGCAGTGCATTTATTCCCAGAGCAGGGGCATCGCGCAGTACATTTATCCCTGATTGTGGGAATCCTGCAGAACATTTGTGGGAATCCCGCAGTACATTCATCCCTGGAGTAGGGGAATCTCGCAGTACATTTATCCCCAGAGTAGGGGAATCCTGCAGTACATTTATCCCCGGAGGAGGGGAATCCCGCAGTACATTTGTTCCCGGTGTAGGGGAATCCCGCAGTGCATTTATTCCCGGCGTAGGGGAATTCCGCAGTGCATTTATCCCCGGAGTAGGGGAATCCTGCAGTACATTTATCCCCGGAGGAGGGGAATCCCGCAGTACATTTGTTCCCGGTGTAGGGGAATCCCGCAGTACATTTATTCCCGGCGTAGGGGCATCCCGCAGTGCATTTATTCCCGGCGTAGGGGAATTCCGCAGTGCATTTATCCCCGGAGTACGGGAATCCCGCAGTACATTTATAAGCGGAGTAGGGGAATCCCGCAGTACATTTATTCCCAGCGTAGGGGAATCCCGCAGTACATTTATAACCGGAGGAGGGGAATCCCGCATTGCATTAATTCCCGGATTAGGGGAATCCCGCAGTACATATATTCCCGGCGTAGAGGAATCCCGCAGTACAATAATAACCGGAGCAGGGGAATCCCGCAGTGCATTAATTCCCGGATTAGGGGAATCCCGCAGTACATATATTCCCGGCGTAGAGGAATCCCGCAGTACAATAATAACCGGAGCAGGGGAATCCCGCAGTGCATTAATTCCCGGAGTAGGGGAATCCCGCAGTGTATTTATTCCCGGAGTAGGGGAATCCAGCAGCACATTTATCTCCGGAGTAGGGGAATCCTGCAGTACATTTATCCCCGGAGGAGGGGAATCCCGCAGTATATTTATTCCCGGAGTACGGGAATCCCGCAGTACATTTATTCCCGGCGTAGGGGAATCCCGCAGTGCATTTATTCCCGGCGTAGGGGAATTCCGCAGTGCATTTATCCCCGGAGTACGGGAATCCCGCAGTACATTTATAAGCGGAGTAGGGGAATCCTGCAGTACATTTGTTCCCGGTGTAGGGGAATCCCGCAGTACATTTATTCCCGGCGTAGGGGAATCCCGCAGTACATTTATCCCCGGCGTCGGGAAATCCCGCAGTACATTTATCCCCGGCGTAGGGGAATCCCGCAGTACATTTATTCCCGGTGTCGGGAAATCCCGCAGTACATTTATTCCCGGCGTAGGGGAATCCCGCAGTGCATTTATTCCCGGCGTAGGGGAATTCCGCAGTGCATTTATCCCCGGAGTACGGGAATCCCGCAGTACATTTATAAGCGGAGTAGGGGAATCCTGCAGTACATTTGTTCCCGGTGTAGGGGAATCCCGCAGTACATTTATTCCCGGCGTAGGGGAATCCCGCAGTACATTTATCCCTGGAGTACGGGAATCCCGCAGTACATTTATTCCCGGAGTAGGGGAATCCCGCAGTGCATTTATTCCCAGAGCAGGGGCATCGCGCAGTACATTTATCCCTGATTGTGGGAATCCTGCAGAACATTTGTGGGAATCCCGCAGTACATTCATCCCTGGAGTAGGGGAATCTCGCAGTACATTTATCCCCGGAGTAGGGGAATCCTGCAGTACATTTATCCCCCGCGTAGGGGAATCCCGCAGTACATTTATCCCCAGAGTAGGGGAATCCTGCAGTACATTTATCCCCGGAGGAGGGGAATCCCGCAGTACATTTGTTCCCGGTGTAGGGGAATCCCGCAGTGCATTTATTCCCGGCGTAGGGGAATTCCGCAGTGCATTTATCCCCGGAGTAGGGGAATCCTGCAGTACATTTATCCCCGGAGGAGGGGAATCCCGCAGTACATTTGTTCCCGGTGTAGGGGAATCCCGCAGTACATTTATTCCCGGCGTAGGGGCATCCCGCAGTGCATTTATTCCCGGCGTAGGGGAATTCCGCAGTGCATTTATCCCCGGAGTACGGGAATCCCGCAGTACATTTATAAGCGGAGTAGGGGAATCCCGCAGTACATTTATTCCCAGCGTAGGGGAATCCCGCAGTACATTTATAACCGGAGGAGGGGAATCCCGCATTGCATTAATTCCCGGATTAGGGGAATCCCGCAGTACATATATTCCCGGCGTAGAGGAATCCCGCAGTACAATAATAACCGGAGCAGGGGAATCCCGCAGTGCATTAATTCCCGGATTAGGGGAATCCCGCAGTACATATATTCCCGGCGTAGAGGAATCCCGCAGTACAATAATAACCGGAGCAGGGGAATCCCGCAGTGCATTAATTCCCGGAGTAGGGGAATCCCGCAGTGTATTTATTCCCGGAGTAGGGGAATCCAGCAGCACATTTATCTCCGGAGTAGGGGAATCCTGCAGTACATTTATCCCCGGAGGAGGGGAATCCCGCAGTATATTTATTCCCGGAGTACGGGAATCCCGCAGTACATTTATTCCCGGCGTAGGGGAATCCCGCAGTGCATTTATTCCCGGCGTAGGGGAATTCCGCAGTGCATTTATCCCCGGAGTACGGGAATCCCGCAGTACATTTATAAGCGGAGTAGGGGAATCCTGCAGTACATTTGTTCCCGGTGTAGGGGAATCCCGCAGTACATTTATTCCCGGCGTAGGGGAATCCCGCAGTACATTTATCCCCGGCGTCGGGAAATCCCGCAGTACATTTATCCCCGGCGTAGGGGAATCCCGCAGTACATTTATTCCCGGTGTCGGGAAATCCCGCAGTACATTTATTCCCGGCGTAGGGGAATCCCGCAGTGCATTTATTCCCGGCGTAGGGGAATTCCGCAGTGCATTTATCCCCGGAGTACGGGAATCCCGCAGTACATTTATAAGCGGAGTAGGGGAATCCTGCAGTACATTTGTTCCCGGTGTAGGGGAATCCCGCAGTACATTTATTCCCGGCGTAGGGGAATCCCGCAGTACATTTATCCCCGGCGTCGGGAAATCCCGCAGTACATTTATCCCCGGCGTAGGGGAATCCCGCAGTGCATTTATCCCCGGAGTAGGGGAATCCCGCAGTGCATTTATTCCCGAAGTAGGGGAATCCCGCAGTGCATTTATTCCCGAAGTAGGGGAATCCCGCAGTGCATTTATTCCCGACGTAGGGGAATCCCGCAGTGCATTTATTCCCGGCGTCGGGAAATCCCGCAGTACATTAATAACCGGAGTAGGGGAATCCCGCAGTGCATTTATTCCCGAAGTAGGGGAATCCCGCAGTGCATTTATTCCCGAAGTAGGGGAATCCCGCAGTGCATTTATTCCCGACGTAGGGGAATCCCGCAGTGCATTTATTTCCGGAGTAGGGGAATCCCACAGTGCATTTATTCCCAGCGTAGGGGAATCCCGCAGTACATTTATCCCCGGAGTAGGGGAATCCCGCAGTACATTTATTCCCGGAGTAGAGGAATCCCACAGTGCACTTAGTCCCGGTGTAGGGGTATCCCGCAGTACATTTATGCCCGGCGTAGGGGAATCCCGCAGTACATTTAACCCCGGCGTCGGGAAATCCCGCAGTACATTTATTCCCGGCGTAGGGGAATCCCGCAGTACATTTATTCCCGGTGTCGGGAAATCCCGCAGTACATTAATACCCGGCGTAGGGGAATCCCGCAGTGCATTTATTCCCGGCGTCGGTGAATCCCTCAGTAAATTTAACCCCGGCGTCAGGAAATCCCGCAGTACATTTATCCCCGGCGTCGGGAAATCCCGCAGTACATTTATCCCCGGAGTAGGGGAATCCCGCAGTACATTTAACCCCAGAGTAGGGAAATCCCGCAGGACATTTATCCCCGGAGTACGGGAATCCTGCAGTGCATTTATTCCCGACGTCGGGAAATCCCGCAGTACATTTATCCACGGCGTAGGGGAATCCCGCAGGACATTTATCCCCGGAGTACGGGAATCCTGCAGTGCATTTACTCCCGACGTCGGGAAATCCCGCAGTACATTTATCCACGGCGTCGGGAAATCCCGCAGTACATTTATCCCCGGCGTAGGGGAATCCCGCAGTGCATTTATCCCCGGCGTCGGGAAATCCCGCAGTACATTTATTCCCGACGTCGGGAAATCCCGCAGTACATTTATCCACGGCGTAGGGGAATCCCGCAGTGCATTTATCCCCGGCGTCGGGAAATCCCGCAGTACATTTATCCCCGGCGTAGGGGAATCCCTCAGTAAATTTATCCCCGGCGTCGGGAAATCCCGCAGTACATTTATCCCCGGAGTAGGGGAATCCCGCAGTACATTTAACCCCGGAGTAGGGAAATCCCGCAGGACATTTATCCCTGGAGTACGGGAATCCTGCAGTGCATTTATCCCCGGAGTACGGGAATCCCGCAGTACATTTATCCCCGGAGTAGGGGAATCCCGCAGTACATTTAACCCCGGAGTAGGGAAATCCCGCAGGACATTTATCCCCGGAGTACGGGAATCCTGCAGTGCATTTATTCCCGGCGTAGGGGAATCCCGCAGTACATTTATCCCCGGAGTAGGGAAATCCCGCAGTGCATTTATTCCTGGCATAGGGGAATCCCGCAGTACATTTATTCCCGGAGTAGGGGAATCCCGCAGTACATTTATCCCCAGAGCAGGGGCATCGCACAGTACATTTATCCCTGATTGTGGGAATCCCGCAGAACATTTGTGGGAATCCCGCAGTACATTCATCCCCGGAATAGGGGAATCTCGCAGTACATTTATCCCCGGAGTAGGCGAATCCTGCAGTACATTTATCCCCGCAGGAGGGGAATCCCGCAGTAAATTTATCCCCAGAGCAGGGGCATCGCACAGTGCATTTATCCCTGATTGTGGGAATCCCGCAGAACATTTGTGGGAATCCCGCAGTACATTTATCCCCGGAGTAGGGGAATCCTGCAGTACATTTATCCGCGGAGGAGGGGAATCCCGCAGTACATTTATTCCCGGAGTAGGGGAATCCCACAGTGCACTTAGTCCCGGTGTAGGGGAATCCCGCAGTACATTTATCCCCGGAGTAGGGGAATCCCACAGTGCACTTAGTCCCGGTGTAGGGGAATCCCGCAGTACATTTATTCCCGGCGTAGGGGAATCCAGCAGTACATTTATCCCCGGCGTAGGGGAATCCCGCAGTACATTGATCCCCGGACAAGGGGAATCCCGCAGTACATTTATCCCCAGCGTAGGGGAATCCCGCAGTGCATTAATTCCCGGAGTAGGGGAATCCCGCAGTGGAATTTATTCCCGGAGTAGGGGAATCCAGCAGTACATTTATCTCCGGAGTAGGGGAATCCCGCAGTAAATTTATCCCCGGAGTAGGGGAATCCCGCAGTGCATTTCGTCCCGGTGTAGGGGAATCCCACAGTCCATTTCTTCCTGGTGTGGGGGAATCCCGCAGTGCATTTAGTCCCGGTGTAGGGGAATCCCACAGTGCATTTATTCCCGGCGTCGAGGAATCCCGCAGTGCATTTATTCCCGGCGCAGGGGAATCCCTCAGTGCATTTATCCCCGGCGTCGTGAAATCCCGCAGTACATTTATCCCCGGCGTAGGGGAATCCTGCAGTACAATTATTCCCGGCGAGGGGAATCCCGCAGTGCATTTATTCCCGAAGTAGGGGAATCCCGCAGTGCATTTATTCCCGACGTAGGGGAATCTCGCAGTGCATTTATTTCCGGAGTAGGGGAATCCCGCAGTGCATTTATTCCCGGCGTCGGGGAATCCCGCAGTACATTTATCCCGGAGTATGGGAATCCCACAGTACATTTATCCCCGGAGTATGGGAATCCCGCAGTACATTTATCCTCGGAGTAGAGGAATCCCGCAGTACATTTATCCCCGAAGCAGGGGTATCACGCAGTACATTTATCCCGGATTGTGGGAATCCCGCAGAACATTTGTGGGAATCCCGCAGTGTATTTATCCCCAACGTAGGGGAATCCCGTAGTA
Organism: Heterodontus francisci; assembly: GCF_036365525.1. Classification (NCBI taxonomy): domain Eukaryota; kingdom Metazoa; phylum Chordata; class Chondrichthyes; order Heterodontiformes; family Heterodontidae; genus Heterodontus; species Heterodontus francisci. Next base: position 25,360,740 of record NC_090384.1, read on the forward strand.
CATTTATCCCCGGAGTAGGGGAATCCTGCAGTACATTTATTCCCTGAGTAGGGGAATCCCGCAGTGCATTTACTCCCGGAGTAGGGGAATCCCGCAGTGCATTTATTCCCGGAGTAGGGGAATCCCGCAGTGCATTTATTCCCGGCGTAGGGCAATCCCGTAGTACATTTATCCCCGGCGTAGGGGAATCAGCTGTACATTTATCCCCGGAATAGGGGAATCCCACAGTACATTTATTCCCGGAGTAGGGGAATCCCGCAGTGCATTTATTCCCGGCATATGGGAATCCCACAGTACATTTATCCCCGGAGTATGGGAATCCCGCAGTGCATTTATCCCCAGCGTAGGGGAATCTCGCAGTACATTTATCCTCGGAGTAGGGGAATCTCGCAGTACATTTATCCCCGGAGCATGGGAATCCCGCAGTGCGTTTATCCCCAGCATCGGGGAATCCCGCAGTACATTTATCCTCGGAGTAGGGGAATCCCGCAGTACATTTATCCCCAGCGTAGGTAAATCTCGCACTACATTTATCCCCGGCGTAGGAGAATCCCGCAGTACATTTATCCCCGGTGTAGGGGAATCCCGCAGTACATTTATCCCCAGCGTAGGGGAATTCTGCAGTACATTTATCCCCGGCGTAGGAGAATCCCGCAGTACATTTATCCCCGGAGTAGGGGAATCTCGCAGTACATTTATCCCCGGTGTCGGGGTATCCCGCAGTACATTTATCCTCGGAGTAGGGGAATCTCGCAGTACATTTATCCCCGGTGTCGGGGTATCCCGCAGTACATTTATCCTCGGAGTAGGGGAATCTCGCAGTACATTTATCCCCGGTGTAGGGGAATCCCGCAGTACATTTATCCCCGGTGTCGGGGAATCCCGCCGTACATTTATCCCCAGCGTAGGGAAATCTCGCAGTACATTTATCCCCGGCGTAGGAGAATCCCGCCGTACATTTATTCCCGGCGTATCGGAATCCTGAATTACATGTATTCCCTAGCTTCAGTTGGTATCAGTTTATATACAGAATTCTACAGTGCCTCTGTTCCTTCCTGCAGAATCTGGGTCCAAATTCTCTGATATTTTGGTGTCTCTGAGTGAGACAAGTGACATTCAGATCTTTGCATCAATTTTCCTGTAAACTTTGTTCAATGGAAACCCCAGGAAAGCAACCCAAAACCTGGCAGTAAAGCTCACCCAGTGATATCCTCTGCTATCCCAAATCTGATTTCAATGTTTCAAGCAGCAGTTACTGCCTCTCACTCACATTCCCCACTCCATGATGGAAGCATCCCTTTTTTCATTCATTAGCTTTTGATTCATTAATCAATGAACTTACTGAGCAAAATCAAACAGAGCCTCTCTCTCCTCTCGTCCCACACTATAACATTCACAGCAATCTCAACAGCAATGATGCTGCCTCGGTTCCAACTTTCCCCATCAGCACAACAATAAGAACTAAGTCTGACAATGTTTGACACACAGGGAGCAGACTCTAATACACAACCTATTTCACAGTCATAGGTCCTTCATCCAGTCACTCCTGTGTCTTCATTTAATGTATTGGATGATGTTAAACACGTGTAAACTTACCATAACGGCAACAACGCTGAACATGATTGCTGACACCAGTTGCCATATCCTAAAGAGAGTCAAACAGAGCGATTAGTGCACACAGAGTGGCAGACACAGGTGCATAGTACTGCACACACACAAACACGCTGTGAAAGATTTACACACAGCGACAAACACACACAGTGACACACATACACACAGCGACAGATACACACACAGCGACAGATACGCACAGTGACACACATACACACAGCGACAGATACACACAGTGACATACATACACACAGCGACAGATACACACACAGTGACACACATACACACGGTGAAAGATTTACACAGCGCGACAGATACACACACAGTGACACACATACACACCATGAAAGATTTACACACACACACACACCATGAAAGATTTACACACAACGACAGACACACACTCACCAACACACAGCAACACACAAAAACACGCCGTGAATGATTTACACACAGCCACATACACATAAAGATAGGTTCACAATCTGGCATAGTCACATAATTGCTATTACAAAACAGATTAAGATTCTTATTGTTACCACATTGTTATTTTGTCGATGCATTACTATGGTAATTCTGTCCCTTTTGATAATTAGGACTGATAGATGGACGTACAGAAATAAGGAATGACATGAAATGACTCCGTTTCTCCTGGATGGAGCTGATGTTTAGGATTTGGGATTGAAATATAGCTCGGGGGCCCCATGACTATCAGGGATCCTGTGTGAGTGCAGCACCAAGAGGAGCAGAGCTGGGCATACAGCAGGCAACATTCTCCCTATTAATATTCAGCCCCAACATACAACTCGGAATCACTTTACTGCTTCGTTTCAGAAATTGGCTTTCATTTTTAAATGATGACGTTTTATTTACTCTTGTTTTTTTACTGCCACACTTGACTATGATGCCTCATATGGTTGAATATCACTTCCACAGTCACTGTCAAATTTGTACACAAACAACAGAGCCATGAGCAAAATAGCAGAGAGCTGATGGAACTGAGAGCAGCTGATTGCAGAATTCACTGTGTACCCACCGCAAGGCAGTAAGGATAGAGCATCCCCATCTCCCAGAGTAGCAGACTATCATCCTCAATTCCCTACTCCTTCATGGTTACTTTCTGCGATTCCTTTTGCATGACTGCAGGGCATCACCAAAAAGGAAAGACTTGCATTTATCTCACCCTTTTCAAGACCACCGGACATCCCGAAGCACTTCACAGCCAATGAAGTACTTTTTGAAGTGTCGTCACTGTTGTAATACAGGAAACGCAGCAGCCATTTGCACACAGCCAGCTCCCGCAGACAGCTTTGTGATATTAATTGAGGGATAAAAGATTGGCCAGGACGCCAGGGAGAACTCCCCGTTCTTCTTCAAAATAGTACATGGGGATATTTTATGCCCACCTGAGAGGGCAGAGAGAGCGTCGGTTTAACTTCTCATCCAAAAAAAAGGGCACCTCTGATAGTGCAGCATTCCCTTAATACTACACTGGAGCGTCAGCCTTGATTTTTATGCTCAAGTCCTGGAGTGGAATTCGGACTCATAACCTTCCAACTCAGCGGCAAGAGTGCCGCCAACTGAGCCTTGGCTGACACAGTGAGACATGGACTGTGCTGAACTCTGGCAGATATGACATCTTTCTAATTGAAATAATCAGTCCCATCAGGTAACTAATAACACAGTGACAAACTCGGCAAATACCCACAGCTGACTCAATGGGAATAATTAGCCTGGGTTCAGGCTGGGGAGATCCTGCACACTCATACATCAGTGAACAGCTCTGTGTGTTGTCCCAGACAGGACAGAACGTAGATGCAGAAACAGCCCTCGATATCACATCATTACAGGAACCTCACTGTGCCAGCAATTGCTAAATAATTACATTTTATTTCAACATTAAAAGTTGTACCTGAGACCCAAAGGTTCTCTCATGGCGAATTTCATTTCATTTCCCAGTACTTGACTGATCTGGAAAAGAAGAGATGAGTATTAGACAACACAGAACCCTCCAAATGACCAGTATCCAATGCTTTTAATTCAAGCTGTCATCCTGTTTGGTTTGTGAATCTATTTTCTCTCTTCCTTTCTGGGGATTTTTCCACCCAAAAGGATGGTCAGCACTCAGCTCCCAGGCCTCTGCTGATACTGAGGTTGGTCCTGATGGGGTACCGGTCTTTTGCTGACACTGTCCAAAGGTAACCTTCGCAAGTGTGTCACCGAATGTTTTTGGTTGACTTGCAGCATTGAACTTCATGCACAGCACAATATGTGTTTAGGAGCTTAATTATGTGGAAACCAAAGCTGCTTTGACTCCTGCATAACATTGCTCAGAAGATATGCAATGAAAACCATGTGGGAATACCATTAGTTTTTTTAATTCATTCATGGAATGTGGGTGTCGCTGGCTAGGCCAGCATTTATTGCCCATCCCTAATTGCCCTTGAGAAGGTGGTGGTGAGCTGCCTTCTTGAACCGCTGCAGTCCATGTAGGGTAGGTACACCCACAGTGCTGTTAGGAAGGGAGTTCCAGGATTTTGACCTAGCGACAGAGAAGGAAGGCGATATAGTTCCAAGTCACAGTATTTATATGTCTGGTCCAGTTCAGTTTCTGGTCAATGGTAACCCCCAGGATTTTGATGGTGGGGGATTCAGATATGGTAATACCATTGAAAGTTAAGGAGAGGTGGTTAGATTCCCTCTTGTTGGAGACAGTCAGTGCCTGGTACAAATGCTATGCTGCTTATCAGCCCAAGCCAGAATGTTGTCCAGATCTTGCTGCATGCGGGCATGAACTGCTTCAGTATCTGAGGAATCGCAACTGGTACTGAACATTGTGCAATCATCAGCGAACATTTCCACTTCTGACTTTATGATGGAGGGAAGGTCATTGATGAAGCAGCTGAAGATGGTTGGGCCTAGGTGGGGATGTGGTAGGGAATATGGGACTAATGTAGGATTAGTATAAATGGGTGGTTGATGGTTGGCAGACTCGGTGGGCTGAAGGGCCTGTTTCAGTGGTGTATCTCTCTCTCTCTCTCTCTAGGACACTACCCTGAGGAACTCCTGGGGCTGAGATGATTGGCCTCCAACAACCACAACCATCTTCCTTCGTGTTACGTAAAACTCCAACCAGTGGAGAGTTTTCTCCCTGATTCCCATTGCCTCCACTTTTGTTGGGGCTCCTTGATGCCACACTCGGTTAAATGCTGCCTTGATATCAAGAGCAGTCACTCTCACCTCACCTCTGGAATTCAGCTTTTTTGTCCATGTTTGCACCAAGGCTGGAATGAGATCTGGAGCTGAGTGGCCCTGGTGGAACCCCCAAACTGAGCATCACTAAGCAGGTTGTTGCTGAGTAAGTGCTGCTTGATAGTACTGTCGATGACACCTTCCATCACTTTACCGATGATCGAGAGTAGACTAATGGGGCAGTAATTTGCCGGACAGGATTTGTCCTGCTTTTTGTGTACTGGACATACCTGGGCAATTTTCTACATTGCCGGGTAAATGCCAGTGTTGTTGCTGTACTGGAACAGCTTGGCTAGGGGCGCGGCAAGTTCTGGAGCACATCTTCAGTCCTAAAGCCGGGATGTTGTCAGGACCCATAGCCTTTTCTGTATCTAGAGCCTTCGGCTGTTTCTTAATATCAAGTGGAGTAAATAAATTTGTCTGAAAACTGGCATCTGTGATGCTGGAGACTTCAGGAGGAGACCGAGATGGATCATCCACTTGGCAGTTTTGGCTGAATGTGCTTCAGCCTTATCTTTTGACGTGCTGGGCTCCCCCATCATTGAGGATGGGGATGGTTCTAGAACCTCCTCCTCCAGTTAGTTGTTTAATTTTCCATTCATGACTGTAAGTGCCAGGACTGCAGAAGTTTGATCTGATCATTGGTTGTGACATTGCTAAGCTCTTAGTATGCTGCTTCCATGTTTAGCACGCATGTAGTCTTGTGTTTTAGCTTCACCAGGTTGGTACCTCATTTTTAGGTATGCCTGGTGCTGCTCCTGGCATGCTCTCCTACACTCCTCATTGAAACAGAGTTGATCCCCTGGCTTGATGGCCATGGTAGAGTGAAGAGGCGGTGGCGTAGTGGTATTATCACTGGACTAGTAACCGAGAGACCCAGGGTATTGATCTGGAGACATGGGTTCGAATCCCACCACAGCAGAAGGCGGAATTTGAATTTAATTAATAAATCTGGAATTAAAAGCTAGTCTAATGATGGCCATGAATCCATTGTCGATTGTTGTAAAAACCCATCTGGTTCACTAATGTCCTTTAGGGAAGGAAATCTGCTCTCCTTACCTGGTCTGGCTTACATGTGACTCCAGGCCCACAGCAATGTGGTTGACTCTTACATGCCCTCTGAAATGGCCTAGCAAGCCACTCAGTTGTATCTAACCGCTACAAAGTCGATAAAAAGGAATGAAACCGTATGGACCACCCGGCATCGACCTAGGCACTGGAAACGACAACGGCAAACCCAGCCCTTCGACCCTGCAAAGTCCTCCTTACTAACATCTGGGGGCTTGTGCCAAAGTTGGGAGAGCTGTCCCACAGACTAGACAAGCAACAGCCTGACATAGTCATACTCACAGAATCGTACCTTATAGACAATGTCCCAGACACTGCAATCACTATCCCTGGGTATGTCCTGTCCCATCGGCAGGACAGACCCACCAGAGGTGGCGGGACAGTGGTCTACAGTAGGGAGGGAGGTGCCCTGGGAGTCCTCAACATTGACTCTGAACCCCATGAAGTCTCATGGCATCAGGTCAAACATGGGCAAGGTAACCTCCTACTGATTACCACCTACTGCCCTGCCTCAGCTGATGAATCAGTACTCCTCCATGTTGAATACCACTTGCACAAAATGTACTCTGGGTGGGGGACTTCAATGTGCATCACCAAGAGTGGCTCGGTAGCACCACTACTGACTGAGCTGGCCGACTACTAAAGGACATAGCTGCTAGACTGGGTCTGCGGCAGGTGGTGGGGGAACCAACAAGAGGGAAAAACCATACTTGACCTTGTCCTCACCAATCTGCCTGCCGCAGATGCTTCTGTCCATGACTGTATTGGTAGGAGTGACCACCGCACAGTCCTTGTGGAGACCAAGTCCTGCCTTCACATTGAGGATACCGTCCATCGTGTTGTGTGGCACTATCACCGTGTTAAATGGGATAGATTTCGAACAGATCTAACAAGGCAAAACTGGGCATCCATGAGGCGCTGTGGGCCATCAGCAGCAGCAGAATTGTACTCAACCACAATCTGTAAGCTCATGGCCCGGCATATCCCCCACTCTAGCATTACCATCAAGCCAGGAGACCAACACTGGTTCAATGATGAGTGTAGGAGGGCATGCCAGGAGCAGCACCAGGCATACTTCAAAATGAGGTGTCAACCTGGTGAAGTTACAACCCAGGACTACCTGCATGCCAAACTTCATAAACAGCATGCAATAGACAGAGCTAAGTGATCCCATAACCAATGGATCAGATCTAAGCTCTGCAGTCCTGCCACACCCAGTCGTGAATGGTGGTGGACAATTAAACAACTAACTGGAGGAGGTGGCTCCACAAATATCCCCATCCTCAATGATGGGGGAGCCCAGCACATCAGTGCGAAAGGTAAGGCAGAAGCATTTGCAACAATCTTCAGCCAGAAGTGCAGAATTGATGATCCATCTTGGCCCCCTCCTGAAGTCCCCAGCATTACAGATGCCAGACTTCAGCCAATTCGATTCACTCCACATGATATCAAGAAACGACTGAAGGCACTGGACACTGCAAAGGCTATGGGTCCTGCCAATATTCCGGCAATAGTACTGAAGACCTGTGCTCCAGAACTTGCCGCATCTCTAGCCAAGCTATTACAGTATAGCAACAACACGGGCATCTACCCGGCAATGTGGAAAATTGCCCAGGTATGTCCTGTACACAAAAAGCAGGACAAGTCCAACCCGGCCAATTACCGCCCCATCAGCCTACTCTCAATCATCAGTAAAGTGATGGAAGGTGTCATCAACAGTGCCATCAAGCAGCACTTGCTTAGCAATAACCTGCTCAGTGATGCTCAGTTTGGGTTCCGCCAGGGCCACTCAGCTCCTGACCTCATTACAGGCGTGGTTCAAACATGGACAAAAGAGCTGAACTCAAGAGGTGAAGTGAGAGTGACTGCCATTGACATCAAGGTAGCAGTTGACTGAGTATGGCATCAAGGAGTCCTAGCAAAACTGGAGTCAATGGGAATCAGGGGGAAAACTCTCTGCTGGTTGGAGTCATACCTAGCGCAAAGGAAGATGGTTGTGGTTGTTGGAGGTCAATCATCTGAGCTCCAGAACATCACTGCAGGAGTTCCTCAGGGTAGTGCCTTAGGCCCAACCATCTTCAGCTGCTTCATCAATGACCTTCCTTCAATCATAATGTCAGGTGGGGATGTTCACTGATGATTGCACAATGTTCAGCACCATTCGCGACTCCTCAAACACTGAAGCAGTCCGTGCAGAAATGCAGCAAGACCTGGACAATATCCAGGCTTGGGCTGATTAGTGGCAAGTAACATTTGCACCACATAAGTGCCAGGCAATGACCATCTCCAAAAAGAGAGAATCTAACCATCTCCCCTTGACATTCAATGGCATTACCATTGCTGAATACCCCACTATCAACATCTTAGGGGCTACCATTGGCCAGAAACTGAACTGGAGTAGCCATATAAATACCGTGGCTACAAGAGCAGGTCAGAGGCTAGGAATCCTGCGGAGAGTAACTCACCTCCTGACTCCCCAAAGCCTGTCCACCATCTACAAGGCACAAGTCAGGAGTGTGATGGAATAATCTCCACTTGCCTGGATGGGTGCAACTCCAACAACACTCAATAAGCTCGACACCATCCAGAACAAAGCAGCCCACTTAATTGGCACACCATCCACAAACATTCACTCCCTCCACCACCGACACACAGTGGCAGCAGTGTGTATCATCTACAAGATGCACTGCAGCAACACATCAAGGCTCCTTAGACAGCACCTTCCAAAGCTGCAATCCCTACCACCTCGAAGGACAAAAGCAGCAGATTCATGGGAACACCACCTGCTGCAAGTTCCCCTCCAGGTCACACACCATCCTGACTTGGAACTATATCACCGTTCCTTCACTGTCGCTGGGTCAAAATCCTGGAACTCCCTTCCTAACAGCACTGTGGGTGTACCTACCTCACATGGACTGCAATGTTTCAAGAAGGCAGCTCACCACCACCTTCTCAAGGGCAATTAGGGATGGGCAATAAATGCTGGCGTGGCCAGTGAAATCCCATGAATGAATAAAAAAAATGCCAAGCCATGAGGTTACAGATTGTGGTTAAATACAATTCTGCTGTTGCTGATGGCCCACAGTGCCTCATAAATGCCCTGTTTTGAGCTGCTGGCTCTGTTCTGAATCTATCCCATTTCGCACAGTGCCAGTGCCACACACTGCAGGTTATCTTCAATGTGTAGATGAAACTTTGTCTCCACAACGATTGTGCAGTGGTCACTTCTACCAATATGGTCATGGACAGATTCATCTGCAAAAGGTAGTTTGGTGTCAGCAAGCAGGTTTTTCCCTCTCACCACCTGATTCCCTCACCCAGTCTGGCAGATATGCCCTTCAGGACACGGATAACTCGGTCAGTAGTGGTGCTACCGAGCCACCCTTGGTGAAGTCCCCCACCCAGAGTACATACTGTGCCCTTGCTACCCTCAGTTCTTTTTTCAAGTGATGTTCTACATGGAAGAGTACTGATTCATAAGCTAAGGGAGAGCGATAGGTGGTAATCAGCAGGAAGTTTTTTTGCCTATCTTTGACCTGATGTCATGAGACTTCATGGGGTCCGGAGTCAATGTTGAGGATTCCAAGGGTCACTCCCTCCCGATTGTAGACAACTCTGCCGCCCCGCTGCCTCTCCATTGGTGATGGAGGGGTCTGAGACAATGTCTGTAAGGTATGATTCGGTGAGTATAAATATGTGAGGCTGTTGCTTGACTAGTCTGTGGACAGCTCTCCCAATTTTGGCACAAGTCCCCACCTGTTAGTGAGGAGGACTTTATGGGTCAACTGGGCAGTGTGTGCTGTTGTAATTTCTGGTGCCTAGGTCAATACTGGGTGGTCCATCCAGTTTTATTCTTTGACTTTTCTGCAGCACTTTGATACAACTGAGTGGCTTGCCAGGCCATTTTAGAGGGCAGTTAAGAGTCAACCACATTGCTGTGGATCTGGAGTCATATGTAGGGCAGACCAGGTAAGCACAGCACAGTGTGTGTGTGTGTGATGGACTGTCAGTGTTTACTGAGTGTGTGTGTGTGTGTGTGATGGACAGTCAGTGTTCACTGAGTGTGTGTGTGTGTGTATGTGTGATGTTCACCGAGTGTGTGTGATGGATAGTCAGTGTTCACTGAGTGTGTGTGTGTGTGATGGACTGTCAGTGTTTACTGAGTGTGTGTGTGTGTGTGTGTGTATGTGTGATGTTCACCGAGTGTGTGTGATGGATAGTCAGTGTTCACTGAGTGTGTGTGTGTGTGATGGACAGTCAGTGTTCACTGAGTGTGTGTGTGTGATGGACAGTCAGTGTTCACTGAGTGTGTGTGTGTGTATGATGGACAGTCAGTGTTCACTGAGTGTGTGTGTGTGTGATGGACTGTCAGTGTTTACTGAGTGTGTGTGTGTGTGTGATGGACAGTCAGTGTTTACTGAGTGTGTGTGTGTGATGGACAGTCAGTGTTCACTGAGTGTGTGTGTGTGTGATAGACTGTCAGTGTTTATTGTGTGTGTATGTGTGATGTTCACTGAGTGTGTGTGATGGACAGTCAGTGTTCACTGAGTGTGTGTATGTGTGTGATGGACAGTCAGTGTTCACTCAGTGTGTGTGTGTGTGTGTTGGACAGTCAGTGTTCACTGAGTGTGTTTGTGTGTGTGTGAGAGAGAGAGACAGTTTATGTTTTGGGGTCTATGTAATGTGCTGTTAGTGTTTATTGGGTTTGGTCGGTTTTCTGATGTACCGTCATTGATTTAATAGTGTGCAATAGCGCATTTAATACACTGTTACTGTTTATTTTGATTTGGTTGTTTTTGTTCAGTTGGTGCGATTTATCTATCTTCTCAGCATAATGCAATTTGTTATTTGGAAAAGGAAAATATGATTCTGCCAAATAACTGCTCCTACTGGGCTGGAAAGTGCAGCTGTTTGATTTCACTCTGTCAGCCTGCAGCAATGATTCATCAGTCAATAAGCAAAGGCCATGCTTGCTATTACTCAAATACCCACAATCCTGTAGGATGACAAACTCTGAAAACTTACGGATCAATTAAACTGTCAAGATTGGCATTTAATTCCCAGTAATCAGATAAAGGAAACAGTCGTGTTAAACTCCTGGTCACCATAAGTCATGTTCTACTGCAGAAGAATGGAACCATGATTGGAGATGTGAGGATACTTTCTTCTTTCTTTCTTTTACCCTCTTCTCTCTGCAAATATCACAGTTGTTGAAATCAGTTTTCCTTTTGACTTGTTGTATTAATGGATTTATAAATAGATTTAGATCAGGCTGTAACAGCAACAAAGCTGTGTTGCAAGTCAAATCAGAGCTATTTCTATTTGCTCTTTTCTCCATGTATGAATGTACATATAGGGGTATAACCACAATTCAGGAGAATTTGTCTTTCTTGCTGTGTGACAGTGCGGTTAGCACTGCAGCCTCACAGCTCCAGGGAGCCGGGTTCGATCCTGGGTACTGCCTGTGCAGAGTTTGCAAGTTCTCCCTGTGACCGCGTGGGTTTTCACTGGGTGCTCCGGTTTCCTCCCACAGCCAAAGACTTGCAGGTGATAGGTAAATTGGCTGTTGTAAATTGCCCCTAGTGTAGGTAGGTGGTAGGGAATATGGGGTTACTGGAGGGTTAGTATAAATGGGTGGTTGTTGGTCGTCACAGACTCGGTGGGCCGAAGGGCCTGTTTCAGTGCTGTATCTCTAAATAAATAAATAAAATAAGGTGCTGGAGTCCTGTCACCGGGAGCTGTGGCTAATCCTTTTCATCTGAAGATTAACTGGATCAGAATGCCAAAGGTCTAATCAGATTAAGAATGGTCCAATCATTATGAAAAGGGTATTAAAACAACCAGGTGAAGACATTGAAGATGCATTCATCAGAATTTTCCAAAGGCTGTAAGTTTGAGAGTTGTGCCCTTTGGATTGTTGAGTTACAAATGCCACTCCATTATTTAAGAAGGGAGGGAGGGAGAAACCAGGAAACTGCAGACCTGTCATTGGTGGGGAAGTTATTGTAATCTATCAGAGACTGGATTTTAACTTTGCAACATACCGGGTGCAGGGAGTCTGGTATTACGAGGGAAACTCAGAAGTAAGTGCAGCGCACCATCTGTGGTTTTATAACCCAGCCATTGCAATACCATATAATTTCCAGGTTTCTCAACCAATTAGAATAAGCGAGTGTGATGATGACTTGCATGAGTCGATTTCAACACCAGTATTTAAAGGGACATGCCAAACATATAATTTAATAGATTTGGGAGCACAAGAGAAGGAATTGGCAAAATGGAGTCCAGATGTTTAAAGGCAGGGAAGGAACGGTGAGTACAATGGCATATTCACCTACATCCTGTCGTGGGTATCACAACCCCCTCACTCTGCCTTCTCAAGCCTACTCCAGCACATCACTCCTCATACCAACTTACCTGGCACCCATCCCTTTCTGTCGATGCACTTTCTCACATCCCCATCTGTCCATCCATCACTGACACCCGCCTTCATTGTTATGCAATGGCATGGTCTCCCTCACAGTTGCCCTCAACAAATGCTCTCCATCCATACATTCAATACATGCCATAGCTCTCACTCATAGGGTCTCTTCTTTCCCTGAATACAGAAGAGAGCACAGAACATGAGGGAGAGGCAGAGAACTGGAGGTCGCCCTCCAGTCATCGTGCAACTAACAGAAGTCAAGTAGGCAGTGTTGGACATTGTCAGAATGCTCAGCCACTGGAGATGGGGAGATGGCCTCCCAGCTACCTGGTAACAAATCAAAAATCAGACAGTCACATGACAAATAACACTTCCTCATGTTGACTTAATGTTTTATGTCCCTTGCCTCCAAGCAGTCTGCCAGTAAGTCTGCTTAGAAGTGCGAAGAGATTAGGGAAAGTTGGCTGCCGCAGGATAAAAGAATCGTGGTAGCTGCCTGTGAATCCTGCTGTCACCTACATACAGATCTTCTGTGTGGTTGCACCCCAGCTGCACATCGATGGAGTGGAAGCCCATGGGATTGATGAACACTCCTGGGTAATCTGAAGATGCTTTAATTACCACATGTGTGCAGTTGATGATGTCCTGCGCCAGAGGGAAACCAGCCAGAGCTGCAAAGCCAAACACCTGCTCATTCTGACAGGCAGCATTGGTGGCAAAATTAACATAATTGCCAGCCCTGGAAAACAAGCCAGCAGTCACCAGCTCTCACCCCTTCCCCTCCCTCTCTGAACCATACTAGGGATTCCCTTGTCTTCACCTTCCACCCCACCAGCCTCCGTATTCAATGTATCATCATAAGGCATTTCCACCACCTCCAGCGTGATGCAACATTAAACACATCTTCCCTTCCCGTCCCCTTTCAGCATTCCAAAGGGATCACTCCCTCTTCGACACCCTGGTCCACTCCTCAGTCACCCCCAACAACTCGCTCCTTTCCTACGGCACCTTTACATGAAAGCTCAGGAGATGGAACACCTGCCTTTTTACCTCCTCTTTTCTCACCACACAGGGCCCCAAGCACTCGTTCCAAATGAAACAGTGATTTACTTGCACTTCTTTCATTTCAGTATACTGTATTCACTGCTCATGATGCGGTCTCTCCTTCATTGGGGAGACTAAACACAGACCTGGTGACCGCTTTGCGGGACACCCCCATTCAGTCTGCAAGTGCGACCCCGAGCTTCCTGTCAATTGTCATTTCAATTCTCCATCTCCACAATATTGAGTTCAATAAGTTTAAATCATAACCTCTACCCCCATTTCTTTTTTCTTTTTTTGTGGCTTTATTTCACACCTCGCCCTTGTTTCTTTCTTAATCCCTTTACTTTGTGTTCGGACGGCTGCTATCCTGCCGTTCACATCTCATCCAGATATATCTTTTGTTTCTTTACTTGTCCCATTACTACTCCCTTTGGCTTTGTACCATGAAATCTCTTGACATTTAATCTGTCCTGCCCTCCACTCTATCACAGACCTTCCCTTTTGTTCTTCTTCCCCCCTCCCACTTTCACTTCCTCAAAACCTGTTACATTTCTAACTTTTGCAGTTCTGATGAAAGGTCGCGGAAATGGAACGTTAACTCTGTTCCTCTCTCCACAGATGCTGCCGGACCTCCTGAGCATTTTCTGTTTTTGTTATCGATTTCCAGCGTCTGCAGTATTTTGCATTTGTATCAGCCACTTCTGACTGTGAGATCCTGCAAATGTCACTGCTAAAGCATGGCCACCAGGTCCAGTTGGCAGCAGGTCTTCTTCCAGCAGCATGCAAATGAATGTCACCATCTGACGTGAGACCCTGAGACACTGATGTTCCAATATGTCGAGGAAGCTCATCCTCTGCCTGTTGGCCCTGTGAACCAAGTATGGCCTTCTGTGAGCTGCACTTCTGTGCTGCTGCCTCCCTTCTGTCAAACAACACGTCTGAGCAACAGGTTGGTGCTGATGCTACTGCAGGTGCTGCTCTTGCTCCTGCTGACGGTTACCTTGGTCATCTGAGGTCCAAAGTAACACAGCATTAGCAGCACCAATGCTGACCTGATAGATCAGAGCTCCAAAGTGGAGATTAGATGTACAAACCTCTAAAGTTGTCAGGTATCCTCCAAAGTTGTCAAAGTTACCTTTAAGCATTGTTATTGTGAGCTAAGGCTTTCGCATATCAGGGGCAAGAAAGCAGCTGTGTGGTTTCAGTACTTATTGACATATTTTGTTGTTGTGTCTTCTGTCCCCTCAATGGCCACTGTGTTCCCACCTTGCTTTCACTGACACTGAATTCCAGAAAGCCCAGGAAACCCATGGACCCAAAGTTAACTTGAAAAAGCCATGTTAACATCGCTGTAACTGAGTGATCAACACATTGAAATTGACCAGCCGCCTTTCCGGTGCGGAGGGGGGAGTGGCGGGGGGTAGGGGGAATTGCTCGCACACAGTCTAGAGCCCTGCAGATAAATGCAGAAGTCGGGGGTTGGAACCGGCTTCCTAACACAATCAATTTCACCGGTTTTAACGTTCGCACCCATTCCCAAACCCATGTGTTTCTGAAAATTAAAATTCAGCTCAGAGTGACTGAGCACTTGGACAAGTATGAGCTGATCAAAGAGAGTCAGCATGAATTTGTGAAGAATTGAATATTTTAAGGTTATTAACAAGGCGGATAAGGGAGTGTCTATGGATGTTGCTATATGGTCTTCCAGAGACACTTGACAAGCTTCTGCACAAGAGATTATTCACAAAAATGAGCCTGGATGGAATTGGAGGTAATCTTGGTACATGGGGCTGATTGGGAAAGAGAGTACAGATAAAGGATTTGTTTGCCGATCAGCGAAATGCAACAAGTGGTGTTCTCCAGGAATCTGTACTGGGCCTCAATTTTTCACCATATATATGAATGATTTGGAATAAAGAGTTGTATATCCATGGATATGACACTAAGATAGGTGCCAGTTGTACAGGAAGCTCCAAAGGGACATACAGACCAAGTGAATGGCCAAAACTGTAGCAAATGGAGTTTATTGTGGGAAGTATGACTTTGGATCTGACAAAGAACAATCAGAATATATTCTTAATGGTGAAAGACTAAGAGCTGAGGAGGAGCAAAGGGATTTAGCTGTCCAAATAAACAAATCACTCAAAATTAGTGCACAGATCCAAAGGTAATCAAAAATGTTGACCTTTCTCTCAATAGGGTTGGAATACAAAGGTGAGGAAGTTCTGCTTCCGTTGTATCGAGCCTCCGTCAGTCCCAATCTAAGATATACCAGCCTTGGAGAGGATAGAATGCAGATTCACCAGAATGATACCAGGGCTTAAAGGGTTAAATAAAGAGGACAGATTACATTTATTTATTTATTTAGAGATACAGCACTGAAACAGGCCCTTCGGCCCACCGAGTCTGTGCCGACCAACAACCACCCATTTATACTAACCCTACATTAACCCCATATTCTCTACCACATCCCCACCGTTCTCCTACCACCTACCTACACTAGGGACAATTTACAATGGCCAATTTACATATCAACCTGCAAGTCTTTGGAGGTGGGAGGAAACCGGAGCACCTGGCCGAAACCCACACAGACACAGGGAGAACTTGCAAACTCTGCACAGAATTGAACCCGGGTCGCTGGAGCTGTGAGGCTGCCACTGTGCTGCCCATGAAGTTATCTTTTATTTTCTGGAGGTGGAAAGGTTGAGGGGTGTTCCAATTAAGATGTTGAAATTATAAAAGAATTTGATAGGAGAGATATGGAAAACTAAGCGGGGAAATCCAGAACAAGGGGGGGGCATAATCCTAAATTTAGAGCTAGACCATTCAGGAGTGAAATCAAGAAACATACAAAGATGAGTGGAAATCTGGAACTGAGACCCCACACCTGAAAAGACTGGATGCTGCATCAATTGAAACTATTAAGACTGATTTTTGTTAGGTAAAGGAATTAAAGGATATGAAACAAGGCGGGGGCGGGGGGGATGTAAAAACAGTTGAAGCACAATTCAGCCATGATCTAATTGAATGGGACAGACGGAATGACCTATTCCTGTATAGGAGACATGGACAATGTGTAAAAGGTGCCTCGTCCATTGATTTGATGAGTTTAGCATTGCTTCTTTGAGCTGTTTGATTAATAGTTCCAGCAATAGGTAAGAACAGCACCTCACACTAAACCAACAATGGTTGGGAAATCTATGGAAGTTTGATAGCTCCATTTCCTTGATAATTATTGGACTATAAGAAATACATTTTAAAATATTTAGGGGGTAAAATTGGTCTATAAGAGCACGTGAAGGTTTGCAGGGAATCAGCAGCTGATTTTTCACAGCATCTGATTTTCTTTACACTGAAGTTCACAAAATAATTTCTCAAACTCTTTTCGGAGACTCGTTTCCTGGTCTCACTGTTGCTTTTAGCCTGCAGTCTTGTCCAGCTCCTTGTCCTTCTCTGGTGAGCAGGGAGGTTCAAGTGAGCCTTGAAAGGGAGGCGGAGAGGCTGACCTTCACAGCGGGAGGCTCACCTCAGGGCATTCCGACTGTGGACAGCGGCTCCTCAGCCCCTCTGACAGTGAACCCAGCTCCAGTAGTGCAATGCCCGAGGAGAGGCCTGCACCATTGCAGGAAACTCACAGGAAGCCAGGGCCTTGCAGGCCTCAGGCAGCGAGAGGATGGCTGCCGAGGTCAGCCCAGGCCAAGGGCCAGCCTGATCAGCAGCTTGCCTCCAGCCCAGCTGCTGGTGCTGGGTCACACCTCATAGAAGCAATTGCAAACATATTTTAAAAAAAAGCACCTAGACTGACCTGGGGTGTTCACGGGTGTTTGATATCTGACATGTGATGCTTCATATAAAGTTCTTTTGTTCAAGTCATGAACATTCATTGTGTAAAAGTGATTATTCTATCATGCCTTAATTGTGAGCTGCTGACTTCACCCTTCCCCTTAGTGGAATGCCAATGTAAACATAACATTTATTTAAATATGATCTCCTATGGGCACTAGTGCGTCTTTCAGCTGGGTAGTAAGCACGGAACACAAATGGAAAGGAGGCGACCGACTGCATGCATTAAGGTCAGTCTTTGGTTTCTCTGTGAGTGGACATCAAAGTGGCTGGAAGCGGGTAATTATGAGATTGTCTCTTGCCTCCTTAGCACATCACTCAATCAGCCTGACCCACAGTGTAAGAGCTTTAACATCCAGTGTTGCTTGCTCCTCTTCCTCATCTGCGCCCTCCTCGTTGATGGAGGAATGATGCCCAGGCATCTCATCGTCATCCAAGGCCTCCCCCCCATCTGCAGGGCTAGATTGTGCAGAGTATGGCAGACCACCACGATACGCAAGACCCTCGCTGGGGCATACTGCAGGCCTCCACAAGATTGATTGAGGCAGCAGAACCTCATCTTTAGTGTTCTGATGGCCTGCTCGATGATCGCTCGGATAGAATCATAGTAATTGTTGTACCTCTCCTCAGCTGCATTGCAAGGGCTCCTCACAGGCGTGAGCAGCCAAGTCTTTTATTGGTAGCCCTTGTCCTCAAAAAGGCCCTGAATCCGATGCCCCCTTGGCCTGACTGTCCGGGTCAGTCCAGTAGCACACATTGTCGCTGGCCTTCCTGAACAGGGCATTGGCCACTTCTTTGATGCAGTGGCTGCTGCCTGTAAGACCCCACACATATCCCCAGTGGATCTTTGGAATGATCCAGACGTGTAAAAGTTTAGTGCCACTGTGATCTTCAGGGCCACTGGCATATGGTGACCCCCAAATGCCATACGTTGCAGCTCACCCTGCAGCAGGGCATATAAGTTGGTGACAGCCTCCCTGGAGAACTGCAGTCTTTGCTGACAAGGTTGCTCTGACATTTGGAGGTAGCTGATTCGAAACTGGTACACTCACTGACGCAGGTGGGCCCTTCTTGGCATGGCTGGCTGCTGCTAATCTTGTGTGCAGCTTCACAGAGAGGTGCAGCTGCCTCTTGGCCCTCCCTCCATCGGAGGCGCTGCATCATGCCACCGGGGTCCAAAAAGACAGAGTGTATGAGACCCACGCAAGGTGACCAGGGGGCCGACAGACTGCTATCGAAATAGAGATGATCCTGATCCGGCAACTGAGGTTTTGCTATGTCTCCCAGCAGAATCCCTGATGGCCCTCAGTACCCACCCTTACTGATGGCCAACCCTCTCATCTAGCAGTACTGGCAAACACACATCTCACCCAACAGTTTGTTCACCAGATATACCCACCCAAACCCAACACCTCCCTTGCAGAGCCCCTGAGACCCCAACCCCCCCCACCCACCCACCCCCCCCCCCCCAGGCAAAGCCCCCAAGACCTAGACATCCTCTTGCAGAGGCCCCGAGATGCAGAGCACACAGCACTACAGTCCGAAAATTGCCCCCGCAGCCAGCCCCCCATCCCCGTATGCAGTGCTGGTCATGGCTGCCTCCCCACCACGGTACCGAAGTCTTGCCCTGTTGCCGCCAGCGTTCAACCCCCATTAAATCATGACGAATGAGATGCTAATCTTTTGAAATTAAGTCTTCTACAATTTAAAATACATTCCTGTCGTGTCAGGGCGTCACTTCCACCTCTGTGCTTTCCCATTGCTGACTAAATCTGGAACTGCCCTCACAATGCCAAACTTCTGGGCGGTACCTCTGACACGAATCTCCGTCCCTCCTGCCACTATTCCCACTTCAAACGGCTGCACTAAATTCTGTGCTCAGTGTGCATTAACAGATTATCCAGTCACTACAACACTGCAGTTTGCGGGATCTTGCTGTGCAGGAATTGTCTGCTGCCTTTCCTACATTACAACAGTGACTACACTTCAAAAGTACTGTAAAGTCCTGAGGTTGTGAAAGGCGCTGTAAAAATTTGAGTTCTTCCTTTCTTTTAATGGGACTTTGAGATCTCTGTTTGACTGAGTCACTGGACAGATAAATGGAGCACAGTATGATCTTTCTGTATATTAAAAGGATACTGTAAATTACTAGGTCATTAGGAAGATCTCTGCTTGTATTAAGGAGAGGTACTCTATTGGATCTCTGTGTAAAGCAACACTCTGGATTGCAGCATGTAACAAAAACGCATTGTACAGCCATGTGTGCTTTCAAGAAACATTGTATTATCTTGGTGTTTGCTAAAAAGGACACTGTACAGACCTGCGCCTGTATAAAAACGGCTTTGTGTGGATCTCACTGTAATTTAAATAGGCATTGTACGGACCCGTGCATGTATTAAAAGAGCAGTGTGTGAAGCTGGGTGTGCAAAGGGACATTTACAGACCTGTTTAAGTATTAAAGGCACACTGCATGGACCTCAACGAATATCAAAAGGGATAGTGTGATACTGTAAACTCAGGTCCTAGAAAAGCCTGCTGCTAAAACTCCGTGTCAGCACTTATTGATTGCACACCAACTGATGAGCGAGAGATTTCAGCTAGATGTCCGATTGAACTCTTCTCTTGAACTAATGCTACTAAAGATTTGGACATTCACACTAATTAAGTCACAAACAGGATCATTCCACTCCTCTGGTTCCCAGCCTGGTTGGAAGGCTGGCCAGTTTGGTTACTAACAAGACACCTTTAATGACATAACTTTTGGAGGAGGTTCCCAATTACACAGTAAAATAAAAGCAAAATACTGCAGATGCTGGAAATCTGAAATTAAAACAGAAAGTGCTGGAAATGCTCAGCAGGTTTGGCAGCATCTGTGGAGAGAGAAGCAGAGTTAACGTTTCAGGTCATTCGGATAAAGGGGAGTTGAGGCCTGGGACAGATCAGCTATGATCTTATTGAATGGCAGGGCAGGCTTGAGGGGCTGAATGACCTACTCCTGCTCCTATTTCTTATGTTCTTATGGAGGGGTTGAGGGGAAAGGAAAAAAAAAGGCGAGATAAAAGTGATGGGTATGTGGAGCTAACTAACGGTATGTGGAGATAACTAATGGACCTGGAGTTAACGAATGGTAAATGGAGTTAACTGACTGGAGTTAATTAACGGTATGTGGAGCTAACTAGCGGTATGTGGAGTTAACGGTATGTGGAGTTAACGGTATGTGGAGTTAACTGTATGTGGAGTTAACTGTATGTGGAGTTAACGGTATGTGGAGTTACCAGTTCGTGCATTTAACAGTATGTGGAGTTAACTAATGGTACATGAAGTTAACGATATGTGGAGTTAACAGTATGTGCAGTTAACTAATGGTACATGGAGTTAACCATATGTGGAGCTAACTAACATTATATGGAATTAATGATATGTGGCATTAACAAACAGTATGTGGAGTTAACTAACAGTATGTGGAGTTAACTATATGTGGAGCTAACAGTATATGGAGTTAACTGTATGTGAAGTTAACTGTACGTGGAGCTTGCAGTATATAGAGTGAACTAACAGTACACGGAGTTAACTAACAGTATGTGGCGTTAACAGTACGTGGAGCTAGCTAACAGTACGTGGAGTTAACAGTGGAGTTAATGATATGTGGAGTAAACAGTATGTGGAGTTAATAATTGTTACTTGGAGTTAACTAACTGTATGTGGAGTTAACGGTATATGGAGTTAACTAACAGTATGTGGAGTTAGCAGTATATGGAGTTAACTAACAGTATGTGGAGTTAATAATTGGTACGTGGAGTTAACTAACTGTATGTGGAGTTAGCAGTATATGGAGTTAACTAACAGTATGTGGAGTTAATAATTGGTACGTGGAGTTAACTAACTGTATGTGGAGTTAACGGTAAATGGAGTTAACTAACAGCATGTGGAGTTAACGGTATGTAGAATTAACTAACAGTGTATGGATGGCACAGTGAATGGGCTGTAATGAAAAAATCTAAATCAATGCAGTCTGGCACACAATAAAATTTATATTTGTCGTCCTCCTCCATTTGTAAATCATTAATGTAACATGTTAAAAGAAAATCTTATTTCAGCAACTTACATTTATATAGCACTTTTAACATGGAGCATTTTAAAATAAAATTTGACACCAAGCCACATAAGGAGATATTAGGACAGGTGACCAAAGGTTTGGTCAAGAGATAAGTGTTCAGGAGCATCTTAAAGGAGGTTCAGAGATGGAGAGGTTTAGGGAGGGAATTCAGAGCTTAGCGTCTTAGGAGCTGAGCGCATAGCTGCTAACGGAGCGATTAAAATCAGGGACATGCTCAAGAGGCCAGAATTGGAGGAGGACTGAGATCTTGGAGGCTATAGGGCTGCAGGAGGTTACAGAAATTGAGAAGAATGAGGCATTAGAGGGCTTTGGATACATAGATGAGAATTTTAAATTCGAGGCGTTGCTGACCTACATTGGCTCCTAGTCAAGCGAATGCGTGAGTTAGGATGTGGACAGCAGAGTTTTGGATGAACTCAAGTTTACAGACTCAAGTGTAAGATGTGAGGCTGACCAGTAGACTATTGAAATAGATGAGTCTTGAGGTAACAAAGGCATGGATAAGGGTTTCAGCAGATGATCTGAGGCAGGGACTGAAATGGGATTTGCCATGGAGGTGGAAGTGTCTGATCTTGTTGACAGTGCAGATATATGATTGGAAGCTCATCTCAGTCAAGTAGGGTGCCATGGTTGTGAACAGTCTGGTTGAGTCTCAGACAGTGGCCAGGGAGGGGTATGGAGTTGCTGGCTAAGTTTGTGGTCGTCCCAATATTTAATTAGAGGAAATTTCTGCTCATCCAGGACTGGATGTCGAACAAGCAGTGTGTAAAATCAGACAAGAAAATATCTCTTCACTTTCATGGAACTTTTATTTGCACTGTGAGAGTTAACTGGGGGAATTTTATGCTCTCCCTCCACATTGGGTTTGGAGGTGGGGAGAGCATTTAATCAGGCGGGATGGTGGCAGGATGGGGACCACGCCACCTTCCCACCTCCACCCAAATTAAATCTGGGGGCGAGATGACCTGTGATCGGCCTTCCCATTCCACCGCCAATTGAAGCCCTTAAGTGGGAATTAGCCCAGTGACGGGTGGGCCTGTTGCCGCACAGGGAGAATGCCAAGCAAATCCGTGTGGGTTGCTTGCTGGCTCCGGGTGGAGGGGTGCTGGTCAGGGGGAGTCCCACGTTAAAAGACACAGTGCCTAATTGAGAGACCATTGAGAGCCACAACTCTGCCCTTGCTACCGATTCCCATACACCCTCCTCCACCACGACACCCACCCCGCAAAACCCCACCCGCTGAGATTTACCTGTGCTCTGGATTCAAGGCATCAGGAGACTGCTCTACCAGCAGCAGCCATCACCTCCGCAGTGGCGCACTCAAAGAGCTACCGGCCTCTGATTGGCTGGCAGCTCTCAGCAGGCGGGACTTCTGTCCACTTAAGTGCCCAATTGGCACTTGATTCGGTGGGCCTTCCCCAGAGGAGGTGACATGGGGCTCTCGCCAGTGCTTTGCCAGTGGTTGAGACCCCCGTCGCCTGGATAATATCCCTGCCAATAAGTGGACTGACGTAGGATCTTGCTTGTGCTTCTGTGCGCTCTTTGTGGTGACTTGGCAGGGATTCTAGTTTGAAAACAAAGAACAGAGAACGAAGCAATAGATGAGGCAACCCAGCGTTCTGCCCCTTACACCTCAACACACAGCTTTCATGGACAAAGTAAATCAAACATGTCTGCAGGTTTGGCAAATAAAACGACCAAAAAAGCAATGGTGAAATAAATAAAACACTTGACTTGCGCTTGCCATTTTGATCTTTCACAGGAATGTCATTCTCACAATATACATTTACAAATGTGGGAATCATGGAGCAGATTGAAAGGAATACAGAGAATGCAACATCTTCATACAAATAGCCTCATTAACAAGCACAATGGGGTTGATTTTAACTCTTCACTCTCCCCCAAACCCATGGAAACCAGGCAGGCATGAGGAGGACAGTTAAAATGGAACAGGGTACTTAGCCATTCTTTTCCAGGCCCAATCTGGCCATCTGCACCTAAAACCTGTGTTAGGCCCCTTATATAAATGAAATGACACCTGCAAAGCCGTCTTTGCCAATGTGCAGCGGCTATAGCACAGTGCAGACCAGATGAAAGACATTGTGCACCAAATTGGTCTTCTTTCCACTGGTTTTCCGCCCAGAAAATGGACGCGACAATTACAAATTTCTGCCCCAATAGCCTAATACAAATGACCTCAAACAAACATGTGTATAAATAAATTCAAAAGTAACTGCAACAACCTCAAACACAATGGCATCATAAATAAATGCAGTTACCTAATTTGCGAAAATGTCACTGCCCAACTTGTGGTATTTAACATGAAATGTTCCTCAACACAAATTTGTCTAGAAACAGTAATTGTTTATGGTTCTGCAGTACTGTTTATTCAAATGAAGACCAGCCATAGAATGTACCAGATTTTATTGGGATAAAGGCAATGTGCAGAGCAGTCTCACACTCCTGTCTGGGTTTGGTGCGGGTAGAATAGAATGTGTTAAATGAAAGGCTTTTGTCCCATTTTTGTAGAAGTATTCCATCTCTTTACTGGATCAGCATGGTTCCTTTGTTAAGTGGCTGTTGTGCTGTTTGGGTGGAGGGACCCATTTGAGTAACTGCAGAGAACAGCGTGATCTGAAGCAGTCCTCAGCTCTTGGAATCAGCACCTTTGAGGCAGTAATTTAATCCACTTCTTGAAGGTTGAACAAACCTCCATTTCTAGTGCCTGGCTGCATTTTAATCCAGTGTTGAAACAGCTGTTCTAAAGAACTTACAGCCAAAAGTTTCATCATCTCTGATTTCCCTGAACTCAAACCTGGGTCCCTGAGGGGAATAATGATGTTCTACCATATTCTCAGTCTGTATCCCAAGAGAGATGCCCACTCGTAGACACCCATTTACAATCTTTTCATAAGATATCCTAGTGTTCTCAATAAATACAGAAGGATTAGCCTTAGAAAAGTTGATGTTCAAATAGTTAAAAACTGCGCAATAATAACACAGCAATAATACCAAGCTACTTAATGTGGACTGAATGTCAAGCAAGTTGCAGCTGTGCTTCCGAAGGGAACACTTAAATGAAAATTACTTCAGCAATTCAGCATGATTTGGGATTACTCAGTGTTCAGAGGGTACATGGCTGGATTTCCCTCAGACTGGTGGGTGAGTGGTGGGATGAGACCTCTGGGGACTGGGTGACACCTCCACTCACCCAGGTGACTCTGAGCTAACCCACCTTGGGGTAGCTGTAATGATGTATTTGGTGCAGGTTTAAGAGCAGTAAAACATTTGATCACAGGATTACCAGCTTTATTGGAAGGGAGGAAATAAAGGTACACTGCAGCATTTAAAGCTGGGTCAGAAATGGCAGTTTACCTTCCCTAAAGAACAATGGTGAATATGTCGGATTTGAACAACAATCCAGCAGGCTTGATGATTATTTCTCTGGTGCTAACCCAGAAATTACCTGATTTATTCTGGTCAATTCCACAACATGTCTTGGTGGGATTTGAACTCTATTTCTGGATTGCTGGTTCAGAACCATGACCATGATACTATCATGCTTAATATGATATGACACAACTGATGCTTTGGTATAACTGATGTCATAATACAACTGATGATGTGAAGGAGCTCTGCTGAGACTGATGCTTTTCTGCAACTGACGTTATGATGTGACTGATACCAAGGCATGATTGATCCTTAAATCTCCATGGCTCTGCCCCTCTCCTTTACTGTAGCCTCTGCCAGTGAACTCTCCCTTTTCAGACTCCTGTTTCTTGTGTGTTCTCTCTCTTCACCTCATGCCTTCAGCTGCTTAAACTTCATGCTCTGTAATTCCCTTTATAAAAACCTCCACCTCTATATCCTCATTTGAGCTGCTCCTTAAAATCCACCTGTTTAACCAAGCTTTTGGGCCACTTCCTCACTTTGTTCCTTTAAAGAATACCTTAAGATGTTTTCCTGTGTTAAAGCTGCGTGATAAAAGAAAGTTGTTGATGTCGTCATGTTACAAAGCGTGCTGTGCCATGAATGATGTTGTGCTGCGATTGTCTTTTGTATTGGATATTTTTAGTGAACAAGCGTTGAGAGAGAGCTTTCTATCACAGCTGTGCATTCTGAGCTTGTACAGTTCACAGAATTTCCCAACGTGCAGTCTGTGCATCAAAGTATGAGGGTAGAATGCTGTGTTCCCTCATCTTCTGAGGATGAGATTTTATGTGCCTTTTCCAAAGTACTTTGAAAGAAACTGGAGATTGAATCTCAAAGATAAGTGATTAGACAATGAATTTTGAGCATTTTAAGAGGTATTTTTGTTTGTTTACTAAAGATGGTATAAGCCAGTCAAATTCCTAATAGTTGATGTACACATTACCTCCCCCCACTTTCAGTCAACTATGAGGGTTCATCTCAGAGTCCATCCTAGTGCAGTCTGATCACAAGTCTACCCACAGTGCTGATACCTCAGTCTCCCTTATAATACTACATCACATAACACTCCTGTTCGTATTAAAATGTCCCACTCACTGTGAGCCATGCTACGGGAGATCTACCAGTCAGCTAACAGACTACAAACATCTTCTAACTGACGACCAACAGGAGAGTACAATCTTAGAAGTGAACTCAGAAGAATAAGAAAAGGGAAAGCATTTTGGAACTCCTTTGGAGTTCCGGTTATTGTAAGATCAGGTTAAGGTGACATTTATTGTTGAGTGGTTGAGAGGTGGTAGTGGGAATTGCTGGTTAAAGAATGAACCCAGTTGGCCTGCCTTCCGTTCACAGACTGCTCAATAATCTTTCTACAGGAAAGCCTCACAGCTGATTCCTTTTACAGGAAGTCTGCTGTCAATCATAGGAAATTACACCATCAGCACCACTAACTCGAGAAAAACAGCAGCTGGGTTATCTTCATTAAAATAGAAAGGACCCAAGTTCCTGCACAAAGTTTAACTCAGAGACCCTTACAGCTCTTGTATAAATTGCATCCTCTCTGTTACACAGAAATGCTTTCAGGTCAAATTAGAGAAAGTTGTAGAAACATAGGGAATATGTTAAATGAAACTATAGCAAGCGACAACCAGCAGCTAATTGGGAGTATTGAAGAAAGGAGCTAACTGGTTTGCTGTTAGTCTTTCCATTTCTCACTCATCTAGATTGCACAAATCACTAAACGCTTCTGCACAGGTGCAAAAAGCAATCAAAAAGCCAATAGAATGTTGGCCTTATCTCACGAGGGCTGGAAAATAAAGGGGAGTAAGTTCTGCTTCAGTTGTACAGTCTTGGTCCGACCCTAACTGGGGTACTGTGTTAATTTCTGGGTACCGCACCTCAGCGAGGATATATTGATCTTAGAAGAGGTGCAATGTAGATTTACCAGAATTATAACAGGGGCTTAAAGAGTTAAATTCTGAGTACAGGTTGCATATACCAGGCTCATATTCCCTTGAGTTTAGAAGATTGAGGGGTGAGATAATGGAGATATCTAAATATGATAAAAGAATTTAATAGGGTAGAGAGAGAGGAACAATATCTTCTGGTGAGGGAATACAGAACTAGGGGACATAAAGGGTAGTGGAAATATGGAACTCTCTTGGTCAAATGGCCAAATGGAGCTTTCGAAAATGAGATTGATAGATTATTGTTAGGTAAGGATATCAAGAGAATTGTTGCTAAGCTGAGTAAACAGGGTTGAGGTACCTATCAGCCATGATCAAACTGAATCTAACCGGATCACGAAGGGGCTGAATTTATTAGCTGCCTGTAAACTAAAGCAGCTTAACAATTCGCATCCGAACAAGTCTTTGTAGCCGCTATCTTCGAAGTGTCATCCAACGTTAAGTCACCTCCTCTTTCCAGCAGCCTAGGCCTCAACATATTGACTTGCAACGTTGAACCACCTGATCCATTATCTGGTTATTGAGATCCATCGCAATATAATTGCATCCATCCAACGCCTGCTTCAAACAAGACACAAATTGGGCTACTCTTTCCCCCTCTTTCTGTCTCATTTGACGGAAAACATGCCTTTGGAATGTGGCATTGGTGTCACCACATAATGGTCCTTCAAAGCTTTCACTGCATGTTCATAATCTGCCTTATCTCCCGTGTCAGGCAATGTCTTGAAAGTCTCCCTCACCGACGCACCTGCAGTGAATAGCACTAATGACCATTGCTGTGCTTTCTGCATCTCCGTCACCCCATCCAAAAACAAACTGCAACTGTCAACATATGCTTCAAACTTCTCCAGCCACGCTTTCTATTTCACACTGATGGAATTGGTATCACCCGTCGGATCAAACGTCTCAATTCCCCAGACTGCAGACATATCAGCACCAGCAAATGCCATGACACAACCCTAAATATCTCCAAATTTACCTCTGTATTGTTTGTCTTTATAACCTCATTGCCAATGTCACATCTCAGGCTGAAGAATCACACTCGAAGTCACAGATTTAACTTTAACAAAGCTTTAACAAGCTTTAATAAAGACTTCTTGCTTACTGCTGCTACACATGCCTATCTGACCTTACAACAAACCCCAGTATTTTCCACAAAACACTGAGTTACTTTCACACAAAAACAAGAAATGCTGGATTCACTCAGCAGGTCTGGCAGCATCTGTAGAAAGAGAAGCAGAGTTAACGTTTCGGGTCAGTGACCCTTCTTCGGAACTGACAAATATTAGAAAAGTCACAGATTATAAACAAGTGAGGTGGGGGTTGGGCAAGAGATAACAAAGGAGAAGGTGATGTTCTATATTCAGTATATTCACACCTAATCTGTACTAATGCTTTGTCTTTCAAAACACCATTAACATATTGTTTGCCTTTGCTCTGTGACCTTTTGGTCAGCTATGTGGCCTGGTCCAATCTGCACCTTCTCCTTTGTTATCTCTTGCCCAACCCCCACCTCACTTGTTTATAATCTGTGACTTTTCTAATATTTGTCAGTTCCGAAGAAGGGTCACTGACCCGAAACGTTAACTCTGCTTCTCTTTCTACAGATGCTGCCAAACCTGCTGAGTGAATCCAGCATTTCTTGTTTTTGTTTCAGATTTCCAGCATCCGCAGTATTTTGCTTTTATATTACTGAGTTACTTTCAGTTTCACTTCCAAGTACCCTATCGTCTTTAATACTCAAGTTCAAACATACAATCATGACAGCAAGATTTCAGGAATTCCTTCCCCTCCTTGTCCCTTATACTGTTGTTTTCCCAGTCTATATTATGATAATTGTCCTATCTTTCCTGAATACGTTGTCGCCAAGAATATTAAATATCTATTCCTCTCCTTGTTTGAGCCAGATCTCTGTTATTGTCACAATATCAGAACTGCACTTCACCAACCTCATTTACCACTCTCAGTGTTTTTATGCAAATGCACTCTAAACTAGGGTACCCATATTTTCTAAACTGAGTCTGAGGACACAGAGGGTGGGAGTCAGGATGGAAAATATAGGTTGTACAATGTAGTGTCAAATATACCAGAAGTGCGATGATACAAACTATGGACTAACTCTGAACAGTTATGAAAAACTGACCTGGTCTTTTAAAAAATGAACCTTTATTTCAAAAAGTGAACAATGGTCCAAAATGACTGCTGAAGGAAAAGGGACTAGCTTTTGTGTATTCAAACTGTCTGACAAGAAGGAAGGACAAATCCTCAAAGCTGAGAGATGTTAACTGTCCTAAAACATTCAGGAATTGAATGTATTCTTCTGAAACAAAGAAAGTATGAAGTTGCCATGTTCTGGGCCATTGTGTAATCACCATGGGGAAGAAATGAGAATGTCTCCTACCAAGAGGTGAGAAGTAACACAGCTTTACCTTTAAAAAAAGCCAGCCTAAAGTCAGAGAGAGCGAGAGAGTGAGAGAGAGAGAAAGAAGCAACATCAAACAGCTTGTTTTGCAGCAAACCAGAAGGCACATGCCCTGCTGTAAAATCCTACATCTACATTAGACAGCAGTGAACTAGAAGTGTCCCACTGTCTTCAACTGAATTTTCAATCAAGAGCGGAATCAACAATCATCTCAGGCCTGCACCCATCAAGAACTTGATTTCCAAGAGAATTCAACAGGTTTATCATGACCTCCCCACCACTAAAAATTACTTATTTTCTTTCGTCTCCAATTGTCTCTTCTTGTGTGTCTGCGTGCAAGTGAGTGTGCAAGTGGATACGGTTGTAACAATTTTGGAATAAGGCATATTGATCAATAAAGAACTGATTTTCTCTTTTTTAAAAGCTACTAGAAAACCGGTCGCTGTCTGTTTATTTGAAAAATAAAACACCAAGGGGTTAATAACAAAATACTTGCTGCGGCCAGGTGGGGACTTGAACAGTGGGAACCACCTACATCGCACCACGTTGCCGAAACAGTAGTGAAGCAAAATTTTTCAGCATCCTATATTTTAATAGTTGCACTTACAATTTACAAATGCAAAATAAATGTGCATATAATTACCGTGGATGTGACACAATATACTAAAACACATTCGGACAATACAGTAACACTATTCAGGAACATCAGTTTTTCCACATCTACTGTCTATATGACCTAGTCTGTATTAAATCAACTTTGTGGAAAAAAAATCAGTCGCAGAACTTGAACTAGCAGGTGCTGTAAGAGCAGCTTTATATTTAGTGGTACCTTTGAGTTCTTTTATAGATGTCTTGTCTGCATCATAAATGGAAAATACTGACTGGCATTGAGCATTATACAGGTGGTTCTTTTCCGGTTGGTCGTAAATATCGAAAAATCCTTTTGAAGCTGGTTGTTAAAGAAGCAATAATACTTTTTTTGACAACGCCATTTACACTGAATCGCGAATCTTGCGTGTGTTCTTCATCAGGCACCATTCTGTCAGTGCTGTAGCTATGGCAACTGCAATAGTGATGTACTACGTTATAGCTAATAGTAATAATAATAAAACATTCTGGATATTTCTGTCTTATGAACTTATTATTGCTATTTATACATTTAGCAGACACCTTTATTCAAGGCAAATTTGCAGAACATACTCTGTGTTGTGCCTCACTTATGTGTGAGAAATATTCCAACACTTCAAAAGTTAGAATATTCGAGGATGCGTTTTGTGAGCCAGGGACTCTGGAAATCTGGGTTCTGAAGAAGGGTCACTGAACTGAAACGTTAACTCTGCTTCTCTCTCCACAGATTCTGCCAGACCTGCTGAGTATTTCCAGCATTTCTTGTTTTTATCTCTGGAGATACTGTTTGCTGGGGGGCACAGTACCTGATTAGGGAACTGTCCCCAGAAAATGGGATATATTGTCACACCACTCTAAGCCCATCTTAGACGCCCTCACATTTCCCCCCTCCATTGCACCCCTGCCATTTCAGGACTCTTAATTCTAATGCTTTTTGTCTCTCCCAATTCTCTATGCACATCATTTCTCATCCTTTGTGCACTTAGTTTCTCTTCTCTAAAACTTCATTTTAGTGCCCTCCCTCACAGCATTAGTTAACCTCCCAATGAGAACATTAGCCTCCCCCCTCCTTTTCCAATTTGCTCCTTCCCCTTCCCAAGGTTGACTCCTTGCTAAGGTACTATTCAACTAGTGCTGCTCACCCTCCTGATACCGAACCCAAATATTCATGACTGATCAGTATGATTTTACAATGAGCAGTGGCGTGCATTTTGATCTCAGAGCCATCACAGTTAAGCCCAATCCTACTTTCACACAACAGCGATTGCTGGATAGATATGAAAAGTGAGAACCCGTGGCTACACATTGGGCTATTGGCTGAACTCCAACACTTCAACTTTTAATAAATGTTGTTAAAAGACAGCAAAACCAAGTGAGCAATGTCTAGGAGCCTTTTGCTATCTTCACCTGGTCTTATTGTAATAGGGTTTAATTTTAAACACATTGTGTTTTGAGCTCCCCTTGTTCACAGTTTCAAATTATAAGGCAAAGAACTGAGCACACATAGGCTTTCTATGATTTAAAGCAGAAAGAGGAAATTTATTAAACCTTAAACTTAAACTCTAATACGGTTCATGCCTACAGATATATGACGCACTCACGCTAGCGTGCACACGTGATATAAACATGCAGAAAGGAATAGAAAAGAGCAGACGAAAAGATAAGTAGAACAGTTTGAGGAAATATCTTGTTACTGTTTCTCGAGCTCGCTGTAGTCCTTGATTGAAGATATGGTCTTGCAATTCGTTGGGGCCCAGTAATCTTCTTAAAACTTTGTTCACATGGCAAATATTTCTCTCTTCGAGTTTCACGTGTTTTCACAAGATTCAGTTCCATGGGAAGAGATGAAGGCAGGCAGACAGGAGAGGCTGTAATTCTTGCGTCAGTTCCAGGAGAGGTGTTTACTCCATGAGCACACGGCTTTGTCTCCCTCGATTCTCTTTATTGGGAGTTAAAATTTTAAAAAAAAACTCCCAGGATACCCAGCAGGTTGGTCATGTGACTGGCCCCTTATATGAAACAGTCTTTTCACATCCTTTGTTGGAGGTTCAAATTTCTCTACAACAGCCAGTTAGCCCTGTGACTAAAACTGGTCTGACCACTTCTGTGTATTGGAGAAGCAACTGCTGGATCCCCATTGTTTCAACATTGTCTGGCACCATAGAAAGTCTTTCCGGTCAGTGCTTGGAATTTTAAGTTTTAATGTTCATGTGGCGAAATAATGTATGCCTCAGTCTTGGCAGGTGGGGTTTGCCTGACACCAAGAATGATGTGAGAATTTTGTCCAAGACTAGAATAGAAACTGCAGTGCTGTATTCCTCAGACAAGAGACTCTGAAGAGTCTTCACACCTGACCCTACAATGGAGGAAGGTCCAAGGGGATCTAATTGACATTCCCAGATTATGAAAGGTTCATTGTGGTAAAAGGTTCAAATAGCAGTTCTTATAAGGGGTTTTATTTTTGTACCAACATCTTAGAATTCTGTGTGTTTTAAAAAACTGAACAAAAGGATTTTCAATGGACATGGACACCTGCAAATAGCTGAGATTTTTGGATGTTTACTTTTGTATACAAGAATAGGAAAAGCAAGCAGTTTCAAGGAAGCCAGCCAGGGGTCTTGACCTCCTCAGAGCAACACTTTACATGACAGGGGAGACTTTATGTCTGGTCACTTTGGACCCTTTTAAAAACCAATGAGTTGGACAAAGAGGAAACTTACATCTCTTGAAAAGAAACCCTATATTTGAAATGTGGCAGATTCCTATTGCCTCCTGTCTCTGAAGAATTCCTGCATCCAGTGTGGTTCCTGATGCCTCCTGTGTCTTGGGAAATCCTGGAACCTGAAGAAAGCTTCTACTGCTATACTGCTGCTGTGAGTCCGAAGCAGACCTGCTGCTACACCCCAGCTGACCTATGTGACACCTGCTGTAGTCAACTTGCCTTGAATGCCTACAGACTGTGCATCAACCTTGCCTGGAGAGACTTCGAGTGGCATCTGACTATTTGATTCAGGGACACCTCACCCAACCGAAGAATTTCCTACCAGAATGTGACAAACTGAATTGTTGTTTAGTAGTACAGAACTTGAGTTTGCTGAAAATAGAGACATGTTGTCGAAGTTTTTCATCTTGCACTCATCAGGACAATT
The DNA here is from genome assembly GCF_036365525.1 of Heterodontus francisci. NCBI lineage: Eukaryota > Metazoa > Chordata > Chondrichthyes > Heterodontiformes > Heterodontidae > Heterodontus > Heterodontus francisci. Next base: position 25,393,693 of record NC_090384.1, read on the forward strand.
GCAAGAATAACCAATGCAAGGGAAAACAACAACTTATACTACATGAGAAGAGAGTACTGATTGGTTGGCCAGCGAACTCTGATAGGTAGAAGTTTTGCCATGGTGAATGCACCAGTTTATTTTGTTTAAAATGGCAATGCCTTGACCAATCAGAGTCAAGCTGCCTGGTTTAAATTTTAAACAAAGCTTGGCAGTCATTGTAAACTGGTGCATTTGCCATGGCAATCAGAGTTCACTTGCCAACCAATCAGCACTCTCTTCTCATGCAGTATAAGTTGTTGTTTTCCCTTACATTGGTTATTCTTGCGATTGTCCTGATGAGTGCAAGACGAAAATCTTTGACAGCATGTCTCTATTTTCAGCAATACACAAATTGAAAATTATTTTATCATTCCTTTTATTCCTTTGAAACAGCTGTAGACTAAAAATCCTCTTTTTCCCAGTTATATGTGTGTGCATGAGGGTTAGGGAAATAAGAAACTTCTCATATATAGTTTTATCACATTAGTGGTTGAGACTTATTTTTTCTAATAAATAGTTAATGTTGTTGTTTACAGAAACCTGGTTGATGTGCTTTATTCTGGGGGTCAAATAGAGTGTCTAATTTGCTATTCTACGGTAGGTGGGAAAATTTATTGGTATGCTGTGACCCGTGGGGAAGTGGGACTGAATTAACAGTGCATTTCTCACGCTTTGGGTGTAATACAGTACACAAGTTACAATGAGCAAATGAGGTGTGGGAAGGAATTCCCCACAATAAGCAGTATGAGCTGTAGGTAAAGATACCAGGGAAAGCTATGGTAATGGGTTCAAGAGACTCCTGGAAAATGAAAGGCATCAGAGATATGAAGAGAAGTGGGCCTCTGAAATAGAACCATCTTAAATGGCCTGTTACTGCACTAATTCTTATGATCTTATTCCTAAGCAGTGCCAAAGGTGAAGTAAGCTGATCCCATCATTCTGAGGGGTCTCAGGTGCACTTCTTATAAAAGGATGCAAAAGTCATTACCTTTGACCTGTGAATCTCTCCATCATCGTCCTCTCCGCCTACACCGAGGATTTTCCTGGTCTTCAGCCGGCTCACCAGGTCAGTTTGGCTGTGCTTTTTTATCAGTGGAGAGTGCTGTTTGGCAGCCATGGTTCCCAGCTAGAGCCAGACCTGGTCATACACAGAAACTGAGAGAAGGAAAAGTCATTAGTTAGAGGCACACAGGCAGGTCACAGACATGTTGTGGACCCTGCAATAACCCTTGCACCAGGTCAACCTATCAAGTACAAGCTTAGATATTAGTTGTGGCTCAGCTGGTAGCACTCTTGCTTCTGATTCAGAAGATTGTGGGTTCAAGTCCTACTCTAGAGATCTGAGCACATAATCTGAACTGACACTCCAGTGCATTACCTTCATTCAGAAAGCTCCCGCATCCCAGGATTTTTGCTTCCACTTCTTTCTTGGAATTTGTTCCATGTGTTGATTTTTTTTGTTATAAGGGAGAATTTACCACTCGGATGCCTCCTCCCGAGGAAGAGGGAGTGCTGCACTGTTCGAGGTGTGGTCTCTCAGATGAGACAATAAACTGAGGCTCCAGTTGTAGAAGATCCTATACCACTATTTCAAATAAGAGCGGGCTAGCTCTCCCCATGCAACATCACTAAAAAACAGATTCATTAATATGTGTGTGTTTGCTGCATGCAAATTGGCTGCCATGTTTCCTACATTACAACAGTGACTACACTTCAAAAGCACTTCATTGGCTGGAAAGTGCTTTTTCTCTTAAATGACTATTTTGAGCAATATGTATTACCCACAAGGGTGAGCATCCAAATCAGCCCTGTACTTTATCTCAATAACAATCCCTTAAATTCCCATTACAGTGAGGAAGCAGATAATAATTATCATTTGAATGCAGCACTGGTGAGGAAATTCCCTCTCATTATTGTGCCCTGAACTTATTCTCATTAGAGGATAGTATTTTTTTATTGGAAAAAAGCACACACAGTGTTCCACAGGAGGATTTGAAGAAATGAACAGAAATATAATGATCTGTGTAGAACTGGATTGTTTATGCAAATCAAAGATATGCAGCAGACTATATTGGATGATGGCATTGAGCAGGTTATTGGGTCTCGGGTGGAGGCATCCGAGTGGTATATTCCCCTTTATAACAAAAAAAAATCAATACATGGAACAGATTCCCAGAAAGAAGTGGAAGCAAAAATCCTGGGATGGTGGAGCTTTCTGGAAGAAGGAATGAAGATAGGCCGAATGGCCTTCCTAATCGGTAATTATCTTTCGGTTTTTGATATGACAGTAGTGCATTTCCTCTGCACATGTAACAGTGGATTTCTTGTCTCACATTTGGACAGCAAAAATTTTTGGAAATTGAATACTTTACTCAGGACGCTGAAATTTGACCATACGTCATGTAGGCTGATGTCAGTGTTTTCAGTCATTTCATTGTTAGACACAGACACAAGGCAGTGCAAGCAAGAGGTTATACTCTTCCCTCACAGAAAATAAAAAGACACAAAAATCCAAATATTTATGAATCCTCCGCAGGTCTCTTAGTTTTTGACAATTCCTCTCCTGAAGGTGAGACCCTCACTGGGCACAACTCCACAGACATCTCATCCAAGTGTTTAAAACGATAAAGGGATCCAATGAGGTCGGAACTGGTTCCCCTTGTGAGGGAATCCAGAACAAGAGGTCATCATCTTAAAATTAGAGCTGGTCTAGGTAGTGGGTATATGGAAATCTCTCCCCCACAAGGGTTTTGAGAGATATGGAGCAAAGGCAGGAAATTGGAGTTGAAGTGTAGATCAGCTATGAATGGTGGAACAGGCCTGAGGAGCTGAATAGCCTAATCTTATTCCTATGTCACCCTCTGATACTTCAATGAGACCATTCTTCATATGTCTGCAGTGTCTGCAGGAGTGTCTGCAACCATTCATCAACTGGAATCACAGTGGGTCCTGATTCTGTGGCGGCCTTGCATCCAGTCACATAAAACCCACTTCCAGCAGAGGCTGTTAGATAGCAATCAAAACCAGGACATCTGGTTGAATATTGTTCCTTTCTACGGCCCAGTCCTGTGCTTCATTGCAACTTATCATCTGTTGCTCTGGTTCAGATCAGTTAACTCAGCACCGACCAGGGATCAAATAAGGGATCCTCTAGTTTGTGTGGCTTTGTGATGTTAGAAATGGTTCTGTTACCATTTAGCCTCTAGAGGGACCGCTGCCCAATTGCAATTAGCTCATGACGTTTAACAGAAGCTGCCTGAAAACTACAAAACTAACATGGAAGGCATGTTATTGTGAAAAGTGCCAAGCCAATAACTCAACCACAGCCCAAGTTAAATCAATTTATTCAACACTGACACACTCTCACTCTTGAAACTTTTGTCTATATTTCAAAAAAATACTACCCTCATTGTGCTCATATCCATCAGGCCAAAAAAAGAAATGGTCCCATGTTACGTCTTTTTGACGCCAGAACTAATCATGTGTAAATCTCAGGATTCTTTCCACACTGACTACCATGATATTTAAAGGAATAAAAGCAAAATACTGCGGATGCTGGAAATCTGAAACAAAAACAAGAAATGCTGGAATCACTCAGCAGGTCTGGCAACATCTGTGGAAAGAGAAGCAGAGTTAACGTTTCGGGTCAGTGACCCTTCTTCGGAACTGACAAATATTAGAAAAGTCACAGATTATAAGCAAGTGAGGTGGGGGTGGGGCAAGAGATAACAAAGGAGAAGGTGCAGATTGGACCAGGCCACATAGCTGACCAAAAGGTCACGGAGCAAAGGCAAACAATATGTTAATGGTGTGTTGAAAGACAAAGCATTAGTACAGATTAGGTGTGAATACACTGAATATTGAACAGCAGCAAGTGCAAACCTGAAAAAAAACCTGAAAAAAAGTGGGTAAGCAAACTGAACAAACTAAGATGAAATGAAATAAATGCAAAAAAAATTGTAAAAAATGTAAAAAAGAATGTAAAAAAAAAGGAAGAAAAAATAACTAAAAATGAAAGTAAAATGGGGGGCTGTCATGCTCTGAAATTATTGAACTCAATGTTCAGTCCGGCAGGCTGTAGTGTGTCTAATCGGTAGATGAGATGCTGTTCCTCGAACTTGCGTTGATGTTTACTGGAACACTGCAGCAATCCCAGGACAGAGATGTGAGCATGAGAGCAGGGGGGAGTGTTGAAATGGCAAGCAACCGGAAGCTCAGGGTCCTGCTTGCGGACTGAGCGGAGATGTTCCGCAAAGTGGTCACCCAGTCTGCGCTTGGTCTCCCCCGTGTAGAGGAGACCACACTGTGAGCAGCAAATACAGTATACTACATTGAAAGAAGTACAAGTAAATCGCTGCTTCACCTGAAAGGAGTGTTTGGGGCCTGGGATAGTGAGGAGAGAGGAGGTAAATGGGCAGGTATTACACCTCCTGCGATTGCAGGGGAAGATGCCCTGGGACGGGGACGAGGTGGTGGGGGTAATGGAGGAGTGGACCAGGGTGTCGCGGACGGAATGATCCCTTCGGAATGCTGACAGGGGAAGGGAGGGGAAGATGTGACTGGTAGTGGCATCACGCTGGAGGTGGCGAAAATGGCGGAGGATGATCCTTTGGATCATCTGCATCTCTTCCTTCCTAATCGATGCCTTGAGGCCTTAAGCAGACCTGTGGAGGGCCTTGCAAGACTGGTTCACCCTGCTCCACTACTTCCACCTCCTGCACTGAGGTGTGCCTCTCCTCCAATTCTCCTTGATTAAGGGCCACACCTCTCAGAAGGGCCATGTTGTGAAGAGCACAGCAGACCACTACGATCCAACAAACACTTGAGAGAGTGTATTGGAGGCGGGCTCCCCCTAACTGGTCAAGGCACTGGAACCACATCTTGAGGAGCCCATTGGCCTGCTCGATGGTGGCCATTGTGCTGAGATAGCAGCGGTTGTAGCGCTTCTGCACCGCCTTTGAAGGGTTGCGTATGGGTGTTAGCAGCCATCTCTTCAGTGGATAACCCTTGTCCCCAAGCAACTATTTACGTATTCTCTCCAGTGGAATGAAATACTGTGGCACCTGCGATTGTTGAAGGATGAAGGAGACACGGCAGTTGCCAGGATACTGAGCACAGACCTGCAGGAAACACTTCTGATGGTAGCATACCAGTTGCATGTTGAGAGAATGGAATCCCTTCCTGTTTATGAATACACCTGGCTTTTTTGCTGGTGCCTTGATGGTCGCATGGGCACAGTCAAAAACTCTCTGCACTTGAGGAAGTCCAGTGATGGAGGCAAAACCCACTGCCCTCTTTGCCTGTATGGTCACATCAGTGACGAATACATTGTATTCCAATGCCCTCTCAGACAGGGCATCCGACACCTCCCATATGCTGTGTTGGGCAGTCAACTGAGATGGCAATGAGCTCTCGTGCCACCCTTCAAAAGACCCAGAGGCAAACAAGTTCACCACCACGGTCACTTTAACGGCTATTGGCAAGGCGTGCTCATGCAACCGGCAAGGAGTCAGGTTGCCCTCCACCAGGGCACACAACTCGGCTACCATCTGCCTTGATAGACACATCCTTCAGCAACACTGATAATCTGTCAGATTCAGGAAGCTCATTCATTGTCAGCATACCCGATGTGCAGGGGACACCTTGACTCCTTCCCAGCACCTCATCCAGCACCTGTACTCCTGAGGCATGAAAGCAATGGACTGTATTGGTGTGTGAGCAGCTGCTCCCCTTCGCTGCTCATCCTCATATCCGAGTAGCTGAGCCTCATTTCCATATTTGGTCTACCTTGCCTCCAGAAGCGAGGTCACAGTTGCCTGGACCCCTTGTTATGCCCCTGTAGAGTCACTCCCCATCAAGTGCTCCAGTATCTACAGAGTTACCTCTACATGACCTTTGCACACTTACTGGCCACTGTGTGCCACTGCCTGAGAAATTTCCCTTTAATGCACTGATATTAAATGGACCTGACTCCGTGACTGGCTCCCTTCTGTGATGCCGCTTCCTAATCGGGGACGTGATCACAACCCTTCATCGCCCTGTGCCTGCAATCAAAAATCACATGCTAAAGTGCTGAACCGCTGCTTTTGTGCAGCTTCCAGCATACAGGTCCCAACATCTCTTCAAAGATTGCTCGGAGGTGGGACCACATCGGAGAACTAGCACACTGCTCTTAAAATTCTGCCAGCATATTAAGCAGAAAGATAGACTTAGAGTCCTCATTCAAATTTGAGTTCTTTTTTTAAATAAGAGGAATTGAATGTTGAAAGCCTTGATTAACAGTTATTACCTGTATTTTACAACAGTTACATAAGATACAGGAGCAGGAGTAGACCATAGAGAGATACAGCACTTAAACAGGCCCTTCGGCCCACCAAGTCTGTGCCAACCATCAACTACCAATTTATACTAATCCTACATTAACCTCATATACCCTACCACATCCCCACCTTCCCTCAATTCTCCTACCACCTACCTACAGTAGGGGCAATTTACAATGGCCAATTTACCTATCAACTTGCAAGTCTTTCGCTGTGGGAGGAAACCAGAGCACCCGGCAGAAACCCACACGGTCACAGGGAGAACTTGCAAACTCCGCACAGGCAGTACCCAGAACTGAACCCGGGTCGCTAGAGCTGTGGGGCGGCAGTGCTAACCACTGTGCCACTCATATGGCCCCTTGTGCCTGCTTTGCCATCCAGTACAATCATGACTGATCCTTGGCATCAACTCCATTTCCTTGCCTGCTCCCCATATCCCTCGATTCCCTGAGAGATCAAAAATCTGCCTCTCTCAGCCTAACCCTCCACGGTAGACAAATTCAAAGATTCACAACCCTCTGAGTGAAGAAATTTCTCCTCATCTCAGTCCTAAATGATCGACCCCTTAATCCGATACTATGCCTGTGTTCTAGATTCCCCGGTCAGGGAAAACAACCACTCAGTGTCTACTCTGTCAAGCCCCTTCAGAATCTTGTATGTTTCAATGAGATCACCTCTCATTCTACTAAACTCCAGGGAGTATAGGCCCAATTTACTCAGCCTCTCATCCCAGGAACCAATCTAGTGAACCTTCGCTGTACCACCTCCAAGGCAAGTATATCCTTCCTTAGATATGAAGACCAAAACTGCATACAGTACTCCAGGTGTGGTCTCAGAGCCTTGTACACTGTAAACATTATAATTACTGAGACCGGTGTAATATTGGGAGTGAAACCCACTTGCAAACAATTCTCACAACCGATATAATTAAACACTAAACTTCATACTTGGAGATCTCTCTTATAAAGCCATGCTGCTAGACCTGGTACCCACCCTCCTGTGCTGCCAGGCACATTATCTTCCCCTTCCCTCATTCCTAATTGATTTTGGTGTCTACCAGCCAGTTAAACCCCACATTCCACCAACCACCCTTCCTGTCTGCTAAACTCCAGCATCCCACCATTGCACTGTCAAACTTAAAGACTACCAACCAAGTTCTACCAAAGTCCAGGGGCACCCTGTGCAGAAAAAGCTCAATCGCCCTATGGTTAAAAACTTTGAATTCAGGGTTAGCTTATTGGAATACAGCTGAGCTGGAGTACCCTGCTTGGGGGATCAGACGGTGGGGGCAGAGAAAATATCTGAGGGCAAAGTTGCAGCATTTGAAGCTGAACTGCTCTTAAAGTGTAACCAGAATGCAGGAAGGCAAAACAGGAACAAGCAGCAAACATTGCAATGTTATAAAAATATTCCTCTTACAAGGCAGAGCATTGATGGGAGTTAAGGAGTTGATAGCAACAGACCTGCCAACACAGCAGCTGGAGCCATTTGGAAGGGGCTGGTGCAGGAAGTGAGCAATTAATACCATAGTATCCCTTGCTGACGTCGAATGGGGGTTTAATGAGCTCATAAAATCAGCTAAGGTAAGTGTTGTGACTGCGATGTAGTTGGTACATTTTTTTTGACCCTCAAAGTATATTCACAAACCTAAAAAGGTGTTGCTCTGTGCACGGAATAAACTGGAACACCACCAGCATTTGGAAGACTTCTATTAAATGGACGCAGAGTCCTGTAAATGCACACATGCCCATCAAAGCTGTGCCATCTCTGGCATATGTACGCAAGAAATGGTGAGAATTTTCAAATTGTTGTCAAACTAAACAGCCCATGACTGACACTAACCAGCATTCTTTAGTCACACATAAAAAGATTATCCAAAAAATTCCAAGGATGGGCTGCAGGAGGGAGCATTGCAGATCCCCTAGGAGCTGACTCAGCGAATGCTGTGGAGGGGGTGGAGATGTGGGATTCCCCCTGTCCACATGTGGATCGTGTTGACTCATGGTGAAAGACCAGAGGCTCAGTTCTCTGAAGAAACCTTCAACATCTGCCAAACAGGATTTAAACAGCAGCCGGAAAACACACTACAGTTCCCATTCCGATCTCCGCAGAGATGAGAAGCAACAAAGATTTTCAGAGTGAAAGAAGGGCTCATTGCCAGAAAGCATTTAGGGTAGAACATAAACAAGGTGTACAATACAGTAGACCCTCTCTCTCCTCCAAAATCTCCCCTCTGCTCCTACCCAGGATAAAGGGTGAATAGATGTCCGGGTTATTGACCTATCAAACCATCCCAATACAGTAGCCCAAACACTCTGCCCCAAATGCTGCACATTGCTGTGTACTCTCAGCTTTAAACATGGGGAGAGATTAAAAATTAAATACATGGAGAAAGGAAGATATCAAAATAAAAGACCAGTCGTTTACAGTTTTTGCACAGATAGAGACAAGTGTGGAAATCAATCAGGAGCAGCAGAATGAACCCTAGTGTATCTAAATGGAATTTAACTTATTTGTTGTAAGTCAGTGGCTCTGATGTAATCGACAACGTGATGTATACATCCTTATTACAAAATTCAATCCTAACTGTCAACAACCGTCACAGGAGGTGCATGCAGACTCACGTGTGCCAGGGGAGCGTGAGAGAGAGCCTGCAGCTCACAGTGTCCTTGTCTGAGTTTCAATGTCTGTGTTTGAGTCTCACAGTGTCCATGACTCAGTCTCACAGTGTCCATGTCTGAGTCTCACAGTATCTGAGTCTCACAGTGTCCTTGTCTGAGTCTCACAGTGTCCATGTCTGATTCTCACAGTATCTGAGTCTCACAGTGTCCATGTCTGAGTCTCACAGTGTCCATGCCGGAGTCTCACAGTATCTGAGTCTCACAGTGTCCTTGTCTGAGTCTCACAGTGTCCATGTCTGAGTCTCACAGTGTCCATGTCTGAGTCTCACAGTATCTGAGTCTCACAGTGTCCTTGTCTGAGTCTCACAGTGTCCATGTCTGAGTCTCACAGTGTCCATGTCTGAGTCTCACAGTATCTGAGTCTCACAGTGTCCTTGTCTGAGTCTCACAGTGTCCTTGTCTGAGTCTCACAGTATCTGAGTCTCAGTGTCCTTGTCTGAGTCTCACAGTGTCCATGTCTGAGTCTCACAGTGTCCATGTCTGAGTCTCACAGTATCTGAGTCTCACAGTGTCCTTGTCTGAGTCTCACAGTGTCCATGTCTGAGTCTCACAGTGTCCATGTCTGAGTCTCACAGTATCTGAGTCTCACAGTGTCCTTGTCTGAGTCTCACAGTGTCCATGTCTGAGTCTCACAGTGTCCATGTCTGAGTCTCACAGTATCTGAGTCTCACAGTGTCCTTGTCTGAGTCTCACAGTGTCCATGTCTGAGTCTCACAGTGTCCATGTCTGAGTCTCACAGTATCTGAGTCTCACAGTGTCCATGTCTGAGTCTCACAGTGTCCATGTCTGAGTCTCACAGTGTCCTTGTCTGAGTCTCACAGTGTCCTTGTCTGAGTCTCAGTGTCCTTGTCTGAGTCTCACAGTATCTGAGTCTCACAGTGTCCTTGTCTGAGTCTCACAGTGTCCATGTCTGAGTCTCACAGTCTCCATGTCTGAGTCTCGCAGTATCTGAGTCTCACAGTGTCCACGTCTGAGTCTCACAGTGTCCATGTCTGAGTCTCCCAGTATCTGAGTCTCACAGTGTCCTTGTCTGAGTCTCACACTGTCCATGTCTGAGTCTCACAGTGTCCATGTCTGAGTCTCACAGTATCTGAGTCTCACAGTGTACTTGTCTGAGTCTCACAGTGTCCTTGTCTGAGTCTCACAGTATCTGAGTCTCACAGTGTCCTTGTCTGAGTTTCAATGTCTGTGTCTGAGTCTCACAGTGTCCATGTCTGAGTCTCACAGTATCTGAGTCTCACAGTGTCCTTGTCTGAGTCTCAATGTCCATGTCTGAGTCTCACAGTATCTGAGTCTCACAGTGTCCTTGTCTGAGTCTCAGTGTCCTTGTCTGAGTCTCAATGTCTGTGTCTGAGTCTCACAGTGTCCATGTCTGAGTCTCACAGTATCTGAGTCTCACAGTGTCCTTGTCTGAGTCTCAATGTCTGTGTCTGAGTCTCAATGTCCATGTCTGAGTCTCACAGTATCTGAGTCTCACAGTGTCCTTGTCTGAGTCTCAATGTCTGTGTCTGAGTCGCACAGTGTCCATGTCTGAGTCTCAATGTCTGTGTCTGAGTCTCACAGTGTCCTTGTCTGAGTCTCACAGTGTCCTTGTCTGAGTCTCAACGTCTGTGTCTGAGTCTCACAGTGTCCATGTCTGAGTCTCACAGTATCTGAGTTTAAAGTGTCCTTGTCTGAGTCTCACAGTGTCCATGTCTGAGTCTCACAGTGTCCATGTCTGAGTCTCAATGTCTGTGTCTGAGTCTCACAGTGTCCACGTCTGAGTCTCAATGTCTGTGTCTGAGTCTCACAGTGTCCTTGTCTGAGTCTCACAGTGTCCTTGTCTGAGTTTCAATGTCTGTGTCTGAGTCTCACAGTGTCCTTGTCTGAGTTTCAATGTCTGTGTCTGAGTCTCACAGTGTCTATGTCTGAGTCTCACAGTATCTGAGTCTCACAGTGTCCTTGTCTGAGTCTCACAGTGTCCTTGTCTGAGTCTCACAGTGTCCATGACTGAGTCTCACAGTATCTGAGTCTCACAGTGTCCGTGACTCAGTCTCACAGTGTCCATGTCTGAGTCTCACAGTGTCCTTGTCTGAGTCTCACAGTATCTGAGTCTCACAGTGTCCTTGTCTGAGTCTCACAGTATCTGAGTCTCACAGTGTCCTTGTCTGAGTCTCACAGTGTCCATGTCTGAGTCTCACAGTGTCCATGCCGGAGTCTCACAGTATCTGAGTCTCACAGTGTCCTTGTCTGAGTCTCACAGTGTCCATGTCTGAGTCTCACAGTGTCCTTGTCTGAGTCTCACAGTGTCCATGTCTGAGTCTCACAGTATCTGAGTCTCACAGTGTCCTTGTCTGAGTCTCACAGTGTCCATGTCTGAGTCTCACAGTGTCCATGTCTGAGTCTCACAGTATCTGAGTCTCACAGTGTCCTTGTCTGAGTCTCACAGTGTCCATGTCTGAGTCTCACAGTGTCCATGTCTGAGTCTCACAGTATCTGAGTCTCACAGTGTCCTTGTCTGAGTCTCACAGTGTCCATGTCTGAGTCTCACAGTGTCCATGTCTGAGTCTCACAGTATCTGAGTCTCACAGTGTCCTTGTCTGAGTCTCACAGTGTCCATGTCTGAGTCTCACAATGTCCATGTCTGAGTCTCACAGTATCTGAGTCTCACAGTGTCCATGTCTGAGTCTCACAGTGTCCATGTCTGAGTCTCACAGTGTCCTTGTCTGAGTCTCACAGTGTCCTTGTCTGAGTCTCAGTGTCCATGTCTGAGTCTCACAGTATCTGAGTCTCACAGTGTCCTTGTCTGAGTCTCACAGTGTCCTTGTCTGAGTCTCACAGTATCTGAGTCTCAGTGTCCTTGTCTGAGTTTCAATGTCTGTGTCTGAGTCTCACAGTGTCCATGTCTGAGTCTCACAGTATCTGAGTCTCACAGTGTACTTGTCTGAGTCTCACAGTGTCCTTGTCTGAGTCTCACAGTATCTGAGTCTCACAGTGTCCTTGTCTGAGTTTCAATGTCTGTGTCTGAGTCTCACAGTATCTGAGTCTCACAGTGTCCTTGTCTGAGTCTCACAGTATCTGAGTCTCACAGTGTCCTTGTCTGAGTCTCACAGTGTCCTTGTCTGAGTCTCACAGTATCTGAGTCTCACAGTGTCCTTGTCTGAGTCTCACAGTGTCCTTGTCTGAGTCTCACAGTATCTGAGTCTCACAGTGTCCTTGTCTGAGTTTCAATGTCTGTGTCTGAGTCTCACAGTGTCCATGTCTGAGTCTCACAGTATCTGAGTCTCACAGTGTCCTTGTCTGAGTCTCAATGTCCATGTCTGAGTCTCACAGTATCTGAGTCTCACAGTGTCCTTGTCTGAGTCTCACAGTGTCCATGTCTGAGTCTCACAGTATCTGAGTCTCACAGTGTCCTTGTCTGAGTCTCAATGTCTGTGTCTGAGTCTCAATGTCCATGTCTGAGTCTCACAGTATCTGAGTCTCACAGTGTCCTTGTCTGAGTCTCAATGTCTGTGTCTGAGTCTCACAGTGTCCATGTCTGAGTCTCAATGTCTGTGTCTGAGTCTCACAGTGTCCTTGTCTGAGTCTCACAGTGTCCTTGTCTGAGTCTCAACGTCTGTGTCTGAGTCTCACAGTGTCCATGTCTGAGTCTCACAGTATCTGAGTTTAAAGTGTCCTTGTCTGAGTCTCACAGTGTCCATGTCTGAGTCTCACAGTGTCCATGTCTGAGTCTCAATGTCTGTGTCTGAGTCTCACAGTGTCCACGTCTGAGTCTCAATGTCTGTGTCTGAGTCTCACAGTGTCCTTGTCTGAGTCTCACAGTGTCCTTGTCTGAGTTTCAATGTCTGTGTCTGAGTCTCACAGTGTCCTTGTCTGAGTTTCAATGTCTGTGTCTGAGTCTCACAGTGTCTATGTCTGAGTCTCACAGTATCTGAGTCTCACAGTGTCCTTGTCTGAGTCTCACAGTGTCCTTGTCTGAGTCTCACAGTATCTGAGTCTCACAGTGTCCTTGTCTGAGTCTCACAGTGTCCATGTCTGAGTCTCACAGTGTCCATGCCGGAGTCTCACAGTATCTGAGTCTCACAGTGTCCTTGTCTGAGTCTCACAGTGTCCATGTCTGAGTCTCACAGTGTCCTTGTCTGAGTCTCACAGTGTCCATGTCTGAGTCTCACAGTGTCCATGTCTGAGTCTCACAGTATCTGAGTCTCACAGTGTCCTTGTCTGAGTCTCACAGTGTCCATGTCTGAGTCTCACAGTGTCCATGTCTGAGTCTCACAGTATCTGAGTCTCACAGTGTCCTTGTCTGAGTCTCACAGTGTCCTTGTCTGAGTCTCACAGTATCTGAGTCTCAGTGTCCTTGTCTGAGTCTCACAGTGTCCATGTCTAAGTCTCACAGTGTCCATGTCTGAGTCTCACAGTATCTGAGTCTCACACTGTCCATGTCTGAGTCTCACAGTGTCCTTGTCTGATTCTCACAGTATCTGAGTCTCAGTGTCCTTATCTGAGTCTCACAGTGTCCATGTCTGAGTCTCACAGTGTCCATGTCTGAGTCTCACAGTATCTGAGTCTCACACTGTCCATGTCTGAGTCTCACAGTGTCCATGTCTGAGTCTCACAGTATCTGAGTCTCACAGTGTACTTGTCTGAGTCTCACAGTGTCCTTGTCTGAGTCTCACAGTATCTGAGTCTCACAGTGTCCTTGTCTGAGTTTCAATGTCTGTGTCTGAGTCTCACAGTGTCCATGTCTGAGTCTCACAGTATCTGAGTCTCACAGTGTCCTTGTCTGAGTCTCAATGTCCATGTCTGAGTCTCACAGTATCTGAGTCTCACAGTGTCCTTGTCTGAGTCTCAGTGTCCTTGTCTGAGTCTCAATGTCTGTGTCTGAGTCTCACAGTGTCCATGTCTGAGTCTCACAGTATCTGAGTCTCACAGTGTCCTTGTCTGAGTCTCAATGTCTGTGTCTGAGTCTCAATGTCCATGTCTGAGTCTCACAGTATCTGAGTCTCACAGTGTCCTTGTCTGAGTCTCAATGTCTGTGTCTGAGTCTCACAGTGTCCATGTCTGAGTCTCAATGTCTGTGTCTGAGTCTCACAGTGTCCTTGTCTGAGTCTCACAGTGTCCTTGTCTGAGTCTCAACGTCTGTGTCTGAGTCTCACAGTGTCCATGTCTGAGTCTCACAGTATCTGAGTCTCACAGTGTCCTTGTCTGAGTCTCACAGTGTCCATGTCTGAGTCTCACAGTGTCCATGTCTGAGTCTCACAGTGTCCATGTCTGAGTCTCACAGTATCTGAGTCTCACAGTGTCCTTGTCTGAGTCTCACAGTGTCCATGTCTGAGTCTCACAGTGTCCATGTCTGAGTCTCACAGTATCCGAGTCTCACAGTGTCCTTGTCTGAGTCTCACAGTGTCCATGTCTGAGTCTCACAGTGTCCATGTCTGAGTCTCACAGTATCTGAGTCTCACAGTGTCCATGTCTGAGTCTCACATTGTCCATGTCTGAGTCTCACAGTGTCCTTGTCTGAGTCTCACAGTGTCCTTGTCTGAGTCTCAGTGTCCTTGTCTGAGTCTCACAGTATCTGAGTCTCACAGTGTCCTTGTCTGAGTCTCACAGTGTCCATGTCTGAGTCTCACAGTATCTGAGTCTCACAGTGTCCACGTCTGAGTCTCACAGTGTCCTTGTCTGAGTCTCCCAGTATCTGAGTCTCACAGTGTCCTTGTCTGAGTCTCACAGTGTCCATGTCTGAGTCTCACAGTATCTGAGTCTCACAGTGTCCATGTCTGAGTCTCACAGTGTCCATGCCTGAGTCTCACAGTATCTGAGTCTCACAGTGTACTTGTCTGAGTCTCACAGTGTCCTTGTCTGAGTCTCACAGTATCTGAGTCTCACAGTGTCCTTGTCTGAGTTTCAATGTCTGTGTCTGAGTCTCACAGTGTCCATGTCTGAGTCGCACAGTATCTGAGTCTCACAGTGTCCTTGTCTGAGTCTCAATGTCCATGTCTGAGTCTCACAGTATCTGAGTCTCACAGTGTCCTTGTCTGAGTCTCACAGTGTCCTTGTCTGAGTCTCAATGTCTGTGTCTGAGTCTCACAGTGTCCATGTCTGAGTTTCACAGTATCTGAGTCTCACAGTGTCCTTGTCTGAGTCTCAATGTCTGTGTCTGAGTCTCAATGTCCATGTCTGAGTCTCACAGTATCTGAGTCTCACAGTGTCCTTGTCTGAGTCTCAATGTCTGTGTCTGAGTCTCACAGTGTCCATGTCTGAGTCTCAATGTCTGTGTCTGAGTCTCACAGTGTCCTTGTCTGAGTCTCACAGTGTCCTTGTCTGAGTCTCAACGTCTGTGTCTGAGTCTCACAGTGTCCATGTCTGAGTCTCACAGTATCTGAGTTTCACAGTGTCCTTGTCTGAGTCTCACAGTGTCCATGTCTGAGTCTCACAGTGTCCATGTCTGAGTCTCAATGTCTGTGTCTGAGTCTCACAGTGTCCACGTCTGAGTCTCAATGTCTGTGTCTGAGTCTCACAGTGTCCTTGTCTGAGTCTCACAGTGTCCTTGTCTGAGTTTCAATGTCTGTGTCTGAGTCTCACAGTGTCCTTGTCTGAGTTTCAATGTCTGTGTCTGAGTCTCACAGTGTCTATGTCTGAGTCTCACAGTATCTGAGTCTCACAGTGTCCTTGTCTGAGTCTCACAGTGTCCTTGTCTGAGTCTCAATGTCTGTGTCTGAGTCTCACAGTGTCCATGTCTGAGTCTCACGGTATCTGAATCTCACAGTGTCCTTGTCTGAATCTCAATGTCTGTGTCTGAGTCTCACAGTGTCCGTGTCTGAGTCTCACAGTATCTGAATCTCACAGTGTCCGTGTCTGAGTCTCAATGTCTGTGTCTGAGTCTCACAGTGTCCGTGTCTGAGTCTCACGGTATCTGAATCTCACAGTGTCCTTGTCTGAGTCTCAATGTCTGTGTCTGAGTCTCACAGTGTCCATGTCTGAGTCTCACACTATCTGAATCTCACAGTGTCCTTGTCTGAATCTCACAGTGTCCTTGTCTGAATCTCAATGTTTATGTCTGAGTCTCACAGTGTCCATGTCTGAGTCTCACAGTATCTGAATCTCACAGTGTCTGTGTCTGAGTCTCAATGTCCGTGTCTGAGTCTCACACTATCTGAATCTCACAGTGTCCTTGTCTGAGCCTCACAGTGTCCTTGTCTGAATCGCACAGTGTCCTTGTCTGAGTCTCAATGTCTGTGTCTGAGTCTCACAGTGTCCGTGTCTGAGTCTCACACTATCTGAATCTCACAGTGTCCGTGTCTGAGTCTCACAGTAGCTGAATCTCACAGTGTCCTTGTCTGAGTCTCATAGTGTCCTGTCTGAGTCTCAATGTCTGTGTCTGAGTCTCACAGTGTCCGTGTCTGACAGTGTCCGTGTCTGAGTCTCACAGTGTCCGTGTCTGACAGTGTCCGTGTCTGAGTCTCAGTGTCCGTGTCTGACAGTGTCCATGTCTGAGTCTCAGTGTCCGTGTCTGAGTCTCAGTGTCCGTGTCTGACAGTGTCCGTGTCTGAGTCTCAGTGTCCGTGTCTGACAGTGTCCGTGTCTGAGTCTCAGTGTCCATGTCTGAGTCTCAGTGTCCGTGTCTGACAGTGTCCGTGTCTGAGTCTCAGTGTCCGTGTCTGAGTCCCAGTGTCCGTGTCTGACAGTGTCCGTGTCTGAGTCTCAGTGTCCGTGTCTGACAGTGTCCGTGTCTGAGTCTCAGTGTTCGTGTCTGAGTCTCAGTGTCCGTGTCTGACAGTGTCCGTGTCTGAGTCTCAGTGTTCGTGTCTGAGTCTCAGTGTCCGTGTCTGAGTCTCAGTGTCCGTGTCTGACAGTGTCCATGTCTGAGTCTCAGTGTCCGTGTCTGAGTCTCAGTGTCCATGTCTGACAGTGTCCGTGTCTGAGTCTCAGTGTCCGTGTCTGACAGTGTCCGTGTCTGAGTCTCAGTGTCCATGTCTGAGTCTCAGTGTCCGTGTCTGACAGTGTCCGTGTCTGAGTCTCAGTGTCCGTGTCTGAGTCTCAGTGTCCGTGTCTGACAGTGTCCGTGTCTGAGTCTCAGTGTTCGTGTCTGAGTCTCAGTGTCCGTGTCTGACAGTGTCCGTGTCTGAGTCTCAGTGTTCGTGTCTGAGTCTCTCAGTGTCCGTGTCTGACAGTGTCCGTGTCTGACAGTGTCCGTGTCTGAGTCTCAGTGTCCATGTCTGACAGTGTTCGTGTCTGAGTCTCAGTGTCCGTGTCCTAGCCTCAGTGTCTGTGACTGACAGTGTCCTATCGCAGTCTCACAGTGTCCATGTCTGAGTCTCACCGTATCCGTGTCCGTGATACTCAGACACGGACACTGTGAGACTCAGACACGACACTATCAAATACAGACATGGACACTGAGAGATTTGGCCACAGACACTGAGAGACTCGGCCACGGTCACTGTCAGACACGGACACTGTGAGACTCAGACACTGTGTAACAGTGTCCGGGTCTGAGTCTCACAGTGTCTGAGTCTCACAGTGTCTGTGTCTGTCTCTGTGAATGGCGCTTCCTGAGCTCAGTAAGCCATTTCCCTTCCAAATCAGAGCTCACTGCTGAAATGATATCATAAATTCAGAACGAAAATATGAAATTGGCATAAAAAGAAAAATTCACATACTGCGACATTTTTAAAGGAAACACTTTATGTAGATGCTCATTCTCTGCTTTGTGCTTTGCTGTCTATTTTGTAACATTGTGAAGCAACAAACCCTGTACTATAAGCAGAAAATGCTGGAAATATTCAGCAGGTCTGGCAGCATCTGCAGAGAGAGAGAGTTAACGTTTCAAGCCATTGACCCTTCTTCGGAACTGCTTCTGCTGTGTGAAGTTAATAGAGACAGTAAAATGCCAAATAAGAGCAACAAAGCAATATATTGAGCCCCACAGCATCTCTGACGGCAGAGCAGGAAGCAGGCGGCACTTCTGCTTCCATCCATTTGGCAGTTTCCCACAAGTGCCAGCGGCGAACGTGGGAGACAGGTGTGATTGTGCAGTGGGGAAGGATTTTCATTGGTGAAAACCTGGCGTCAATCTGCAAAGCACTGTTAATGCCACAGCTATAAATCATTTGGCAGTGCAAAGCTGGAGCTTCAGTTGAAGATTTCACTTTTCATCTGGTATAAATTAAGTAATTTTTTTGGAATCCTTCATCTATTGCAATCTTATCAACCCCAGCACCAACTCTCCTCTTTATTGTCATCCCTTCACCATCACTGCAATGTCAGCCAGCAGGCAGCATCGGGTCCCACGGTCCAGTGCTGCCTCCCTACAGTCTCTCCTCCAGGCTGTCAGGGACAGGTGGGAGGTCCTCTTCCTAAATGATGGACTCAGTAGACCCTCCCACCTGACCAAGGCAGCCTGGATGGAGGTTGTGGAGGAGGTATTGAACCATGGGGGTCAGATGTTGATACATGTGGACAATGTTTCTTGGGCATCATTTGACATCTCATTAAATCAGCACCTTCTCCTGCAGGATAAACCAGCAAAACGGGTGGAGGATTGGCCGACCTGTGATTGCTCTCACCAGCAGAGGAGAAGGCTGTAGAGTTGGCTGGAGAAGAGGGAAGTCGAGCAACTGTTGTTGGAGACGCAGGAACATCATGGCATAAGGATGAAGTGTTAGATTTATTGTTGCAGCCATACGTGATCACAGGAGGAATCTGTATTAAAGTGTTGCCCTCATGATGTAGTGATGGTCAATGAGTCTCTGTTTGTTTCGCCGCTGCAGGGGCCCGCACTCGACCAGCTGCACACCATGACAAACAGACTGCCTCCTCTGGGGAAGATGAAGCCAATGCTCCAGAGGGTGCACTGTTACCTGCCTCTTCGTCCACCTATGCCAGCGCAAATACATCCACATGGTCCGACAGGGGGTTAAGATTAGAGTCAGGTGGGCATGACACTGACAAGTCCCAGCAGCTGAAGGAGTATTTTACAGGCAGGTCCCCTGACAATCAGAGGACTGCTGGGGTACAAGCCCCTGCTCAGCCTCATCCAGATGATGATCCTCTGTTTGAGGTTAAGAGACTACTCCTGGAAGTGCACCAATCTCATGGGGAAGATAGGTCGGAAATGCCTGAGGTCATGCATGGCTTTGCGCGTGCCATGGAGAAGTAAGACAAGCGTTAAAATTCATCCATGCTTTGCCATGGAGCTGTTCCACTGAAATAATGAGCAGATCGTTTGGTGAGTCACAATGCACACAGCTTGTATTCCACCCATCATTGGTCTCCTCCCAATCCATTTGATATCCTTGAATGGACACATGGTTTACAGAGATTCCCCACCTTGCAACCTCCTCCTGCCACCTTCAGCCTGCACCCATCACCCATGACCCACCCAACATTCCCTTACACCTTCCCTCTGTCACCCTTGAACCTCCCCTCATTACCTTGGACTGCATAATGATACATTTATACATACCACCCCTCCCCCCTGTTCCTACACCTGTGACCATCAACAGACTGACTCCAACACATGAGCCTCCGAAATCGAACTGGATATCATTGCAGAATGCCCTTCTCCTCTTTATGATCATATTGAATATCTAACCGTTACTCTTGACCTTCCACCCTACCAAATCCAACTGCTCTCTTTGACTGTGACCTTTCCCTCTGCCAGCCAGTACCCTGAGTTTGCACCACAGCACCCTGACGTGGACAGCACTCAGCCCTCCCTTTAGGCCCGTTCTCATCATAACTCTACTCTACTTTGCAAGACACAACCACCCTGCCCCCAGACAACTGCATCATCATCATCACCTAAAACAGACACTGCACACAACAACACTCCCTCCCCTGCTCCTCCATGCACCCGAGACCCCATCCTATCCTGCCCAACTAACCCTCCCCATTCCTCCATGCACCCAAGACCCCACCCTGTCCTGCCCAACTAGCCTCCTCTGTCCCTTTATGCACCTAAGACCCCACCCTGACCTGCCCGTCCACCCTCCCCTGCTCCTCCATGCACCCGAGACCCCCACCCTGTGTTTTTTCACCCCATGCCATCCCACCAACCCAGGCCCAAGCGAGTCAACCTTGCTGGTGCCAAGCCTGGAGCCAAACATTCATTCAAACATTGGCCTTCCTTGTGCTGAAGAGTTCAAGAAATGAAGCCACTGACCTCAGACACAACTGCACAAAGCTAACTGGTGTATGCCACCTTTAAACGAACAGAAATTAATGTTCTTTAGGGAAGGAAATCTGCCGTCCTTACCAGGCCTGGTCTAAATGTGACTCCAGACCCACAGCAATGTGGTTGACTCTTAAATGGCCTAGCTAGCAAACGACTCAGTTGTACCAAACCGCTTGAGAAAATTCTAAAGACACAGGCACCGGAAACAACAACTACAAACTCAGCCCTGCTGACCCTGCAAAGTCCTCCTTACTAATATCTGGGGACTTGTGTGAAAGTTGGGAGAGCTGCCCCACAGACTAGTCAAGCAACAGCATGACATAGTCATATGCACGGAATCACACAGACACCACCATCACCATCCCTGGGTATCTCCTGTCCCACTGACAGGACACACCCACCAGAGGTGGCGGCACAGTGGTATACAGTCATCAACATTAACTCCAGACCCCATGATGTCTCATGGCATCAGGTCAAACATGGGCACAGAAAACCCCTGCTGATTACAACCCACTTCCCCCCCCCCACCAACCCCCCAACCTCAGCTGATGAATCAGTACTCCTCCTTGTTTACCACGACTTGGTAGAAGTACTGAGAGGAGCAAGTGCGCAGAATGTGCTCTGGGTGGGGACTTCAATGTCCATCACCAAGAGTGGTTCGGTAGCACCATTACTGACCGAGCAGGCTGAGTCCTAAAATACATCGCTGCTAGACTGGGTCTGTGGCAGGTGGGTGAGGGAGCCAACAAGAGGGAAAAACCTACTTGACCTCGTCCTCACCAATCTACCCATCGCAGATGCAGCTGTCCATGACAGTATTGGTTGGAGTGACCACCGCCCAGTCCTTGTGGAGATGAAGCCCCGCCTTCACATTGAGGACACCCTCCATTGTGTTGTGTGGCACTACCACCATGCTAAATGGGATAGATTTTAAACAAATCTCACAACTCAAAACTAGGCATCCATGAGGCACTGTAGGCCATCAGCAGTAGCAGAATTGTACTCAACCACAATCTGTAACCTCAGGGACCAACATATTCCACACTCTACTATTACCATCAAGCCAGGGGATCAACACTGGTTCAATGAAGAGCGCAGGAGGGCATGCCAGGAGCAGCACCAGGCATACCTCAAAATGAGATATCAATCTGGTGAAGCTACAATACAGGACTACATGCATGTCAAGCAGTGGAAGCAGCATGCGATAGACAGAGCTAAGCGATCACACAACGTATGAGATCTAAGCTCTGCAGTCCTGCCACATCCAGTCATGAATGATGGTGGACAATTAAACAACAGGAGGAGGAGACTCAATAGATCTCCCATCCTCAATGATGGGGGAGTCCAGCACATCAGTGCAAAAGATAAGGCTGAAGCATTTGCAACCATCTTCAGCCAGAAGTGCCGAGTGGATGATCCATCTCGGCCTCCTCCTGAGGACCCCAGCATCACAGATGTCAGTTTTCAGCCAATTCGATTCACTCCACGTGATATCAAGAAATGGCTGAAGGCACTGGATACTACAAAGGCAATGGGCCTGATAACATTCTAGCAATAGCACTAAAGACTTGTGCTCCAGAACTAGCTGCGCCCCTAGTCAAGCTGTTCCAGTACAGCTATGAAACAGGCATCTACCCGGCAATGTGGTAAATTACATAAAAAGCAGGACAAATCCAACCTGGCTAATTACCGCCCCATCAGTCTACTCTCGATCATCAGTAAAGTGATGGAAGGTGTCATCAATAATACTATCAAATGGCACATACTCAGCAATAGCCTGCTTCTGATGCTCAGTTTGGGTTCCACCAGGGCCATTCAGCTCCTGACCTCATTACAGCCTTCGTCCAAACATGGACAAGAGAGTTGAAGTCAAGAAGTGAAGTGAGAGTGACTGCTCTTGACATCAGTCAAGGCAGTATTTGACCAAGTATGGCATCAAGGAGCCCGAGGGGTCAATGGGAACTGGGGGAAAACTCTCCACTGGTTGGAGTCATACATAGCATCCTCCTCAGAGCTTACATTCCCTCCTAGTTTTGTGTCATCAGCAAATTTGGAAATATTACAATTGGTCCCATATCCAAATCATTTATATAGATTGTGAACAGCTGTAGCCCCAGCACTGATCCTTGCAGTACCCCACTCGCAACAACCTGCCATCCTGAGAATTTTCTTTATTCCTATTCTCTGCTTTCTGTTTGTTAACCGATTCTCAATCCATTTCAGTATATAACCCCCAATTCCATGTGCACTAAATTTTGTTTGATAACCTCCT
The DNA here is from genome assembly GCF_036365525.1 of Heterodontus francisci. NCBI lineage: Eukaryota > Metazoa > Chordata > Chondrichthyes > Heterodontiformes > Heterodontidae > Heterodontus > Heterodontus francisci. Next base: position 25,416,142 of record NC_090384.1, read on the forward strand.
GTGTGGGACCATATCAAAAGCCTTCTGAAAATCCAAATACACCACATCCACTGGTTCTCCTTTATCTATGCTACAAGTAACATCCTCAAAAAACTCCAACAGGATAGTCAAACATGATTTCCTTTTCATAAATCCATGTTGACTCTGGTAGCTAGGACTCAATTTGAAATAATTGTTCGGTAATGAGTATTCATGCTATTGAAATGTATGCAAAGCTGCAATCCACCACTGTACGGGATGAACCACAGACTGCCGCAAACACGCCGCTGACGTAACTGCCAAACAAAAACCTACTGTCGGAAAACTGAAATATCAACTCATACCTGATCAAGTTACCCTGCCTGCCACCAAAGCTGCTCCTGCAGGGCCTATAAAACTCCCCCCAAAGTATTTGAGGGATAAGTGTGAAGTGAGAGAACGGAATTCTATGAAGTACTTTCAAGTCGACTATAAGGGTCACATCTCCATGGTGGAAACAAAATGAATAATTGTCTACCGCTCTAAAAAGTAACTGCAATTAATGCTACAGACTCTGGATCACAGGATCTATCTCCTGAGCCACAGCACCAGAAGCACCAGCAGGATGGAGCAGTGAAGAAAGCCTCACAAGTAGGGCAGCCAATCATGCATTGGAGCTGCTCACCATGGCAATGCCACTTATTAAGATTGCACCCTTCTTAAACAGCCTAACATTGGATGAAGGATGAGTGCTAACACAAAGGGCAGAGGGGGGGGGGGGGGGACAGACACTAACTAACAGTCAGCAAATGATGGGCAGCACAGTGGCATAGTGGTTAGCACCGCAGCCTCACAGCTCCAGCGACCCGGGTTCAATTCTGGGTACTGCCTGTGTGGAGTTTGCAAGTTTTCCCTGTGTCTGCGTGGGTTTCTTCCGGGTGCTCCGGTTTCCTCCCACATGCCAAAGACTTGCAGGTTGATAGGTAAATTGGCCATTAGCAATTGTCTCTAGTATAGGTAGGTGGTAGGGAAATATAGGGACAGGTGGGGATGTGGTAGGAATATGGAATTAGTGTAGGATTAGTATAAATGGGTGGTTGATGGTCGGCACAGACTCGGTGGGCCGAAGGGCCTGTTTCAGTGCTGTATCTCTAAACTAAACTAAACAAATATGCTCCAACACCACTGGTTATCATCAATACAGGATCACCTCACAGGTTTGCCAACTCTCCAGGTTTGTCCTAAGGTCTCCAAGAATGAAAGATTAATCTCCTGGTCATGGATGGCTGTGAGCAACCTTGGAGATAAATTATAGGACCATTTAAAAAGAAGTGTTATTTATCTTCATCTTCCTTCAACACTTTCCTTTATTAGTTCTAAAAATATTGCAGATGGGAAAAGGCGGCTATTTAACTGGGCAGGGAGGCTGGTGACAGGAGGTCATGCGATGACACCTCCAGGTATACGTCTGGCTAGAGTTGGCAAGCCCATCATCCCATCAGACCACACCACACATGTTAACTGATGGTTCAGAGTCACAGAGACTTAACGAACAGGAGGCCGCCATTCGGCCCACCTGTGCCTGTGCTGGATCTTTAAAAGATCAGTCATGCTTAATCCCATCCACATCCCCCAGCCCTGGTTTCTGTCCATAACCCTGTAAGTTCCTCATCCTTAATTACTTGTCCAACACCCTTTTAAAATTAGTATTCCAGATACTGACATCACTGAGTGAAAAAAATTATCATCTCTCTGCTAGATCTTTTGGCAATGATTTTAAATCTCTGACCTCTGGTTATTGACCCGTTTGCCAGAGGGAATTGCTTTTCTCTATCAGAACCTCTTGGCATCTTGAAATCCTTCTCTGTTCCAATAAGAATGGTCCTAACTTTTCCAGCCTCTCCTCATAACTGAAGTCCCTCCCCATTCCCATTAATACACCAGTTAAGGCCAAACCAGTGAGTTATAACGTTCTAAATTGATCTCTTTGCTTTTATATTTCATTCTTCTATTTATAAACCCAAGTAATCCATGTGCCTTTTAAACCACCTTATCAACTTGCCCTGCCACATTTAAGGATTTGTGGATATGGTCACCAAGCTCTTTCTGTTCATCTGTTCTTTTAAAAATCGTGCCATTTATAGTATACTTGCAAAATGTCCAAACCATCATCAGCTGCTTCATCAATGACCTTCCCTCCATCATCAGGTCAGAAGTGGGCATGTTCGTTGATGACTGTACGATGTTCAGTACCTTTTATGACTCCTTAGATACTGAAGCAGTCCGTGTGCACATGTAGCAAGACCTGGACAACATTCAGTCTTAGCCTGATAAGTGGTAAGTAATATTCACACCACACAAGTGCCAGGCAATGACCATCTCTAACAAGAGAGAATCTAACCATTTCCCTTTGACATTCAACAGCATTGCCATCCTTTAAAGCCCCAGTATCAACATCCTGGGGGTTACCCAGGTGACCAGAAACTTAACTGGACCAGTGGCTACAAGAGCAGGTCAGAGGCTGGGAATTCTGCAGTGAGCATCTCACCTCCCGACGCTCCAAAGCCTGTCCACCATGTACAAGGGACAATTCAGGAGTGTGATGGAATACTCTTCACTTGCCTGCATGAGTTCAGCTCCAACAACACTCATGCAGCTCGACACCATCCAGGAGAAAACAGCCTGCTTGATCGGTACCCCATCCATCACCTTCAACATTCACTCGCTCCACCACAGGCGCACAATGGCAGCGGTGTGTACCATCTACAAGATGCACTGCAGCAACTTGCCAAGCCTCCTTTTACAGCACCATCCAAACCATACAAATATCAAATCTACATTTAGCTCTTTCTTCTCACCCTTGATTTGTAATTCTTGTTGATGTTTCACACTCTCATTCAATCATACTCTCATTCAATCACACTCAATAGGTTCTAGAACTCCCCAGTCCTTTCATAATTGCTTATAGTAAAAGAAAGGAAGGACTTGCATTTACATAGCACCTTTCACAACCACAGCTAATCAATTACTTTCTGAAGTGTACTCACTGTTGTAATGTTGGCAACCAATTTGCGCACAGCAAACTTTCACAAATAGCCATGTGATAATGACCAGATAATTTTTTTGTGATGTTGATTGAGAGATAAATATTGGCCAGGACACAGTGGCTAACTCTGCTGCTCTTCTTTGAAATTGTGCCATGGGATCTTTTACATCCACCTGAGGGGGTAGACAGGAACTCCGTTCAATATCTCATTCAAAAGACGGCACCTCCAGCAGTGCAGCACTCCTTCAGTACTGCACTGGAGTGTCAGTTTTGATTTTTGTGCTCAAGTCCTGGAGTGAAACTTAAATTAGACCCTTCTGACTCAGACAACAGTATTACTAATTGAGTCATGGCTGGTACACAATGTTGGATGATGTGCTATTTCATAAAGACAGGGTTTGTGTACATGGAATGCACCGTGTATAATTCTGCTGCTAAATTGAAATCATGCATAAGGCCGCAAAATCTAATGTTGCTAAGTAAAGACTAGTTGAGCTCGAGTTTAATTGCTTTCCTTTTGTTGCATTTTCCAATATTTCACTAAAACATGCAAGAGGAATGAAGGAAGGAAGTTGGGCACTTTATTTTAAGAAGGAAACACAAGAATAGTAGCTCAGAACCCACAATGACAATCAGTTGCATTTATATAACACATTCAACACAGTAAAAATGCCTCAAGATGAAGATTAATGAATGCCTTGTTTGTTCAGGGCTGATGGAACTCTGGCCTCCTCTTTCCCTATATAAAAAAACATGACTGTGAAGGTCAGTCAGTTGTTACATACATCCTGGCTCCAGTCGACTAAGGCATATTCAATATTGCGGGAATTGCGTACATTCCAAATCACTGACCTTTCGTAAATTTCTGTGTTACGCTCAAGATAAAAAAAGTGTGAAGAAACAGAGGGGCATATGAAGTGTGACAGACAGGAAATACGTGATGGACACAGTGATGTTATACAATAGGTGATCTTCCTTGGCGACGCACCAGAAAATTTGAACTTTTACATTCTGTTCTAGATGATTAAATTTTATCACTGAATCTTTCTACACAGTGGCCTCAGATGGTGGGGGTAATTATTTGTGTGTGCATTTAATGTCTGTATAATACAAACAAAACAGATTTCACACAAGACTTGCAGAAAAATATCGAGCAAACATATAAAATGTGCTGTGAAGATCTGATTAATGTGCAGCTCATGGGGAATTATAACATTTTTGCACAGTGGGTCGGGTAGCTTTACTCAATTAATTATCTTAATTTTGGTTGGCACAGTAGGAACTTCATTTAATGTCATGTTTCGCACACAGTGTGAGGAAACCCAGGCGGTTTACCAAATTTATTTTGAAGATGGCAGGTTGTAGTTAAGGGATGATTTAATTTTATTTTATGCACAGCACCAATCTTGTACAGAGCATGTGGAAAAGCATGAAGACATCGGATTTCTCAGAATAGATTCTGTAAGTTTATTGGTACCTGAGGCAAAATGATTCATTTATTTATTCAATTATAACTGTGGATATTAGCATTTATCATGGAAAATTGACAGGAAGTGCGTGCAGATGTAGGATTTTAAATCTATTAAACAAATTGAAATACTAGCATTAGGGAGCTTGAACAGCACAAATAGTCGAGAGACAGAGCGAGCGAGAAAGGACAGGGAGAGAGAGAGAAAGAAAGAAAGAAAAAGAGAGATAGGGAAAGGCAGAATCTATCGCTATCACTTGGTTTACGTTATCACATGAAGTCAAGTACTACCCCAGAACCTCATTTAATTTTGACACAGCTTTTTTTATGCTAAATATTCTCCTCAGTTTCCAGGTTCTCCTGCAAGTAAAACTCACGTCCCCTACAAACTGGTTAACATCTGGCCAAATGTTGCAAGACCCAAGGAGTTTGAGAGAGGACCCTCGACTCCATACTCTTAACGGAAATTATCACTTCCCGCTATGTGATCACTTAGTCTTTGGGAAGCGATGAATATAAACTGAGGTTCAGGCTAGAAACTAACAAAGTTATTCAACATTAACAAGTAAAAGAACCATCCAGAATGCAGACAATGGGATGGGTTGTAAAACAGTTCTGCAGATCTGCCTGTTCCAGAAACCATTCCATTTCCATTCGTATTGGAATGAATGGGAATGATAATTGAGTGATTCCTAGATCAGACAGGTGATCTGCAGCACCAAGTTAACATCCAGCTTATGTGTTGAGAATCTACCCCAATATATTTACAATAACACTGTGTTCTTCTCAATATCTCAGAGACACAGCTCCTGTGCTGATCCTCAGAATAACAGTGCTCCTGAAACACATTATTCACCTTCACATTGCAAAACACTATCATGGAGCCTCGGCTTCCTATCTCTGAACGTCTTCTGGGTGGGGTAAGTTAGTCACAAATAGATCATTACAAATCTTTCAAAGATATATTGAAACAAATTGTTTTCAACTACTTTGGATGTGTAAATGGAATAAAATCATTTGGCTTGTCACTCTGTACCAAAACCTTTGAATGACCCTTGGGGCGATTTCCCATCCAAATACAACAACAGCAATCAAAGCCTGCGGTCCTGACCGTTCCTGAACAGCACACGGTTCTGCCACATCTTGGGCGTGAGCACTAGCCAAACTGCAATGTGAATTCAATGTAACTTACAGACACTGCTGGCAGTCGTTAACCTTAACCCTATATGTGTTGCATCAGCAAGATAAGAATCCAATAAAATAAAATCTAACGGGCAATTATGCTTCAGTCCTCATCACATCTTCCACCTTTCAGCCTGGTCCTGTAACAGTCGGTTCAGGAAAACAACTTGTCAACAAGCTTTGAAATATTGTCACAGCGCCACGCTGCATATTGGCACAGTCCTGCCTCCCATTCCTGAGAGATTGGGTATACAAGGGGAGGGGGGGTGAGAAAGAGGTGCAGTGAAGTGCCAGGGACAGGGGCAAAGTGAGGCAGGGAAAGAGAGGCAGCGTGAGGAGAAAGGAAAGGGGAGAAAAAGAGGATGCGGGGAGGGGTTGGGAGAAATGTTGTTACTGATCATTGTTAAATACAACAGTGTTTCTATATGTGTTTGGAGGTTTGCCTGGAAGAAGTTGAAGAAGAACTTACCATCTGAAACTTACATGGGGCTTCACAATTGGCACCTGAACAAAAATACCAACAGTTGGCAGGAAGATTTTCCACTTCCACGCTCTCCGAAAATTAAAGGAACAATAACTCGTGGGGTGCGGAGCACAGACATGGAAATTACAAACCAAATGTCCTGCAGTTTTCCATTGGGTCGATGGTCATCTCAGGTAAAAACTGCTTTTTTACATGTACTGCTATGTAGGAAAGATCATGTCCCTTCAGAGACAGAATTTTGCACATTAACAATACAACTATTTAGAAAAAGGCCTGAAATTTTTTGCAGGGCATTGGGACCCCAAAATTGGGGTGAACAGCGGTTTCTGAGTCTGCACTTGCTAACAGTAGGACCGCCTCAGCAATTTTACCATAGGAGGCCTGCTAATTGACCGCCTGCAGGCCTGCTGTTCAATTAAGGCTGGCGGCGGGCTCCCCACGCTGCAGGCCCAGAGGGCGGACAGCTCTGAAGCCTCAGCAATACCACTGGGAGAGGTGGTCACTGCTGACGCAGGCAGGAGGTCTCGGGAACTCGACCCGGTAGGTAAAAAAAAATTCAGGGGGCTGAGGGGCAGAGAGGAAACCCCTCTGGAGAGATCACAGGGCCGCAGGGTCTGCCTTTCCTGTCCACGGCCCCCTCTTTGGACCATCAAGCCTGGCCCACTGGGTGGTTGCAGGGAGGCCGCCTCCATTTACCTGGCCGCATCACCCGGCCATTGGTAAGGCCTTTAATTATGGCAATCAGTTGCCCAACTCCTCGGAGCGGGCAGCCTTTCCGTATCAGGCCCCGTGGCTGGGAAAATGCTGAAACCATGCGATTTTGCCAGCAAACCCTGCCCCCCTCCACCCCGTCTCCTAGATCAGACATCGTAACATCTAGGGTGTATTCAACATCGACCTAATACAAGCATCCCAAGGATGCGGGTACGAAGCACCACCTCCTCCCGCCACCCCCCTCCCCCACACCATGCAGCTTTTCACCTGTGACTTATCACAGGTGGTCTATAGAGTGTAAAGTGTTCGGGACAGATGGTAAGAGGTGCAGGTGGCTCCCACAGTTCACCTCCCAACTGACCGCAATCATGTTTTGTTTAAAATGATGAGTTAGTCTGAGTGTTTTTAGCGTCAAATAAATAGACAAATAACAAGCTTTCTTGTAGGTTTAAAACAGAAGATTTACAGTTGGCACATTTCCACCTACGAAAGATGATGGACATGCAGCAAACAATCCATTCAGGTAGGTTGTCTTCTCTTGGTGCACCTTTGTTGATGGCTGTGAAGGTCAATCCTTAAGAAGCAGCTTCTGCCACAAGTGCTGCACGTGAAGCTGCCAGGTGACACTGTGAGTTGTTGTTTTTGACTTTGGCACCTGTTACCAAGCTGCTGTAGCAACTGGTCATCGTGGTAGTGCACACTAGTCCACAGTCCACATTTCTCTCTTTCGCCAGCTAGAGACTCCCAGGTGCAATAGTCGACATTTCGGGCCTTCATGTCACGCTTGCAAGCAGAGCTTTGGGCGCCCCACTGGTCATCTGGCCCTGGTTACTTCACTATACAGAAGGTGCTTGCGTATGCAACCATCTTCCATCCTGCAAACATGCCCAATCCACCGAAGTGCCTCTGTTTGATTAGTACCAACACACTTGGGAGCTTTGCCTTTGAGAGGACTGACACATTTGTGATTTTGTCCTGCCAGGATATACCCATAATGTGCCGCAGACAGCGAAGATGGAAATTATTGAGCTTCTTTTCCAGGTTGCTGTAAGTTGCTCATGTTTCACAGCCATACAGCAAGGTGCCGAGAACACAGGCCTTATAAACCATCAGCTTGGTCCTAAGGGAACCTCTTTATTAATTCTCCAAAAAGTTCACAACACCACTCATGCACACATTCACTCTCATATGCACTGTCAGGAGAAGATAGATCGAAGGTAAAGGGTAAAAGTTCAAGGTGTGTTGTTGTTTGTGGTTTACATTAAACCTGTTGAATCATCTCAGCAGGGCAGTTTCTTTTAAAGGTGCAGACCTGGGTATTTGTAGTCTTGAACTTGTTGAGGTGTTGTACATTGCTGGTGGTTAAGACTTCAGACTGGAGGTAGTAGTCACTTGCAGTTCTCTGCAAGTACACCTAGCTGAAGTATCGAATTAGCAGCAGGCTTCTTCTTCTTGTTTAGGCTGGATCTTTCCAACCCGCTGGCTGGATTGCTTTCTGTGATGTTGCTGTGATATTCCCCTCTTTCTCCAGAGGGTTGCTCTTTAAGGCAAAACTAAATATTAGCATTTCTCTTGTTTGATACATGGCCTTCTCCCCTGGTGTGATCACACAATGGACCAGGGTATGGAATCCATGGCTATCTATGGATGTCTGGATGGGTATCATTCTGTTATGATGTGGCTACTTCGCACCTTCTTTGACTCAGAGGAAAACTATTCAATTCAGGAATGTCTCTTGATGGTTTCAGGATGGGTGTAGTCAACACCTCCTAGTCTGGAATGTATCTTTTTGTCCTTTCGAGACAGAGGCAGTTTTTGAATACACAGGCCAGGTCACCTGACCTTTGACAGCAATCTTTGCAGCACATTGTCCACTTTTTTTTAAAAGGAAAAGTCAATTTCAAGGAGGCCATATTGAATACAGCTTGTATCTTAAAAGTTAGGAATATGATACCTCTTTACTCGGCATGACAAAAGGAAGAGGGACAAAATGAGAAAGGTGGGGAACAGTGGGTTAAAAAAAGAGAAGTATTATTGCTATATGGCCCCCCTCCTGCTGTCTAAGTGATTTACACAGTTCTCTGCTTCAACCACATTTAGGTTTTTAGCCTACATTGACATCACAGGAGATGAAGCTCATGACTAAACATCTCAACTAAGATTTCTCCAATGGTGGAAGCACTGTAGGTTACCCAATAACACTTTACTTCTGTACAAAAATCATTTTAGGTCAACAGGTTTTTCCCGCCCAATCTCTAGTTCTGAAGCATCAAATGAGAATATCTAGTTTAAGCTCTGAGTGACGCAGCATTATGGTGGTCGACTACTTCTTTAAATGACAAGGTAGCAGTTGTAGTATTTATGGCACAGAAACAAGTGATTTGGCCCAACAGGCCTAGTACCAACAAAACCAACTTGCATTTTCATAGCGCCTTTAACCTAATAAAATGTCCTAAGTCACTTCACAAGAGCATAACAAAATATGACACTGAGCCACATAAGGCGATATTAGGATAGGTAACCCAAGGATTAGTCAAAGTGGTAGGTATTAAAGGAAGAGAACGAGGTGCAGAGGTTTATAGAGGGAATTCCAGAGTTTAGGGTTGAGGCAGCTGAAAGTACAGGCACCAAGCTTTAAAAGGCAAGGAAAGAATAGAAGTAAAGTCTCAATGGTCACTGAATCCGAACCTGCTGTAATTTGACTCTTCCAGCAGTGTGACACAATGCATGGTGCACAAAAACAGGAGACTTACTCCTATGCAACAGGGTCTTTGATGGAACTGCGTGGACAGAGAGAAGGAGCTTGATCTAAACCCAGCTTATCCCCTACATGACCTGGCACCAAAAAGCTCGTGTGGGAAAGATGCTCAATCAACCTTCAACCTTCACCTCAACTAGCAGAAGATTTACAGAGACACAAACTATGACAGTCAAAAACAGAAAGAGAAGTATCCAGCACGAGGCTTCCTTTACAACTCTTCTCTGAATGCACAGTGTCCTTTAACACTGCCCGGAGACCTTTGCACCTCTGCAGAGTGAAAACTCTTGCAAATGGAGAAAACAAACACCCATTGAGGGAAGAGCATCTCATGATTATCATTGGTAATGAATATTTGATTTTGACAAGTGCCGCAGCAGCAAGTTGTTAATAATTCAAGACAAATTCGCATTGCTTCCTCCTGCACTCAGGGGGTTATTTTGAAATTCAGTGATTCACTGAAGCAGGCTTGTTATGTACTCAGTCTCAGGTCTCCTGTCACTTCAAGTCCTTCTAACAGGTGACAGCTTGAGTAAGCGAGGACTCCCTGCGGCTTCTTAAAATGCTGCAAGTCCTGGATAACATGAGTACCACCATAATGTACTCACTCCTGAGTTTAGGAATGACACTGCTCCTTGATGTGTACCCTATCTATTCAACACAAGCACAAGCTACTTGATGTCTATCTTCCTGAACAGTTAACCGTGGCACTTTTGCAAAACAGGAACCGGGCGCATAGGAAACAGCTGCTAAGACAGCCAGTCTATTCTCTCTCCCCCAGCTCGCTCTAAAGGAAGCTTCTGCAAATCCGTCCCTCCCTGTTCCACTCCAGCCTACAACAGAAAAGCCCATTCCTCCTGAAGCCCAAGCCCATGGCAGTCACCCTCGCTCCTCCCTAAAGTCAGAGCAGATACACCTGACCTCTCTGCTCGAGAATAGAGCAGAGCAGGCCCATCCTGCCCAGGGCCACACTAACAGTTCACCAGATTCTTTTGCCCTTGCAGTGAAATGGTGCTGCCTTGCACATCATGACCATGAGCCCATTAAGTTTCAAACATTATTTAAAAAATCTCTTTAAAGTCAACAGTAGGTATACATATGCACAAGAAAGAGTGGTTAAAAAAATACTGGTCCCTCCACCACCAGTCGTAAACCACAGTTAATTCAGAACCCTGCTGCCAATATCCTTTCCTGCAATTAGGACCCCCACCCAGCACTTCACCCATACCAAGTTTCATTGGCTCCTGGTTCCCCTGCAATCCCTAAATTTTAAAATCCCACTTTGGTCATGCTCTAGTTGACCTTGGCGATTTTCTCCAGCTCCAACACCTCACCCGTTCCAGATTCTGGATCACTGCTTGTCCTTCAGCATCCTTCTTAGACACTTAGCACCCAATCTTTGACGCTCTCACCTTGAATCACTTTGCCATGCTACCGCACTCTCTCAGCCATGCTTTCTGCATTCCTTGAAATCTCCTGCTACATGTTGTGATGGTGAGGTACTTGCAAGTATTCCTTCTGCCAGAAGGGAGCAGCATAAATTCAAATTCTTTTGCTATCCAAGTTTTGAGATTGAACAACAAAGAGACTGAGTTTAAAGGCAAGACTCGTGAACATCTTCCATGAAGCCTACTGCAGGTTCTAAGTTACTTCTGTTAGAAACCAGTGCCTTCACCTAGGTCCCGTTACTGAGCACCATCAGATAAAGGGTGTTATAAATAAATTGATGGGCACAGGGACAATTCCCCCCACCTCTGACACTGCAGAGTCTCTGATTGCAGCAATGCTGCTGTGGAGAAAGGTCGGCTGAAGCCAGCCACCTCCCTTAGGGGCATGGGGAAACATCGCTGGCCAAGTCCTGAAGGACACGTCTGCCAGACTGGGCCTACGGAAGGTGTTCAAAGAATCAACAAAAAGGAAAAACCTACTTGACCTTTCCCTCACCAATCTACCTGTCGCAGGTTTATCTATGACAGTATTCACAGGATTGACCACGTCACGGTCCTGATGGAGATAAAGTCCAGTCTTCAAACTGAGGACACCATCCACTGTGTTGTGTGACACAACCACCGTGCTAAATGGGATAGACTCAGAACAGATCTAGCAGCTCAAAACAGGGCATCCATGAGGTGCTGTGGATCATCAGGACCTGCAGAATTGTATTCAACCACAATCTGTAACTTCATGGCCCCACATACTCACTCTACTATTGCCAACAAGCCAGGGGATCAACCCTGAGTTCAATGAGAGCATTCCAGGAGCAGCATCAGGCGTACCTAAAAATGAGGTGCCAGCCTAGTGAAGCGACAACACAGGACTACATACACAATAAACATGGAAGCAGCATGTGACAGACAAAGCTAAGTGATGCCACAACCAACAGATCAGATCTTAGCTCTGCAGTCCCGCCACATTCAGTTGTGAATGGTGGTTGTCAATTAAACAACTAACAGGAGGAGGAGGTTCCACAAACATCCCCATCCTCAATGATGGGGGAGCCCAGCACATCAGTGCAAAAAGCAGGGCAGAAGCATTTGCAACCTGCTTCAGCCAGAAGTGCCGAGTGGATGATCCCTCTTGGCCTCCTCCTGAAATCCCCAGCACCACAGTTGCCAGGCTTCAGCCAATCCAATTCACTCCACACAATATAAAAAATGGCTGAAGGGACTAGATACTGCAAAGGCTATGGGCCCTGACAACATTCTGGCAATAGTACTGAAGACTTGTGCTTCAGAACTAGATGCACCCCTAGCCAAACTGTTCCAATGCAGCTACAACACTGGCATCTATCTGTCAATGTGGAAAACTGCCCAGATATGTCCTGTCCACAAAAAGCAGGACAAATCCAATCTGGCCAATTACCACCCTGTCAGTCCACTCTCGATCATCAGCAAAGTGACGGAAGGTGTTGTCGACAGTGCTATCAAGAGGCACTTACTCAGCAATAACCTGCTCACAGATGCTCAGTTTGACTTCCGTTCAGCTCCAGACTTCATTACAGCCTTGGTTCAAACATGGACAAAAGAGCAGAATTCAAGGTGTGAGGTGAGACCAAACAGGTATAATTTAATTGCCATTACAGAGACATGGCTGCAGGGTGACCAAAGCTGGGAACTGAATATTCAAGGATATTTGATATTTAGGATGGATAGGCAAAAAGGAAAAGGAGGTGAGGTAGCGCTGCTAATGAAGGATGAGATCAGTACATTAGTGAGAGAGGATCTTAGATTGGAAGTTCAAGATGCAGAATCAATTTGGGTGGAGCTAAGAAACAGCAAGGGCCAGCAAACATTGGTGGGAGTTGTTACAGGCCACCAAACAGTAGTGGTAAATATAGGGCACGGTATAAATCAGGAAATGAGAGGAGCATGTAACAAGGGTAATACAACAATCATGGGGGATTTCAATCTACATATAGACTGGGTAAATCTAATTAGCACTAATGCTGTAGAGGACGAATTCCTGGAATGTATACAACATGGCTTTCTAGAACAGTATGTTGAGGAACCAACTAGAGAACAGGTTATTTCAAATCTAGGATTGTGCAATGAGAAAGGGCTAATTAATAATCTCACTGTAAAGGAGACTTTCAGGAAGAGTGACAATAATATGATAGACTTTTACATTAAATTTGAAAGTGTTGCAGTTCAATCCGAAACTAGGGTCTTAAATCTAAACAAAGGAAACAACCAAGGTATGAGGGGCAAGTTGGCTGTGGTAGATTGGGAAACTACATTAAAAGGTATGACAGTATAGGCAATGGCAAGCATTTAAAGAATTAATACATGGTTTACAACAAATAAATATTGCTTTGAGGCACAAAAACCCAAAAGGAAAAGTGATCCAACCGTGGCTAACATGGGAAGTTAAAGATTGTATTAGATCAATGGAAGAGGCTTATAAAGTTGCCAAAAAAGTAGTAACCCTGACGATTCGGAGCATTTTAGAATTCAGCAAAGGAAGACCAAGAAACTGATAAAGAAAGGGAAAATAGAATATGAAAGTAAACTAGCGAGAAACATAAAAACGGATTGTAAAAGCTTCTATTGGTATGTAAAAAGGAAAAGATTAGCAAAGACAAATATGGGCCCATTACAGGCAGAGACAGGAGAGTGGAGAACAAGGAAATGGCAGAGAAACTAAACAAATACTTTGTGTCTGTCTTCACGGAGGAAGATACAAAAAACCTTCCAGAAATACCAGAGAACAAAGGGACTAGGGAGCATGGGGAACTGTAAGAAATTAGGACTAGTTAAAAGGTAGTACTGGAGAAATTAATGGGACTGAAAGCTGTCAAATCCCCTGGACCTGATGATCTACATCCCAGAGTGTTGAGAGAGGTGGCTGCAGAGATAGTGGATGTATTGGTGGTCATCTTCCAAAGTTCTATTGATTCTGGAACAGTTTCTGCTGACTGGAAGGTAACAAATGTAACCCCACCATTTAAGAAAGGAGGAAGAGAGAAAAATGGGGAATTACAGACCTATTAGCCTGATATCAGTTGTAGGGAAAACACTAGAATCTATTATAGTAGAATCATAGAATGATAGAATCACAGAATGGCTGTAACACTGAAGGAGGCCATTTGGCCTGTCATGCCCTTGCTGGCTCTCTACAAGAGTAACTCACCTAGTCCCATTCCCTGGCCTTTTCCCTGTAGCCTTGCAAATTTCTTCTCTTCACATAATTATCCAATTCTCTTTTGAAGGCCTTGACTGAATCTGCCTCCACCACACACTCAGGCAGTGCATTCCAGATCCTAAGCACTTGCTGCGTAAAAAAAAAGTTTTTCCTCATTTCTCCATTGCTTTTTCCCCCCCAATCACCTTAAATCAGTGTCCTCTGGGTCTCAATCCTTCTGCCAATAGGAACAGTTTCTGTCCAGACTCTTCATCATTTTGAACACCTCGATCAAATCTTCTCTTAATCCTCTCTTCTCCAAGCACAACAGCCCAGCTTCTCCAATCTATCCATGTAACTGAATTTCCTTATCCCTGGAAACGTGATAACTGGACATTTAGAAAGTAATGGTAAAATTGGGCAGAGTCATCGTGGATTTCTTCTTTGGCCTCCTTATCTTGAGAGACAATGGATAAGCACCTGGAGGTGGTCAGTGGTTTGTGAAGCAGCGCCTGGAGTGGCTATAAAGGCCAATTCTAGAGTGACAGGCTCTTCCACAGGTGCTGCAGAGAAATTTGTTTGTCGGGGCTGTTACACAGTTGGCTCTCCCCTTGCGCCTCTGTCTTTTTTCCTGCCAACTACTAAGTCTCTTCGACTCGATTTATGAAGGGAAATCATGGTTGACAAACCTGTTGGAGTTTTTTGAGGATGTAACTAGCAGTATAGATAAGGGGGAACCAGTGGACGTGGTGTATTTGGACTTTCAGAAAACCTTCAACAAGGTTAGTACACAAAATTAGAGCACATGGGATTGGGGGTAATATACTGGCATGGATTGAGAGTTGGTTAACAGACAGAAAACAGAGAGTAGGTTGGCAGGCTGTGACTACTGGGCTACTGCAAGGATCAGTGCTTGGGTCCCAGCTACTCACAATCTATATTCAATGATTTGGATGTGGAGATTAAATGTAATATTTCCAAGTTTGCTGATGACACAAAGATAGGTGGGAATGTGAGTTGTGAGGTGGATGCAAAAAGGTTTCAAGGGGATTTAGACAGGCTAAATGAGTGGGCAAGAACATGACAGATAGAATATAATGTGGTAAAATGAAAAGTTACCACTTTGGTAGGAAAAACAGAAATGCAGAGTATTTGTTAAATGGTGAGAGATTGGGAAGTGTTAATGTCCAGAGGAACCCAGGGTGTAAAGGTGTGCAAAGGAAACCCGAACGAGCCCGAATGCCGGACCCAGAAATCCAACCCGACCCGAACCCGACACATGTTGTCGGGACCCGTCGGGGTCGGGTCAGGTAGCAGTCCTTTACCCACGCACTGATGTAAAGGCCTGCTACCTGACCCGACCCCGACGGGATCCAACGACACGTGTCAGGTTCGGGAGGGTCATGTCGGGCTTCCGGCTCCGGTATTCGGACTGTGATCAGGTTTCCTTTGCAGACCTTTACCTGGATGTCCTTGTTCACAAGTCAGTGAAAGCTAACATGCATGTGCAGCAAGCAATTAGGAACGCAAATGGTATGTTGGCCTTTATTGCAAGAGGATTTGAGTTCAGGAGTAAAGAAGTTTTGCTGCAATTGTATAGAGCCTTGGTGAGACCGCACCTGGAGTATTGTGTACAGTTTTGGTCCCCTTACCTAAGGAATGATGATATACTTGCCATAGAGGGAGTGCAACGAAGGTTCACCAGACTGATTATCTGGGATGGCAGGATTGTCCTATGAGGAGAGATTGAGGAGACTGAGCCTATTTTCTCTGGAGTTTAGAAGAATGAGGTGATGTCATTGGAACATACAAAATTCTTACAGGGCTCGACAGGGTAGATGCAGGAAGGATGTCTCCATTGGTTGGTGAGTCTAGAATCAGGGGACACAGTCTCAGAATAAGAGGAAGGCCATTTAGGACTGAGATGAGGAGGAATTTCTACACGCAGAGGGTGGTGAATCTTTAGAATTCTCTATCCCAGAGGGCAGTGGAGGCTCAGTCATTGAGTATGTTCAAGACAGAGATCGATAGATTTCTAGACATTAAAGGCATCAAGGGATATCGGGCTAGTGCAGGAAAATGACATTGAGGTAAAAAATCAGCCATGAGCTAGTTGAATGGTGGAGCAGGCTCGAGGGACTGATTGGCCTACTCCTGTTCCTATTTCCCATGTTCCTATGGGAACATCACCACCTGCAAGTTCCTCTCCAAGTCACACACCATCCTGACTTGGAACTATATCACCATTCCTTCACTATCGCTGGGTCAAAATCCTGGGGAACTCCCTTCCTAACCGCACTGTGGGTGCACCTACACCCCAAGGACTGCAGCAGGTCAAGAAGGCAGCTTATCACCACCTTCTCAAGGGCAATTCAGAAATGAGCAATAAATGCTGGCCTAGCCAGCGTCACCCACATCCCATGAACAAATAAAAAAAATTACCCAGCCAACAGTGTCCATTTACACAGCAAACAGCGTCTATTTGCACAAAGTCTCCATGAACTACAGCCAACAGAACTCAGGACTGAAACTACAGAAGTTTCTTCAGACAAAAGCAGAATTATTTCTCCAGCAAAATGCAATGACAGGAGGATAGTTACAGAATAAAATAAATCCCAGCCACTTACAGCATGACTGACAGGGGAATTACCCAATTATCTCCATTCTGCTCTTGACATATCGTGTCACCATGTGTCGCCAAAAATGATGCTCATTACTTTGAGGAGGGGCTTTTCTTCCATCCACGCACACTTCCACTGGAAGTCAGCATGGGGGAATGTTCACAGTTAATTCCCACCCACAGATCCTAACCTTACATACACCCCCGTCACCCCCTCAAAAACCCAAAACCTGTGACAGATCACTTATGAAAAACACACTGAGCTGAACAGCAGCAGCAATGCAACTCAGAGCTTGAAAAATCAGTGAGGAATGGAGTTTTTGAATCACCAGTCTCAAACTGATTGCAGGACGATTGCTTAATGAAATGCTGAGGGCCAGGAAAAAGATCACCTTTAAGGGCACCAAATAATAGCAGAGTCAGCACGGCTATAGGAATGGGAGGTATAAAACGGTGAGGGACAGTGGGGATGGAGTGCCCTTTCGTCTTCCCGACGCCATAGAATTTTACTGGGGCGGGGAACGTAGAGGATGGCCTTCCCGCCCAGAGAGCAATTAAGGTCCTGGAGTAGCCCACTGAGGCCCCCCAACACTGCTGAGAGCACCCCTCCCCACACCCCCCCCCCCACCTGCCCTCATGACCAACCCCTCTCCCCCCATCAGGGCCTGTCTCAGTATCCCTGGTGGTCCCGACCCCACTCACCTGTCTCCTGAAGTCTCCTCCGTGGTTGCTGCTCCGGGCCTCTTGCAGTACCAGCAGTGGCCACCACTCCCAGTGACACTGTTGGGACTGCTGAGCTGCTGGCCCTCTGATTGGCTGGCAGCTCTTGGGGCGGGATCTTGTCCCTTAAATGGGATGGCATCCCAATAGCAGGCAGTTAATTGCCTGCCCATTGTTAAATTAGGCCACAAGTCAGAGAAGTGGCCAAGGTAGGGCTGCCCTCCACTTTCCGGCCTGTCGCCAGACCCCTGCTGCTGAAAATAAAATCCAGGCCATAGCAACAGGAGTGGACCATTCAGCCCCTCAAACCTGCACCACCATTCAATTAGACCATGAGTGATCTGTACCACACTCTATTTTCCCACCTTTGTTCCATATCGCTTGACACCCTTACTTAAAAATCTATCAATCTTAGTCTTAAAATTGTTATGACTGAGGTGGGAGGAGTGCACTGTTTTTTCTAGTTCCACTTCTCCACAGGACACAACATACATTTAAACATTTACCCAGTGACTGATATGGTCAATCATACACTCTACTTTTATCTCAGAATAAAATACACCAAACAGGTTTCTTTAATAAACAACAAAATTATCAGTTTATTATAGAACAAGACATAACCATTAATGAAGCAAAGCATTAACACAGATTGAAATATGAAAGTTCCCTTTTTAAATTAGCCCTTCACATACACACACACGCACACACACACACACACACACGTACAGACACTCACGCCGGTTAACTGAACAAAAAGTTTTTCTTTTTAAATCTCTGTAACAAAAAAGACAAAAAAGAATACTTTTGCCAACCACTTGCTAATTCTTGAAGAAAAAAGAGAAGATATGGAAAGATGTCAGCTGTCCCTTTCTTGGCTTGGCATCCCAAATATGTGTAGACAGCTGTCACTTGGATCTTTCTCTGGGCGTCGAGAATTTATCCAGTTTGCTTTTCCAGCATCTCAGGAGAAATATGGCAACACGGGTTTCAAGCAAGCCTTTCAGGATGAATGAGGCATCAATTTCTCTATTTTTTACACTCACGTCCAAGAGCTTCTCAAAGAGATGGAAAAGGCTGAGCTGGGGTGACTGCTCTCCTGGCTGTTTTTTAATACTCCAACACCCTGTCCAAAGTGAATCCAAAACAATCTCAAGAGTCAAGCCTCCCGACCCCTATAAATCTTGACCTGTCACTTCTCTGTAAATGTCTCCTGCAAGGCAAAAAGCCCCATGCTGTGTATTTATCTGAAGACATGTGACTTCCAGTACATGTTGTTTGCAAACAAGACCTCTCAGTCCTTTCAATGACCCCAGTGAAAAAACATCCTCAGCAGAATCCTTTTTTCAGTTTTAAAGCACAAGTCCTCAAACTTTAATAAAAAATGGAAGCACATTCGTAACAAAATCTCCAATTAATCCAGAATCCACAGTTTTTTGGAAGAATTCCAGATTCCCATGACCCTTTGGGCGAAAAATTGCTTTCTGATTTTGTTCCTAAAATAAGAGTGAGTCTATTTAAAGTTATGCCCCCACCAGAGGAAATAGTTTGTCTGTATCTACCATATCAAATCTATTTTAACGTTTCAAGCACATCAATTCATCCCTCAATCTTCTATACTCAAGTGACTGCAAGCCAAATTTATGGAACCTGTCCTTTAATCTGTTAAGCCCTGATATCATTCTGGTGAATCCGTGCTACACTCCCTCCAAGGCCAATATATCCTTCCTGAGGTGTGGTGCCCAGAACTAAACATAATACTCCAGATGGGGTCTGAACAAGGCTCTCGACAACTGAAGCACAACTTCCTCTCCTTTGTAATCCAGCCCCCTTGAGATAAAGATTTTTTTTGGACACTTCTTTTAAAAATATATTTTAGATGCTACATCTGGAGAATTGTGTCCAATTCCAGATCCCAGGCATCAAAAAGGAATGATTTGCTATTGAAGAGGGTTCACCAGAGAACAAACATTCACACCAGATCTCAGCAGACTGAGAATGAAGAACAGTCAAGATCCTTGGACATCTCTCCGGAAAAGAGGAATTTTAAGGTCAGGGGCAGGGTTCATTCAGTTGGAAAGAGAGATGTCATTCTGATATATAGAGAAATTTTAGAATCAGGGGTACAGATTCAACATAAGAAAACTTAAATAGGCAATTCAGGCAGAATTTCCTTACTCAAAGAACACCACATGGAATAGAACAGCCAGTGCAGCTGGCTGAATAGGAAACTTTACAAAATTGCAAGGAGGAAGTTCCCATCATCTTAAGGGATTCACGGTTATTCAATGATGGGTATCTGACAGGAAAGAAGACAACAGCTGGGTGACACCAATGGGCTTCTCTCTGAAATGCGTCACTGTGTATGAATGCCCATACACCAGGTTGCAAGAAACTGTATGAACTCATGTTACCCCGCCCTCACTGGTGGAACAGTCATGTTGATACTCACTTTCGAGGCTCATGTTGGAATGACTAGTTGACCAAAATAGTAGAAAGGTAGTATTCCTTGTAAACCTTACCACAACACAGCCACTCCCTTTGGGAATGTGGGGGGAATGGAGAGAAGTCAATGTGAAGAAAACTTGAACAGTCAGTTATACGCAGAATCAGAATGTTACAGCACAGAGAAAGACCATTCAGCCCATCAGGCCTGCACTGATTTTATTTTCCCCCTAGATGATCCACCTAGTTTAATCCCTCGCTCCTGCTCGCTCCTCATGCCCTTCCTCCCCTAACTCCCCTTTAATTCTTTTTTGCAATTAGCTTGGATTTATGAAGTGTGAAGGAGTGGGGGGAGACAATAGCGAATGCCATGAGGGGATGTTCATGGTAACCCAGGAGTTTTCATGGTCGACATAAAAGATGCAATAAATAGGAAGGTGAACAAAAACGGTGAGGAAACTGCCCCTCTACCAGCAGCTCCTCATACACACGTGCAGTCAACATGTCCCAACATAATGCCTGCTATTTAAATAAGTGCAGTCAACAGAAGTAAAGGAGTCTCTACAGATTATATGAAGTGAATGGACAGAGTGACATGTATGCCTTCCACTTGGCTTCTGCATGCTCATTCTCCACATGGACTGCAGCATTTCAAGGCAGCAGCACCCCATCTCAAGAGCAATTCACGATGGGAAACAAATACTGGGCTTTGCCAGCAATGCTGGTATCCCAAAGAATGAACTGACTCTTAGCCTGAAGTCCATTCCTTAATTCACATGCTTCGTCCTGAACTGTAGAGCAAGCTTAGCATTGACATGATCCTGGTGTGATTTGCAGCATAGTTCTATGAACAGAAGGAGATTGCACTCCTTCAGGCCTCTATCTTATCGACACCAAGGAAATAACATCACTAACTGGCAAGAAAGCAGAACGCTCATGTGCTCCAGACATGCAACGATGACCTCAAGGTCACAGTGAGAATCGAGAGCGATGGGGCTCTGCGATATTCAGACTGAGACAGGAGGGTGTATGTAGCTTGTAGCATTCATGTCCCAAAACTGAACAGTTCTGGCAAGTTGGGCGGCGCAGTGGTTAGCACCGCAGCCTCACAGCTCCAGTGACCTGAGTTCAGTTCTGAGTATTGCCTGTGCGGAGTTTGCAAGTTCTCCCTGTGACCGCGTGGGTTTCCGCCGGGTGCTCAGGTTTCCTCCCACGGCCAAAGACTTGCAGGTTGATAGATAAATTGGCCATTGTAAATTGCCCCTAGTGTAGGTAGGTGGTAGGAGAATGGTGGGGATCTGGTAGGGAATATGGGATTAATGTAGGATTAGTATAAATTGGTTGGCACAGACTCGGTGGGCCGAAGGGCCTGTTTCAGTGCTATATCTCTAAAAATTAAAAAAAATGAAACTAGGCACACAGGCTCAGCAGAAGGTAGCTGTGTACTCCCAAATGTGTACTTTAGTTAGCCAGCCCTGAATGATAACAAAAGCATAGACTGGACCAGTTCAACCAACTCAGAATTAACCAGCATGGTGAAAAAAGACTTGAATTTACATAGTGCCTTACACAACCTCAAGATGTCTTAAAACTCTTTACAGTGAATGAAGTACTTCTTGTAGTGTTCTAATGTAGAAAATGCGGCAGCCAGTTTGTGCACAGCAAGACCCCACAAAAAGAAATGCAATATCAATGACCAGATAATCTGTTATAGTGATGTTGGCTAACCAGATCTATCTGGAACACTGGCAACCTTTCTCACAAAGCTTATTGAACAGTGGGACATACGCTGACTGGCCAACTGATTGCCTTTAAAAGCGGGAATTCATTACCCAACTGTACCTACAGGATCACTTGGAGCAATAACTAAAGCTATGAATGAATTCTGCTTACAAAACCTGCAAAGCAAAATGAAAAGAGGCTCGGCAACAGGCGACATATTTAAATTTGGCGTGGGGGGGGTGGGTTGAGTGGTGCAAGGGGAAGAATCCATTGATGTATGTATGTGGTTTACAGCAAGCTTTCAAGGCTTGTCATTCCCAAGCCCATTGATTAATGGGGACCTGAGTTTTCTGAGACTATATGCAGCAACCCTCTGATGTTTTGATTCACAGTGTGTTTTGAGAGTATTTTCCAGGCAGTGGGTCTCTGTGCTTGGAACATAAAGAGAGTGACAACCCTGAAAGATCACACCAATCTGAACAACTGCTGGAGTCGTGGCAAGTTCTGAAATGTCAGTTAAAAATCGTACACGAGAGAGAGAGATAGAAGGGATGCACTGCACTCATGATGCAACATTGGGTTTTCAAAGGGGCGTTGATGGATGCTATGACATCCAGCAGGGGAGTGTCACTGGGGTAATTTGTTGGTTTATTAACATAATAATTCTGTGACAGATTACGAATGAGAGCAATCTCTGCAGCCGAACCACCGTTTGTTCTTTTGGGCAGCTGATATTTCGAGAGAAGCCGGGGACCCTGATTTGGTGTCAGGATCTACAAGAGGCTCTCTAAGTTTCAAATTCATTATCACCAATGGGAATTCCCCCCGCCCCCATCCTAAATTAGCCAAATGGACTATTTCAACCTCAGCAACACAACTTTGCCCGTAACAGCTTCACCTACTGAGATGGGGTGGGGAAGAGGGAGGGGGATGGGGAATGCAATTTTATGCTCTCCCTCATGTCAGGTTTGGAGGTGGGGAGAGCACATAATCGGGTGGGATGGTGGCGGCAGAACGACCTCATCACCTTCCTGCCTCCACCACAGTTAAGTCCAGGGCAGGAAGGTCTGTGAATGGCCTTCCCACCCCACCACCAATTGAGGCCCTTAAGTGGGCAATTAATGCGAAATTAAGGGCCTTATCCGCCGCTGGCAGAATTAGCCAAGCGACGGGCGAGCCTGTCACCGCACAGGGAGCACAGCAAGAAAAACCATGTGGGTTGCTTGCAGACTTGCAGGGCGAGGGTGGAGCGAGCAGGGAGGTCCCTCGTTCAAAGGCATGTAGTACCTGAACGAGGCACCCAGTATCAGGAAGGAGGCTCCAGCTGAGAGTCACCCCCTGCCCTTGCTGCCGAACCCCGTATACCCCTCTCCCCCACAATCCCCACCCTACAAAATCCTTCCACCCTGACCCACCTGTGGCCTGGGTCCACTGCCTTGGGTGAGTCCTCTGCAGTGGCACTCCTCAGTTAAAGAGCTGCCAGCCTCTGATTGGCCGGCAGCTCTCAGCAGGCGTGACTTCTGCTGCCGGGGTCTTTGATCCCAGGGAAGGCCCACTGCTGTTGACTTCAGTGCCTAATTGGCACTTGATCTTGCAGGCCTTCCCCAGAGGAATCGACACGGGGCAATCGCTAGTGCTTTTGCTGGTGGTCGAGACCCCCATCGTGCGGAGTGGGGGATTTCTTTACCTGACAGACAGGCTGAGCTAGCCTGTACCTTGGCACTTAACCTTCACAGCACTTACCTTTTTCATGACCCCTACCACAGAAAAAGGTAGAGTAGCACAGAAAGGTCAGGAGAAACCCACTGCCTCCAAGTCTCTCATGATATGACTTTGATGTATAATCGCCATTCCTTCATCTTCACTAGGCCAGTATTCTGGAATGTTCTACCCAAAAGCCACTGAGGGAGTAACATTGCCGCGTGGGCTGCAGCAATTCAGGGCACCACCAGCTTCTCGTGCTATCTAGGATCAGCAATGGACACAGCCTTCCCAAACAAGTTAAAAAATACAAAAGCAAAATACCATGGAAGCTGGAAATCTGAAATGAAAACAAAAAGTGCTGGAAATATTCAGGAGGTCTGGCAGTAGATGAAGCTCAACGTAATCTTGAGGAACAGCATCGCATTTTCTGATTAGGCACTTTACAGCCTTCTGGACTCAACATTGTGTTCAACAATGTCAGGCAGTAAACTCTGCCCGTTTTGCTTTTACTCTCTTGTTTTTGCTTTCAGGCGGCAGCTGTTCTTCATTCTGCCATTCACACTTAGTCCAGACACATCTTTTGTTTCTTTACTTGTCCTGTTACCACCCACTTTGGCCATGTACCAGAAACCCTTTGTTATTTAATCTCTCCTGCCTTCCACCCAGCACAGATCTTCCCTTTTGTTCTTTTTCTCACCCTCCTGCTTTCACTTGCTTAAAACCTATCACATTTCTTACTTAGAATTGAAACATTAACTCTTTCTTTCCCCACAGATACTGCCAGATCTCCTGAGTATTTCCAGAATTTTCTGTTTTTATTTAAGTTAAAAATAAACACTGCGCATTCACTCCTAGCCCGCCTGTTAACTGCTGTGTTCCCCATCTTCAGCACAGGGTAGTCGAAAGGCCTTTCACTTGTTAAAATACCAGCCCCACTAATATCTTAAACAACAGCAGCCACAAAATTAAACAGTCCTGTGGATTATTTAACTACTAAAAAGATATTTCTTTCTTTCTCCTACAATTGTGCTCATTTTGAGGTGCATAGGTGATCAGATCTCAGGCCTCTCCCAACATCAATCCTCATTAGCTGGTCTTCAGAGGGCAGTCTTCAAGTGTAACTCAATCCACAATCTCTTTTCACCAGTGACAGGAGAATCCATGCAACTGTTAATCCCAGTAACAAGAATGTACAAAACTGGTAAACCTAAATAAACAAAAGCTTTTAGAAATTGCGGTAAGAGAGAAACTAACACCTATAAAAGGAAGAGAGAATGAATCTCGATCAAATGTCGAGTTGAGCAGAGACACATTGTCAATGATCTGACAATTGAAACTGCTCTAATGAGGAGTGGATAGAATGTCCACATTGGCAGCACTTTGTAATAAACAAATGTGACAGAAATAGAACTAACCATCCAACTGGAGAGCTGCCAAGGAAGGATCAGCTAAAAGAGGGCCTGAGGGCACAGACCCAAGAAAGACTTCACTTTGCCTTAAACGATCCCTTTGCTGAACCTTTATTAGTCTCTGATTTAGATTGAGTTAAAGTGCTTGGGAAAGAGACCACCAGACCAAGAAGAAAGAAGACTTTGCTTCTGATTAAACCCTGCTCGCATGAGATTCTGGGGATTAAGTTGGTTGCCCCTGAGAACAAGTGTGGAGATCACAATGCACAATTACCCATGCATGTTCGATGATCTAAGCATGCAGCCATGGGTTCTGATGAAAGGTCACTGACCTGAAACATTAACTCTGTTTCTCTCTCCACAGATGCTGCCAGACCTGCTGAGTACTTCCTGCATTTTCTGTTTTTATTCCCATTGACTCCAGTTTTGCGAGTGTTCCTTGACGTCATACTTGATCAAATGCTGCCTTGATGTCAAGGGCAGTCACTCTCACCTCACCTCTGGAATTCCGCTCTTTTGTTCATGTTCAGACAAAGGCTGTAATAAAGTTCAGAGCTGAGTGGCCCTGACGGAAGTCAAACTGAGCGTCAGTGAGCAGGTTATTGCTGAGCAAGTACCGCTCGATAGCACTGTCGACAATCCCTTCCATCACTTTGCTGATGATCGAGAGTAGACTAATGAGGTGGTAACTGGCCGGGTTGGACTTATCCTGCTTTTTGTGTACAGGACATACCTGGACAATTTTCCACATTGCTGGGTAGATGTCATTGTTGTTGCTGTACTGAAACAGCTTGGCTCGGGGCATGGCTAGTTCTGGAGCACAGGTCTTCAGTACTATTGCCGGAATATTGTCAGGGTCCATAGCCTTTGCAGTATCCAGTGCCTTCAGTCGTTTCTTGATATCATGTGGAGTGAATCGGATTGGCTGAAGACTGGCATCTGTGATGCAGGGGAACACAGGAGGAGGCCGAAATGGATCATCCACTCGACATTTCTGGCTGAAGATGGATGCAAATGCTTCAGCCTTGTCTTTTGCACTGATGTGCTAGGCTCCCCCATTGTTGAGGATGGGGATATTTGTGACATCTCCTGCTCCAGTTAGCCAACAGATTAAAATAAAGTAATAGCAATATGTACAACCCAAAAGCAAGTGTGTTCTGCAGCCTTGGCTAGATCACTCCCTGTGCTGCCACCGATGACTTCATCACTGGCCTACAGCCCTGGCTCTGGCACTAGTCCAATCTACCATCTGGTATACAGACAGAGACCAAAACAGAAGGAGAAAATCACAGCAAGGCAGAAATAGAGGAAAAAAGGATCAGAGAGAGAACTATAACAAGACAGACAAGACTGGAAAAGGGAGAAAAATACTAGAAAATGAGACAGAAGGGAAGAAGACACATACGCACACACATTCATGGAGACAAACGCATGTGGAGAGACACATATGTACGGAGAGAAACACAGAGGTGTAGAGACAAACATGAACATAGAGGCACAGACAAACATATACAGACACACAAAGACACACAGACATGCACACACACACACATGTTCCCTGCTCCGGGTGATACAAAGACAACAAACAGGAAAGAGATACATATCCTACTCAACCATGAGCAATGTCATAGAAGATTGACTATACCTGCGTACACATGCTTTGTCTCTTTCAACATCAACTGACCGTCTAGTCCTGATATGTGGTTCCTGGATGTCTCTCCAATTTACTCTGTTCACACCTGCCTGCTGGCCAATTTCCACATTCTGATCAGTCTCATTTGGGTCTCAATATCCTCCAACTCCTCCCATCTCATTAGAATGATTATTCATCATTGCCTCACATGTTCTTCACAAGTCTACCTGTTCCTGCTTGGCTTTGATGCAGATCTGCCCTGTACGATGTAATCCAAAGGGGGGCAATATAATTGATGTAATTTATTATTAATTATTAATTTCCGATTTGTCAGTGGGGTGCCCTCACTCTTGCCCCTCGTTCTCCCATCCATCCCTCTGTATTAATTGCACCAGGGACTGTCCAATGAAGTATTGCTCTCCATTCCTGACAGGTCCAGAGTGACCTGGCCAGAAGGCTGGTGTTTTTCTCTAACTGGACCATTTCCAGTACAATCTGGATCCAGGTGTTTGGTGAGGAGGCCTGGCCTTGTTCCCAGTATAACAAACAGCTTTATAGGCTCCAAGTTACTCTTTTCACCGCTACCCAAGTGTGAATCTAATGGAAGCTCCAGAGCCAGACGCAGTAAGCAATTGATCAGCTCCCAGACAAATTCAAAATGGGCAAGGACCTCACCTGATGGGAACCTCTAACCAAAATCAGAGATAGGGTAATGGTAGAATATTCCCTACCCACAGCCTGTGCATTCACTCCTCCCATACATGACGGCAGACAGCACAGGGAGCAATGAGATGGCTGGCCTCAGTGCCCTTCCCAGCCTCCAAGGCACTGATGTGCTTTGTGCATCTTCAGGCACCATTTACCCTTGGAAGGAGTAGCTGCTGGGACATAGTTAAACATCAAATCTGCACTCAGTGCTTTGGCGATTCATTTGGAGAAGTCCTGAGATACTGCCCATGGATCTGGCTAAGTGTCACTGAGATTGTTGAGACTGAACTCCAGCCTATCTCAACAGAACATCGAAAAAGGGTCACTGACCCGAAACGTTAACTCTGCTTCTCTTTCCACAGATGCTGCCAGACCTGCTGAGTGGTTCCAGCATTTCTTGTTTTTATTTCATATTTCCAGCATCCGCAGTATTTTGCTTTTATATTATCGAATGACTAACGTAGCTCAACTTCCCTTTAAAATAAGAATAAAGTCGGTTCCCCTCCCGCAGATAGCAGAGTCACCACTCCCACCCAAAGACAGAGGAAGCAGCAACAAGCAACAGGAGAACACAATCAGATCTCATCAGCAAACTGCTGACACCACCAGGAAACTGCAGACACTGCCAAGAAACTGCAGACACCACTAGGAAACTGCAGACACCACCAGGAAAATGCAGACACTGCCAAGAAACTGCAGACACGACCAGGAAATTGCAGACACCACCAGGAAAGAGCAGACACCACCAGAAAACAGCAGACACCACCAGGAAGCCACAAGGAAACTGCAGACACCGCCAAGAAACCACCAGCAAACTGCTGACACCACCAGGAAACCACAAGGAAATTGCAGACACCGCGGGGAAACCACCAGGAAACCGCAGACACCACCAGGAAGCCACAAGGAAACTGCAGACACCGCCAGGAAACCACAAGCAATCTGCAGACACCACCAGGAAACCACCAGGAAACTGCAGACACTGCCAGGAAACCACTAGCAATCTACAGACACCACCAGGAAGCCACCAGGAAACTGCAGACACCGCCAGGAAACCACCAGCAAACTGCAGACACCACCAGGAAGCCACAAGGAAACTGCAGACACCGCCAAAAACCACCAGCAAACTGCTGACATCACCAGGAAACCAGCAGCAAACTGCAGACACCACAAGGAAGCCACCAGGAAACTGCAGACACCGCCTGCAAACCACCAGCAATCTGCAGACACCGCCAGGAAAGCACCAGCAACCTGCAGACACCACCAGGAAGCCACCAGGAAACTGCAGACACCACCAGGATACCACCAGCAATCTGCAGACACCACCAGGAAGCCAAAGGAAACTGCAGACACTGCCAGGAAACAACCAGCAATCTGCAGACGCCACAAGAAAGCCACCAGGAAACTGCAGACACCACCAGGAAACCACCAGCAATCTGCAGACACCACCAGGAAGCCATGAGCAAACTGCAGACCCTGCCAGGAAACCACCAGCAATCTGCAGACACCACCAGGAAACCACTAGCAATCTGCAGACACCACCAGGAAACCACTAGCAATCTGCAGACACCACCAAGAAGCCACCAGGAAGCTGCAGACACAATCAGGAAGCCACCAGGAAAATGCAGACACCACCAGTAAGCCACCAGGAAACTTCAGACACCACCAGGAAGCCACCAGGAAACTGCAGACACCACCAGGAAACCACCAGCAATCTGCAGACACCACAAGGAAGCCACCAGGAAACTGCAGACACCACCAGGAAGCCACCAGGAAACTGCAGACACTGCCAGGAAACCACCAGCAATCTAAAGACACCACCAGGAAACCACCAGCAATCTGCAGACACCACCAGGAATCCACCAGCAATCTGCAGACACCACCAGGAAGCCACCAGGAAACTGCAGACACCGCCAGCTAACCAACAGGAAACTGCAGACACCACCAGGAAACCACCAGCAATCTGCAGACATCACCAAGAAGCCACCAGGAAACTGCAGACACTGCCAGGAAACCAGCAGCAATCTGCAGACACCACCAGGAAGCCACCAGGAAACTGCAGACACCACCTGGAAGCCACCAGGAAACTGCAGACACTGCCAGGAAACCAGCAGCAATCTGCAGACACCACCAGGAAGCCACCAGGAAACTGCAGACACCACCTGGAAGCCACCAGGAAACTGCAGACACTGCCAGCAAACCACCAGCAATCTGCAGACACCACCAGGAAGCCACCAGCAATCTGCAGACACCACCAGGAAGCCACCAGCAAACTGCAGACACCACCAGGAAGCCACCAGGAAACTGCAGACACCACCAGGAAGCCACCAGGAAACTGCAGACACCACCAGGAAACCACCAGCAATCTGCAGACACCACCAGGAAACCACCAGCAATCTACAGACACCACCAGGAAGCCACCAGGAAACTGCAGAAACTGCCAGCAAACCACCAGCAAACTGCAGACACCACCAGGAAACCACCAGCAATCTGCAGACACCACCAGGAAGCCACCAGGAAACTGCAGACACTGTCAGGAAACCACCAGCAATCTGCAGACATCACCAGGAAACCACCAGCAATCTACAGACACCACCAGGAAGCCACCAGGAAACTGCAGAAACTGCCAGCAAACCACCAGCAATCTGCAGACACCACCAGGAAGCCACCAGGAAACTGCAGACACTGCCAGCAAACCACCAGCAATCTGCAGACACTGCCAGGAAACCACCAGCAATCTGCAGACACCACCTGGAAACCACCAGCATACTGCAGACACCACCAGGAAGCCACCAGCAATCTGCAGACACCACCTGGAAACCACCAGGAAACTGCAGACACTGCCAGCAAACCACCAGCAATCTGCAGACACCACCAGGAAGCCACCAGGAAACTGCAGACACCACCAGGAAGCCACCAGGAAACTGCAGACACCACCAGGAAGCCACCAGGAAACTGCAGACACTGCCAGCAAACCACCAGCAATCTGCAGACACCACCAGGAAGCCACCAGCAATCTGCAGACACCACCAGGAAACCACCAGCAATCTGCAGACACCACCAGGAAGCCACCAGGAAACTGCAGACACCACCAGGAAACCACCAGCAAACTGCAGACACCACCAGGAAACCACCAGCAATCTGCAGACACCACCAGGAAGCCACCACGAAACTGCAGACACCACCAGGAAGCCACCAGGAAACTGCAGAAACTGCCAGCAAACCACCAGCAAACTGCAGACACCACCAGGAAACCACTAGCAATCTGCAGACACCACCAGGAAGCCACCAGGAAACTGCAGACACCACCAGGAAGCCACCAGGAAACTGCAGACACTGCCAGCAAACCACCAGCAATCTGCAGACACCACCAGGAAGCCACCAGCAATCTGCAGACACCACCAGGAAGCCACCAGGAAACTGTAGACACCACCAGGAAGCCACCAGCAAACTGCAGACACCACCAGGAAGCCACCAGGAAACTGCAGACACCACCAGGAAGCCACCAGGAAACTGCAGACACCACCAGGAAACCACCAGCAATCTGCAGACACCACCAGGAAGCCACCAGGAAACTGCAGACACTGTCAGGAAACCACCAGCAATCTGCAGACACCACCAGGAAACCACCAGCAATCTGCAGACACCACCAGGAAGCCACCAGGAAACTGCAGAAACTGCCAGCAAACCACCAGCAAACTGCAGACACCACCAGGAAACCACTAGCAATCTGCAGACACCACCAGGAAGCCACCAGGAAACTGCAGACACTGCCAGCAAACCACCAGCAATCTGCAGACACTGCCAGGAAACCACCAGCAATCTGCAGACACCACCTGGAAACCACCAGGAAACTGCAGACACCACCAGGAAGCCACCAGGAAACTGCAGACACTGCCAGCAAACCACCAGCAAACTGCAGACACTGCCAGGAAACCACCAGCAATCTGCAGACACCACCTGGAAACCACCAGCATACTGCAGACACCACCAGGAAGCCACCAGGAAACTGCAGACACCACCAGGAAGCCACCAGGAAACTGCAGACACCACCAGGAAGCCACCAGGAAACTGCAGACACTGCCAGCAAACCACCAGCAAACTGCAGACACCGCCAGGAAACCACCAGGAAACTGCAGACACCACCAGGAAACCACCAGCAAACTGCAGACACCACCAGGAAACCACCAGCAAACTGCAGACACCACCAGGAAGCCACCAGCAATCTGCAGACACCACCAGGAAACTGCCAACACCACCAGGAAGCCACCAGAAAACTGCCGACACCACCAGGAAACCACCAGCAAACTGCAGACACCACCAGGAAACTGCCAACACCACCAGGAAGCCACCAGGAAACTGCCAACACCACCAGGAAGCCACCAGAAAACTGCAGACACCACCAGGAAACCACCAGCAATCTACTAGACACCACCAGCAAACCACCAGCAAACTGCAGACACCGCCAGGAAACCACCAGGAAACTGCAGACACCACCAGGAAACCACCAGCAAACTGCAGACACCACCAGGAAACCACCAGCAAACTGCAGACACCACCAGGAAGCCACCAGCAATCTGCAGACACCACCAGGAAACTGCCAACACCACCAGGAAGCCACCAGAAAACTGCCGACACCACCAGGAAACCACCAGCAAACTGCAGACACCACGAGGAAACCACCAGCAATCTACTAGACACCACCAGCAAACCACCAGCAAACTGCAGACACCGCCAGGAAACCACCAGCAAACTGCAGACACCACCAGGAAACCACCAGCAAACTGCAGACACCACCAGTTAAACATCAACAATCCGCCGGCACAGCTCAAAGTGTTGAAAGTAAAAGCAGCTCACAGTCAGCTCAAAATGCAGCAAAAATTGTGAATGACATGAAAATGCCTGAATTAGTCTCAGAGTGTCTCGTCAGTAAAGTATGTGTGGAACTGATCGAGGCAGGATTAGAGAATGACTCCCAGAAACCTGAGCACACATGTTTACTTTACTCCAACACCTGCCCTTTCAGCAGCTGTAGCAGATTCCATAGTGGGCTCACAGGGTCATCACTGGGCTTATTCAACATCCAGACACTAATAGGACTGATAAACATTTTCCCTTCTGTACCTCTCTCTTCCTTCAAGACAAGAACTTGCAGCTGCATAGTGCCTTTAACATGGTAAATCATCACAAGATGCTTAACAGGAGCATTAAAGAAAATTTGACAGTAAGTCACATAAGGAGATATTAGGTCAGGTGACTAAAAGTTTGGTCAAAGAGGTTGGGTTTAAGGAGTGTCTGAAAGAAGGAAAGTGAGGAACAGAGGAGGAGAGGTGTAAGGAGAGAATTCCAGAGCTTAGGACCTGGGCAACTGAAGGCACAACCACCAATGTTGAAGCAAAGAAAATCAGGGTGCACAAGAGGCCAGAATTGGCGCAGCTCAGATATCTCGGAGGGTTGTAGGAAATTACAGAAGTAGGGAGGGGCGAGGCCTTGGAGGGATTTGAAAAAAATGAGAATTTTAAACTTGAGGGGGTGCTGGACCAGGAGCTGATGTGGGTCAGCGGGAACAAGCATGATCGGTGAATGCAGCTTGGTGAGATTAATGACTGGGGCAGCAGAGTTTTGGACATGATCAAGTTAATGGAGGGCGTAAGATGGTGAGCCAGCCAGGACAGCACTGGACTAAGGTTTTGATCACCTGACCCAACGTCTCATTCTTTGGCTCGGTGCTAGTTTTTATCTGATTACTGTGAAGTGCCTTAGGATACTTGGACAGGGTTTTTGTGAGACCACACCTGGAGTACTGTGTGCAGTTTTGGTCTGTATCTAAGGAAGGATATACTTGCATTGGAGGTGATACAGTGAAGTCTCACTTGATAGGTTCCTGGGATGAGAGGGTTGTCCTATGATGGGAGGCTGAGTAAATTAGGCCTATATTCTCTGGGATTTAGAAGAATGAGAGGTGATCTCTGAAACAAACAAGAATCTGAAGGGGTTTGACAGGGAAGACACTGAGTGGTTGTTTCCCCTGGCTGGAGAAATCTAGAAGATGGGGGCGCAGTCTCAGGATAAAGGGGATGAGGACTGAGATGAGGAGAAATTTCTTCATTCAGAGGGTTTTGAATCTTTGGAATTCTCTACCCCAGAGCATTGTGGATGCTCAGTCATTGAGTTTATTCAAGGCTGAGATTGATAGACTGGACTTTAGGGGAATGAAGGAATGCAGGAAAGTGGAGTTGAAGTCAAAGATCAGCCATGACCTTGGTCAGTGGTAGAACAGGCTTGAGGGGCCAAATGGCCTACTCTTTCTCCTATTTCCTATGTTCCTGCATTCTTATGTTTCACTACGATAATGATGGCATATAAACTCAAGTTGCTACTGGATCATATTACCCACTGGTCTTCACCTTATCAACCCCAGACCACCAGGGCCTTGTCGTCATGATTCAGGCTTTGATCTTGTGTAGTTGGACAATTTAACCCAGCCGTGGATTCTAGCAAAACCCCTTGGACACCATGCACACGTACGAAGTGACACATGTCCACATGTGCTGACAGGGCTGTCCCAGCAGCAGTGTGGAGCCTAGGTTCAGCTTACACAATAAACAGACACCTTTCAGTCCACTGGGAGTGTTCCTTCCAACAGGCTTCAAAGAAACAAGTAAGTCTTTAATAAATAAAGAACGCCTATTTATATCGTGCCTTTTATAACCTCAGGACACTCCACAGCTCTTCACAGCCAATGTAATACTTTTTAAGTGTAGTCAAGTGTAATGTAGGAAATGCTAATTTGCACACAGCAAGTTCCGACTAACAGCAATGAGATGATGACCAGATAATAACCAAATAATTGAATGCTGTTGAGGGATCAATAGTTTCCAGAACACTGGGGAGAACTCCCTAACTCCTCTTCACATGGTGCTACAGGATCTTTTACATTCACCTGAGAGAGCAGACGGAGCCTTAGTTTGTCTCATCTGCAAAATGCAGCGCTCCTTCAGTACTGTATTGGAGTGACTGACTCACAGGTGAGAGTGCTACTAGTTAAAGCTATGGCAGACAACAGTCATTCAGTCCAAGTACGCCCCGGCTGCTCCCACTCACAACTTGCTTCGGTACTCAGGGTTCGACTGCAGTTTTCAGAAGCAGACCGAGTGACGTGTGAACCGAACGTTGTGCGCTTAGTCACAAACAGTGCGAGTGATAGAAGTAGGGTCCCGACTTACAATGGGCGATGAAATCCCTGCATTGTGTCACCAATGAAGAATTTTAGCTAAAAGAGTGTTGCAGGTTAAAAATCAAAGCTCTGAAAACAATTCTTTTAGCTTTGCCTTGGGGCCTGCGTTAATACAGACAGTATCCAGAGTTAGACACATTCCTGTCGGAGATTCCAGGCTCAGTTAGGCTCTGGGAGAGAAATCCAAGTTATATGCATCAGGGATTTTTCCTTACTTTCAAATGCCAAATGGCTGTGACTGAGGAAATGAATGAAGGCATTCCTTGTAACACTTGCTGCTGCTCACCTTCAGTATCAGGTCTACTCATTTCAACTGTTTATTTCCACAGTGAGGTGACAGGGGAGGGGAGGGGGGGTGGACGGATGCGGTTAGACAGAATTCCTTGGAGGAATAGTCAAAGATTCTGACTGAAAAATACTTAAGGGATCTTGTCGTTTCTCAGTCAGCAGAAAGCTACGAAAAAGTTTCATGTTGCTGCTTGCTCCACTGTATTCCTCTTGCTTATACAACATGTGCACTGATCACACACACCAGAGAATGGTCAATAATCTTTCCAGTTATATTCAGTAATTCCCTAGAGACTACCTCTGATAGAATATGGGAAAGTGAATTCTCACAGTGCTAATAGTCTACCACACAATAGCATGGAAAAGGAACGGCCAGGGAAATATCTGTGGGCATCTTTCAGCCGAGAAAGAGAGAGGGAGGCCGAGAGAGAGAGGCTGAGAGGGAGAGGCTGAGAGAGAGAGAGGCTCAGAGAGAGAGGCTGAGAGAGGCCGAGAACATGAGAGGCTGTGAGAGAGAGAGGGAGGCCAAGAGAGACAGAGGGGAAGGCCGAGCAAGAGAGAAGGAGGCCGAGAGGGAGAGAGAGACAAAGAGAGAGAGGGAGGCTGAGAGAGAGAGGGAGGCCGAGCGAGAGAGAGGGAGGCCGAGAGAAAGGAGTCAAGAGAGAGAGAGGAAGGGAGGCTGAGAAAGAGAGGCCGAGAGAGAGACACTGAGAGAGAGAGAGGGAGGCTGAGAGAGGGAAGCTGAGAGAGAGAGAGGGAGGCCAGGAGAGAGAGGCCAAGAGAGAGAGAGGGAGCAAGCACGAGAGAGGGAGGCCGAGAGAGAGAGGGAAGCCGAGAGAGAGAGGGAGGCCGAGCGAGAAAGAGGGAGGCCAAGAGAGAAAGAAGCCAAGAGAGAGAGAAGAAGGGAGGCCGAGAGAGAAAGAAAAGGAGGCCGAGAAAGAGAGAGAGAGAGAGGGAGGCCGAGAGAGAGAAACAGGCCAAGAGAGATGGAGGGAGGATGAGAGAGAGAGGCCGAGAGAGGCTGAGAGAGGCAGGCCGAGAGATATAGAGAGAGAGGCCGAAAGAGAAAGAGAGAGAGGCCAAGAGAGAGGGACAGGGAAGCCGAGAGAGAGAGGACGAGAAAGAGAGAAGCCGAGAGAGAGAGAGGCCGAGAGCCCGAGAGAGGAGAACACGCAAGTGCGGCTGAGGGACAGAGCGCAGCTGAGAGAGAGAGTGAGTGTGGCAAAGAGGGGGAGAGAGAGACAGAGAGAGGGAGTGCAGAGAGAGAGAGAGAGGGAGGATGAGAGAGAGAGGCCGAGAGAGAGCCTGGTAGAGAGAGAGGGAGGCTGAGAGAGAAAGAGAGGGAGAGAGGCCGAGATAGAGAGGGAGGGAGAGAGAGGCCAGGAGAGAGAGAGGGAGCAAGGATGAGAGGGAGAGGCCAAGAGAGAGAGGTCGAGAGAAAAAGATACGGAGAGAAGCCAAGAGAAAGGGAGCAAGGATGAGACAGAGAGGCCAAGAAAGAGAGAGAGCGGCCAAGAGAGAGGGAGGGAGGATGAGAGAGAGAGGCTGAGTGAGAGAGAGAGAGACTGAGAGAGCGAGGGAGGCTGAGAGAGAGAGAGAGAGGCCGAGAGAGAGAGAGAGAGAGAAGATGAGAGAGAGTGGCCGAGAGAGACAGAGAGACCGAGAGCCCGAAAAAGAGAACGTGTGCGCGTGTGTGATCGAGGGATAGAGCGCGGCTGAGAGAGGGAGAGAGAGAAGACAGTGGTCGAGAGGGGGAGAGAGAGATAGAGCGAGACCCCGAGAGAGACAGAGGGAGAGAGAGAGAGAGAGAGTCAGAAAGGCCAAGAGAGTGGGAGAGAGAGAGAGGGAGGCCAAGAGAAAGAGAGGGAGGCTGACAAAGAGAGTCAAAGGCCGACAAAGAGAGAGGGAGGGAAGATGAGAGAGAGAGGCCAAGAGAGAGAGAGAGAGGCTGAGAGAGAGAGAGAGGGAGGCCGAGAGAGTGGGAGAGATGTCGAGAGAGAGAGAGAGAGAGAGAGAGGGAGGCCGAAAATGAGAAAGAGAGGGCGAAAGAAAGAGACAGGGAGGCCGAGAGAGAAAGAGGGAGGATGAGAGAGAGAGGCCGAGAGAGAGAGAGAGGCCAAGAGAGAGGGAGAGAGACGAGGCCGAGGGAGGCTGAGACAGAGAGAGGGAGGCCGAGGGAGAGAGAGAGGGAGGCCGAGAGAGAGAGAGAGAGAGAGAGGGGGAGGGAGGGAGGATGAGAGAGAGAGATTGAGAGAGAGGCCAAGAGAGAGAGACCGAGAGTGAGAGAGGGAGGCCGCGAGAGAAAAAGGAGAGAGGCTGAGAGAGTGAGAGAAGGAGGCTGAGAGAGAGAGAGAGAGACGGAAGATGAAAGGGAGAGGCTGAGATTCAGAGAGAGGCCGAGAGAGAGAGTGGCCGAGAGAGAGAGGGAGAGAGAGAGAGGGAGGCTGAGAGAGGGAGGCTGAGAAAGAGAGAGTGGGAGGCTGAGAGGGAGAGAGAGTGGGAGGCCGATGGGGGGAGAGAGTGCAAGGCTGAGGAGGGGAGAGAGTGGGAGGCTGTGGGAGGGAGAGAGAAGGGGGAGA
Source organism: Heterodontus francisci (assembly GCF_036365525.1). Taxonomy (NCBI): domain Eukaryota; kingdom Metazoa; phylum Chordata; class Chondrichthyes; order Heterodontiformes; family Heterodontidae; genus Heterodontus; species Heterodontus francisci. The sequence continues at coordinate 25,453,431 of NC_090384.1, forward strand.
GCGAGAGAGAAGGGGGAGAGGGCGTGGGCAGAGAGAGAGAGAGAGAGAGAGAAAAAAAAACTGATTAAAGTGGAATTCTGTTCTGTGAAGAGAAAAATCATTAAAATGAGAAAACGAGGGAATCTTCTGTAGAATTTGTCTGACTCTCCTCCTTTGCCGGAATGTGCGTCTGACTCTCTTCCTTTGCCGGAACGTGAGTCTGACTCTCTTCCTTTGCCGGAACATGCATCTGACTCTCTTCCTTTGCCGGAACGTGAGTGTGACTCTCTTCCTTAGCCGGAATGTGCGTCTGACTCTCTTCCTTTGCCGGAACGTGAGTCTGACTCTCTTCCTTTGCCGGAACATGCATCTGACTCTCTTCCTTTGCCGGAACGTGAGTGTGACTCTCTTCCTTAGCCGGAATGTGCGTCTGACTCTCTTCCTTTGCCGGAACGTGCGTCTGACTGTCTCCCTTTGCCGGAACGTGAGTCTGACTCTCTGCCTTTGCCGGAACGTGCATCTGACTCTCTTCCTTTGCCGGATTGTGTGGCAGACTCTCTTCCTTTGCCGGAACGTGCGGCTGACTCTCTTCCTTTGCCGGAACGTGCGACTGACTCTCTCCCTTTGCCGGAACATGCAGCTGACTCTCTCCCTTTGCCGGAATGTGCGTCTGACTCTCTTCCTTTGCTGGAATGTGCAGCTGACTCTCTTCCTTTGCCGGATTGTGCGTCTGACTCTCTTCCTTTGCTGGAATGTGCGACTGACTCTCTCCCTTTGCCGGAACATGCAGCTGACTCTCTCCCTTTGACGGAACGTGCGCCTGACTCTCTTCCTTTGCCGGAATGTGCGTCTGACTCTCTTCCTTTGCCGGAACGTGAGTCTGACTCTCTTCCTTTGCCGGAACATGCATCTGACTCTCTTCCTTTGCCGGAACGTGCGTCTGACTGTCTTCCTTTGCCGGAACGTGAGTCTGACTCTCTTCCTTTGCCGGATTGTGTGGCAGACTCTCTTCCTTTGCCGGAACGTGCGGCTGACTCTCTTCCTTTGCCGGAACGTGCGACTGACTCTCTCCCTTTGCCGGAACATGCAGCTGACTCTCTCCCTTTGCCGGAACGTGAGTCTGACATTCTCCCTTTGCCGGAACGTGCATCTGACTCTCTTCCTTTGCCGGATTGTGCGTCTGACTCTCTTCCTTTGCTGGAATGTGCAGCTGACTCTCTTCCTTTGCCGGAACATGCAGCTGACTCTCTCCCTTTGCCGGAACGTGAGTCTGACTCTCTCCCTTTGCCGGAACGTGCATCTGACTCTCTTCCTTTGCCGGATTGTGCGTCTGACTCTCTTCCTTTGCTGGAATGTGCAGCTGACTCTCTCCCTTTGCCGGAATGTGCAGCTGACTCTCTTCCTTTGCCGGAATGTGCGACTGACTCTCTCCCTTTGCCGGAACATGCAGCTGACTCTCTTCCTTTGCCGGAACGTGCGACTGACTCTCTCCCTTTGCCGGAACATGCAGCTGACTCTCTCCCTTTGACGGAACGTGCGCCTGACTCTCTTCCTTTGCCGGAATGTGCGTCTGACTCTCTTCCTTTGCCAGAATGTGCGTCTGACTCTCTTCCTTTGCCGGAATATGCAGCTGACTTTCTTTCTTTGCCAGATTGTACGTCTGACTTTCGTCCTTTGCCGGAATGTGCAGCTGACTCTCTTCCTTTGCCGGATTGTGCGGCTGACTCTCTTCCGTTGCCGGTTTTTGCGGCTGACTCTCTTCCGTTACCGGATTATGTGGCTGACTCTCTTCATTTGCCGGAATGTGCGGCTGACTCCCCTGCCCCCCAGATCAATCTCCAGAATACAAAATGTTGAAGCTCAGCATCTGAATGTTGGACCACTCCCTGTTGGCAGTAAATCTGATGCCTCCTGTATTCCAGGCCTGTGAAGCTGTTAACCCCACCATCAATGTTTACTCTGCAAAAGCCATTTTTCAAAATACTAGTGTGGGAGGTCCGATCTTTCTTTCTTTTCTCTACTACTCATTGTAAATCCCACCTTTCCACTCCAACACATGCCGTCAAGGACTACTGGGTTCAAATGTAGCTCAGACGCCCAAAATTAAAATATATTCTCCATCAGATGGAAAGAGACATGAACTGAGTCTAGGCACTTTCTACTCAGGCTCTGATAAGTTAAAATCCACAGCTAAAAGCTGGGAATGAAGTGCAATTAAATTCCCCATCACACTCAAGGACACAAGGGCGATGAATGAAAGAAATGAAGAACTTGCATTTATATCGGGTCATTCACAATCTCAGGATGTCCCAAAGTGCTTTTCAGACAGTGAAGTATGTTAGCAATATTGTCACTGTTGTAATGCAGGATATTTTCACACAGTAATGACCAGATAATCAGTTTTAATGATGTTGATTGAGGGACAAATATTGCCCAGGAGCCTGGGGGGAATGCCACTGCTCTTCTTCAAAATAGTGCCATGGGATCTTTAATATCCACCTGAAGGGATAGATGGGACCTCAGTTTAATGTCTCACTGGAAGAACAGTGCCTTTGACAGTGCAGCATTCCCTCAGTACTAAACTGGAGTATCAGCCTAGATGATGTGTTCAAGGATCTGCAGTGGGATCTAATTCCATCAGGCTCTGCCTCAGTGGCGACAGTGCTACCACTGAGCCATGGTGGACAGCTAAAGGGAATGATAGTGCCACAGCCAAGAATGCTATACAAAGGTTTGGATTGTGGCCCATTGGAAAGGGAGCGCAACGTAACATCCAACTTTCTCAAAGAAATGAATACTGATCAACAGAGACGCAGCTTCATTCTTTAAGGTGTCCATGATGCCATTGAGGCAAAGGACGAAGGGGTGTTTATACTATAGGGGGAAACCAATCACCCATGGACAGCTCCACTGATTTAGAATAAAGGCAATTAATGTCTCCTCATACTGCACCATAATCTTCCAATATTTCCCACTTACATGTTAAAGGGAAAGCTCTCTGGATATATTCCATATGCACAGGACTCACTGGATATATTCCATATGCACAGGGGTCACTGGATATATTCCATATGCACAGGGGTCACTGGATATATTCCATACGCACAGGACTCACTGGATATATTCCATATGCACAGGACTCACTGGATATATTCCATATGCACAGGGGTCACTGGATATATTCCATATGCACAGGGGTCACTGGATATATTCCATATGCACAGGACTCACTGGATATATTCCAAATGCACAGGACTCACTGGATATATTCCGTATGCACAGGACTCACTGGATATATTCCATATGCACAGGACTCACTGGATATATTCCATATGCACAGGGGTCACTGGATATATTCCATATGCACAGGACTCACTGGATATATTCCATATGCATAGGACTCACTAGATATATTCCATATGCACAGGGGTCACTGTACATGTTCCATATGCACAGGAATCTCTGCATATGTTCCATATGCACTGGGTTCACTGGATTTATTCCATATGCATAGGACTCACTGGATATATTCCATGTGCACAGGGGTCACTGGACATATTCCATATGCACAGGACTCTCTGGATAATTTACATACGCAGTGGACTATCTGGACATATTCCACATCCACAGGACTCACTGGACATTTTCCATATGCACAGGGCTTTCTGGATATATTCCATATGCACAGGGCTTTCTGGATATATTCCATCTGCACAGAACTCTCTGGATATATTCCATATGCACAGAACTCTCTGGATATTTTCCATATGCACAGAATTCTCTGGATATATTCCATATGCACAGAACTCTCTGGATATTTTCCATATGCACAGAATTCTCTGGATATATTCCATATGCACAGAACTCTCTGGATATATTCCATCGACACAGAACTCTCTGGATATATTCCATATGCACAGAATTCTCTGGATATATTCCATATGCACAGGGCTTTCTGGATATATTCCATCTGCACAGAACTCTCTGGATATATTCCATATGCACAGAACTCTCTGGATATTTTCCATATGCACAGAATTCTCTGGATATATTCCATATGCACAGAACTCTCTGGATATATTCCATCGACACAGAACTCTCTGGACATATTCCATATGCACAGAATTCTCTGGATATATTCCATATGCACAGGGCTTTCTGGATATATTCCATCTGCACAGAATTCTCTGGATATATTCCATATGCACAGGGCTTTCTGGATATATTCCATCTGCACAGAATTCTCTGGATATATTCCATATGCACAGGACTCTCTGGATATATTCCATATGCACAGGGCTTTCTGGATATATTCCATATGCACAGGACTCTCTGGATATTTTCCATATGCACAGAATTCTCTGGATATATTCCATATGCACAGGACTCTCTGGATATATTCCATATGCACAGGACTCTCTGGATATATTCCATATGCACAGAATTCTCTGGATATATTCCATATGCACAGGGCTTTCTGGATATATTCCATATGCACAGAACTCTCTGGATATATTCCAGATGCACCAAACTGTCTGGACATACTCCAAATGCACATTGGTCTCTGGATATATTCTATATGCACAGAACTCACTGGATATATTCCATATGCACAGGGCTTTCTGGATATATTCCATATGCACAGGACTCTCCGGATATATTCCTTATGCACAGAACTCTCGGGATATATTCCATATGCACAGAATTCTCTGGATATATTCCATATGCACAGGACTCTCTGGATATATTCCATATGCACAGGGCTTTCTGGATATATTCCATATGCACAGGGCTTTCTGGATATATTCCATATGCACAGAATTCTCTGGATATATTCCATATGCACAGGGCTTTCTGGATATATTCCATCTGCACAGAACTCTCTGGATATTTTCCATATGCACAGAAATCTCTGGATATATTCCATATGCACAGGACTCTCTGGATATATTCCATATGCACAGATTTCTCTGGATATATTCCATATGCACAGGGCTTTCTGGATATATTCCATATGCACAGAATTCTCTGGATATATTCCATATGCACAGGACTCTCTGGCTATATTCCATATGCACAGAATTCTCTGGATATATTCCATATGCACAGAATTCTCTGGATATATTCCATCTGCACAGGGCCTTCTGGATATATTCCATATGCACAGAATTCTCTGGATATATTCCATATGCACAGGGCTTTCTGGATATATTCCATCTGCACAGAATTCTCTGGATATATTCCATATGCACAGGGCTTTCTGGATATATTCCATATGCACAGAATTCTCTGGATATATTCCATATGCACAGAATTCTCTGGATATATTCCATATGCACAGGACTCTCTGGCTATATTCCATATGCACAGAATTCTCTGGATATATTCCATATGCACAGGACTCTCTGGATGTATTCCATATGCACAGAATTCTCTGGATATATTCCATATGCACAGAATTCTCTGGATATATTCCATATGCACAGGGCTTTCTGGATATATTCCATCTGCACAGAATTCTCTGGATATATTCCATATGCACAGGGCTTTCTGGATATATTCCATATGCACAGAATTCTCTGGATATATTCCATATGCACAGGGCTTTCTGGATATATTCCATCTGCACAGAATTCTCTGGATATATTCCACATCCACAGGACTCACTGGACATATTCCATATGCACAGGGCTTTCTGGATATATTCCATATGCACAGGGCTTTCTGGATATATTCCATCTGCACAGAACTCTCTGGATATATTCCATATGCACAGAACTCTCTGGATATATTCCATATGCACAGAACTCTCTGGATATTTTCCATATGCACAGAATTCTCTGGATATATTCCATTTGCACAGGGCTTTCTGGATATATTCCATCTACACAGAACTCTCTGGATATATTCCATATGCACAGGGCTTTCTGGATATATTCCATCTACACAGGACTCTCTGGATATATTCCATATGCACAGAACTCTCTGGATATATTCCATATGCACAGAATTCTCTGGATATATTCCATATGCACAGGGCTTTCTGGATATATTCCATCTACACAGGACTCTCTGGATATATTCCATATGCACAGAATTCTCTGGATATATTCCATATGCACAGGGCTTTCTGGATATATTCCATATGCACAGAACTCTCTGGATATATTCCAGATGCACCAAACTGTCTGGACATACTCCATATGCGCATTGGTCTCTGGATATATTCTATATGCACAGAACTCACTGGATATATTCCATATGCACAGGGCTTTCTGGATATATTCCATATGCACAGGACTCTCCGAATATATTCCTTATGCACAGAACTCTCGGGATATATTCCATGTGCACAGAATTCTCTGGATATATTCCATATGCACAGGACTCTCTGGATATATTCCATATGCACAGAATTCTCTGGATATATTCCATATGCACAGGTCTTTCTGGATATATTCCATATGCACAGAATTCTCTGGATATATTCCATATGCACAGGGCTTTCTGGATATATTCCATATGCACAGAATTCTCTGGATATATTCCATATGCACAGGACTCTCTGGATATATTCCATATGCACAGAATTCTCTGGATATATTCCATATGCACAGGACTCTCTGGATATAGTCCATATGCACAGAATTCTCTGGATATATTCCATATACACAGAATTCTCTGGATATATTCCATATGCACAGGGCTTTCTGGATATATTCCATATGCACAGAATTCTCTGGATATATTCCATATGCACAGGGCTTTCTGGATATATTCCATATGCACAGAATTCTCTGGATATATTCCATATGCACAGGGCTTTCTGGATATATTCCATATGCACAGAATTCTCTGGATATATTCCATATGCACAGGGCTTTCTGGATATATTCCATATGCACAGAATTCTCTGGATATATTCCATATGCACAGGGCTTTCTGGATATATTGCATATGCACAGAATTCTCTGGATATATTCCATATGCACAGGGCTTTCTGGATATATTCCATATGCACAGAATTCTCTGGATATATTCCATCTGCACAGAATTCTCTGGATATATTCCATATGCACAGGACTCTCTGGATATATTCCATATGCACAAAATTCTCTGGATATATTCCATATGCACAGGACTCACTGGATATATTCCATGTGCACAGGGGTGACTGGATATATTCCATATGCACAGGACTCACTGGATATATTCCATATGCATAGGACTCACTAGATATATTCCATATGCACAGGGGTCACTGTACATGTTCCATATGCACAGGAATCTCTGCATATGTTCCATACGCACTGGGTTCACTGGATTTATTCCATATGCATAGGACTCACTGGATATATTCCATGTGCACAGGGGTCACTGGACATATTCAATATGCAGAGCACTCACTGGACATAATACATATGCACAGGAACAACTGGACATATTCCATATGCACAGGACTCTCTGGATAATTTACATACGCAGTGGACTATCTGGACATATTCCACATCCACAGGACTCACTGGACATATTCCATAAGCACAGGGCTTTCTGGATATATTCCATCTGCACAGAACTCTCTGGATATATTCCATATGCACAGAACTCTCTGGATATATTCCATATGCACAGAACTCACTGGATATTTTCCATATGCACAGAATTCTCTGGATATATTCCATATGCACAGGGCTTTCTGGATATATTCCATCTACACAGAACTCTCTGGATATATTCCATATGCACAGGACTCTCTGGATATATTCCATATGCACAGAATTCTCTGGAAAAATCCCTTTGCACAGGACTCTCTGGATATTTTCCATGTGCACAGAACTGTCTGGATATATTCCATATGCACAGGGCTTTCTGGATATATTCCATATGCACAGAATTCTCTGGATATATTCCATATGCATAGAAGTCTCTGGATATATTCTATATGCACAGAACTGTCTGGATATATTCCATATGCACAGGACTCTCTGGATATATTCCATATGCACAGAACTCTCTGGATATATTCCAAATGCACAGGAGTCTCTGGATATATTCCATATGCACAGCACTCACTGGATATTTTACGTATGCACAGGAGTCTCTGGACTTTTCCATATGCACAGGACTGTCTGGATATATTCTATATGCACAGGAGTATCTGGACATATTCCATATGCACGGGAGTGTCTGGACATACTCCATATGCACAGGAGTGCCTGTATATATTCCATATGCACAGGACTCACTGGACATGATACAACACAGAGAAGTCCATTTGGTCCATCATGCCTGCTGCAGCTCTTTCGCAGATCTCTCCCATTTATCCTGCTCCCCTGCTCTTTCCCCATAGCTCTGTCATTTTTTCCCTTCAAGTGTTTTTCCAATTCCCTTTTGAAAGTTACTTTCGAATCTGCTTCCACCACCCTTTCAGGCAGTGCATTCCAGATGAAAACAACTCGCTGCATAAAAAATGTTGTACTCATGTCATTTCTAGTCCTTTTGCCAGTCACCTGAAAGCTGATCCTACTGTCACTGAAAACATTTTTTCCTTCATGGTTCTTTCAGAACTGCTCATGATTTTGAACACCTTTATCAAATATCCTCTTAATCTATGGAAAGAGAAGCAGAGTTAACGTTTCGGGTCAGTGACCCTTCTTCGGAACTGACAAATATCAGAAAAGTCACAGATTATAAACAAGTGAGGTGGGGGTGGGGCAAGAGATAACAAAGGAGAAGGTGCAGATTGGACCAGGCCACATAGCTGACCAAAAGGTCACGGAGAAAAGGCAAACAATATGTTAATGGTGTGTTGAAAGACAAAGCATTAGTACAGATTAGGTGTGAATACACTGAATATTGAACAGCAGCAAGTGCAAACCTGAATTCACACCTAATCTGTACTAATGCTTTGTCTTTCAACACACCATTAACATATTGTTTGCCTTTTCTCCGTGACCTTTTGGTCAGCTATGTGGCCTGGTCCAATCTGCACCTTCTCCTTTGTTATCTCTTGCCCCACCCCACCTCACTTGTTTATAATCTGTGACTTTTCTAATATTTGTCAGTTCCGAAGAAGGGTCACTGACCCGAAACGTTAACTCTGCTTCTCTTTCCACAGATGCTGCCAGACCTGCTGAGTGGTTCCAGCATTTCTTGTTTTTGTTTCAGATTTCCAGCATCCGCAGTATTTTGCTTTTATCCTCTTAATCTACTCTGAGAACAAACCCAACTTCTGCAGTCTCTCCACATAGCGGAAGTCCCTCATCCCTGCTACCATACTAGTAAATCTCTCCTGTACTCTCTTCAAAACCTTCACATCCTTTCTAAAGCGTGGTGTCCGGAACTGATCACAATACTCCATTTGAGGCCTAATCAGCATTTTACAGAGTTTCATCATAACTTCCTTTCTTTTGTACTCTAAGCCTCTATTAATAAAGCCTAGGATCCTGTATGCTTTTTTAATAGCCTTTTTAACTTGTCCTTCCACCTTCAAAGATTTGTGTACATACATCCCCAGCTCTCTGTTCCTGCAGCCCTTTTAAAATTGGATCATTTAGTTTATTTTGCCTTTCCTCATTCTTCTTACTGAAGTGTATCATTTCACACTTCTCTGCATTAAATCTGCCATGCGCCTGCCCATTTCACCAGTCTATATCCCGCTGAGTCTATTACTATTCTCTTCATTCTTCACTATATTTCCATGTTATCTATAACCTTTGAAATGATGCCTTGTATGCACAAGTCCAGGTCATTAACATATTAAAAAGAGCAGCAGTCCCACTACCGACTCTTAGGGAACAGTATTATATACTGTTTTATACATTATATACTTCCCTCCAGTCTGCAAAAACAACCATTCACCACTACTCTCTACTATCTGTCCCTTGGACACTTTGCCTCCACACTGTCACTGTCCCTTTAATCCCATGGGCTTTTATTTTCGAAACAAGTCTATTACATAGTATTGTTTCAAACTTCTTTTAAATGTCCATATGCAGATCAATCAACCGTACTACCTTCATCAACTTTCTCCGTTATTTCAAAGAACTCAACCAAGTTAGTCCAACGTGAATTGCCTTTGACAAATCCATGCTGGTTTTCATTTATTCGTTCATACGTTTCCAAGTGTTAATTAATTTTGTCCCAGATGATAGTCTCAAAAAGCTTTCCCCAGCATCGATGTTGGATTCACTGGCCTGTAGTTGCCGGATTTATCACTCGCTCCTTTTTTTGAAAAAACAGGATGTAACATTCACAATCCTCCCGTCCTCTGGGACCACCCCCGTATCCAAGGAGGATTGGTAGATTGTGACCAGAGCTTCCGCAATTTCCACCCTTATCTCCCTCAGTAACCAAGGATACATTCCATCGGGCCAGGTGACTTTTCTACTTTTGAGGTCCTTTTCCGTACCTCCTCTTCATTTATTTTTATCCATGAGCAAATACTGCTATTGCCTCCTCCTTTACTGCAGCATTGGCAGCATCTTCTCTAGTGAAGGCAGATGCAAAATTCTAATTTGGTACTTCAGCCATGACCTCTGCCTCCATAAGATTATTTCCTTTTGGTCTCTAATCAGCCCCACCCTTTCTTTGACTATGCTTTTACTATTTATATGTTTATAAAAGACTTCTGGGTTCCCTTTTATGTTAGCTGCTTATCTATTCTCATACTCTCTCTTTGCCTCTCTCATTCCTTTTTTAGATCTCCCCTGTACTTTCTATATTTGACTTGCTGCCTTACTCCATATGAACCTTACATTTGCCATAAACCTCCTTTTTCTGTCTAATTTAATGCCATCTGGGTAACTCTAGCTTTGGACGCCTATCTTTTCTTCCTCGTGGGAATCTGTCTATTCTGTACCCGAACCATCTCTTCTTTGAAGGCCTCCCATTGTTCAGTTACTGTTCTGCCCACCAATTTTTGATGCACCTAGGTCAGATCCTTTTTCAACTCACTGAAGTTAGCTATCCTCCAGTTTAGTATTTTTACAAATGATTTTTCCTTGTCCTTTTCTATAATTATTCTAAACCTGATGATATTGTGATCACTGTTTCCCAAATGCTTCCCCACTGAAATGTGCTTCACTTTCCAAGCACAAGATCCAGTACTGCTTCCTTCCTTGTTGGGCTGGAAACACACTGACCAAGAAAGTTCTTTTGCACCCATTGCAGGAATTGCTCCCTCACTTTTCCTTTTAAACTGTTATCCCAGTTTATATGAGGATAATTGAAGTCCCCCAAAATCACTACTCTGTAGACTAACTGAATAGATATTTCAGAGAGCTGGCTTAGGCACAATGGGCCAAAAGGCCTCTAGCTGTGCTGTTTCATTCTATGATTCTAGCGCAGCACTCCCTCAGTATTACACTGGAGGCTGAATTATGTACTCAAGTATCTGGAGTGGGTTGGAACCCTGGACCATTGAGTCAAGGCTGACACTAAAGTTAGATCTAGGAAGGAGCCTCCTATGAAGAGCTACAGCAGCTAGACGAAAGAAGGTGGCCAAGCCAGTCGGTGGTTCTACCATTCCACACACAGCCATATATTGCTTCACAAAGTTTAATGACCTTACCAGGTCTGGCATGATAAAAAAAAAGCCAGCAGCACAATTCAAGGATGTGTTTTACTAAAAGCTGGAACTATTTTCTGAGCGTGCACTGTCGGTGGTCACAGTCACCTGTGCAAACTGGGACAAACCCTACTCATGTCCCAATGCATACAGCAAGGAGGCAAGTCTCCCCACCAGTGTCATGCACTCAGGAAACCAGCCCTGGCATAACTGCCATTTACAATCACCTCCCCCTCACTATGTTGAAATGCCTGGTTTGTTCACTACCAATACCTGTGAGCTGGCACAGGGCCCTTCACAGCTCCAGCCTTCACCTTCCAGTGTTCCATCCAATTGCTGCCTCCCATACTCCCACCCCTCCTTTAACTCCTTCCTCATCTTTCCTGAATGACTTGCAACCAGGAATATTAAGTTCACAATTCTCCCCTTCTTTCAGCCAAGTCTTCCGTTATTGCCATATATCATAGTCCCATGTAGCAACTTGTGCCTGCAGCTCACCAACCTTATTTATCACACTCCGTGCATTAATGCACATACTTTCCAACCCTTTGTTGCCTTGAATTTGCCCCTTGTCTGATCCCTCCTATATCTGAACTATTATACAAAAGTAAATGTGGATCCCTTAAAGGGTGAGGCAAGAAAAACTATAATGAGGAATAAGGAAATGGCGGAGAGATTAAATAATTATTTTGTATCTGTCTTCACAGTGGAACATGCAAAAAATATACCAGAAATTGTGCGGACCCAAGGGTCTAATGAGAATGCGGAACTTAAATTCATGAATATTAGTAAAGCAAACGTGCTGGAGAATTTAATAGGACTAAAAGCCAACAAATCCTCTGGACCTGATGGCCTATATCCCAGGGTTGTAAAAAAGAGTTGAGTGCAGATATAGTGGTCGTGATCTTCCAAAATTCCCTAGATTCTGGAACTGCCCTTGTGCATTGAAAGGTAGCAAATGTAACACTGCTATTCTAGAAAGAGCAGAAAGAGAAAACAGGGAACTACAGACCAGTTAGCCTGACAGTTGTCAGGAAATTGCAGGAATCCATTATTAAGGAAGTGGTAACAGGCCACTTAGAAAATCATAGTATAATTAGGCAGAGTCAACCTGGTTTTACAAAAAGGAAATTGTGTTCGACAAATTTATTGAAGTTTTTTTGAGGATGTAACTAGCGGGTAAATAAAGGGGAATCAGTGGATGTAGTACACTTGGATTTTCCAATAGGAGTCTACTTGCACACTAGGTCAGACGGCAAGCTCTACAATCGATCAAGGCTGAAAGCGAAGATAAAAACACATCACGTCCTGATCAGAGAACTCCTCTGTGCTGATGATGCTGTGCTAGTCGCTCACATGGAAACCCAGCTACAAAGACTCATGGACTGTCTCTCCCCTGCCTGTAACTTGTTCTCCTTGACAATAAACGTCAAGAAAACTGTGGTCATCTCCGCCCCACTCACACTAAATAACACACCACTGGAAGTGGTTAGAAAATCCTGCTACCATGGGTCCATGGTGACAGACAATCTGTCCCTTGATGCAGAGCTCGATACACGCATAGGGAAATCAGCTACCACCTTTGGCCGACTTGCAAAAGGCACATGGATAACACTGAACTGGCCCTTAGGATCAAGCTGCTGGTTTATAAGGCCTGTGTTCTCAGCACCTTGCTGTATGGCTGTGAAACATGGGTGACTTACATCTACCAGGAAAAGAAGCTCAATAATTTTCATCTTCACTGTCTGCGGCACATTATGGGTACATCCTGGTAGGACAAAATTACAAATGTGGCAGTCCTCTCTAAGGCAGAGCTCCCAAGTGTGTTGGCACTAATCAAGCAGAGGCAGATTTGGCGGTCAGACATGTCCGCACGATGGAAGATGGTCGCATACCCAAGGACCTTCTTTACGGTGAGGTAGCCAGGGCGAAACGACCAATGGAGTGTCCAAAGCTCCACTTCAAGGATGCTTGCAAGCGTGACATGAAGGCCCTAAATGTCGACTATTACACCTGGGAGTCACTAGTTGGTGAAAGAGGGAAATGGTGACATATCCTGTGGACTGGTGTGCACTACCATTACAACTGGCGCCAATGCTGAAAACAGCAACTCACAGCGTCACCTGACAGCTTCATATGTGGTAGAACCTGTCTCTTAAGGATTGGCCTTCACACCCATCAGCAAAGGTGCACCAAGAGAAGACACCCCACTGAAATGGATTGTTTGCTGCATGTCCATCATCTTTCGTAGATGGAAGGATGTCAACAAACCAACATGAGATAAGGGATCATTAAGGGATTGGGGGTAATCGATTAGAATGGACAGAAATGACAGAAAACAGAGAATAGGAATAAATGGGTCATTTTCAGGTTGGCAAGCTATTATTGGTGGGTGACGTAAGGATGATTGCTGAGGCCTCAGCTATTTATAATCTATATTAATGACTCAGATGAAGGGACTGAGTGTAATGTGTCCAGGTTTGCTGATGATACAAAGCTAGGTGGAAAAGTAACTGTGAGAAAGACACAAAGAGTCTGCAAAGCAGTATAGCTAAGTTGAGTGAGAGAGTAAGAGGGTGGCAGATGGAGTATAATGTGGGGAAATGTGAGGTTATTCACTTTGGTAGAAAGAATAGATAAACAGAATTGTTTTTCAATGGTGAGAAATTATTAAATGTTGGTGGTCAGAGGGATTTTGGTGCCCTTGTGCACGGAACACAGAAAGTTAACATGCAGGCACAGTAAGCAATCAGGAAGGCAAATGGTCTGTTGGTCTTTATTGCAAAGGAGTTGCAGTAGAATCTTGAATGGAACAGTGGAGTAGGTTCAGTTTATTGAGTCTGCACTGGCTCTCTCAAAGACACATCCAGTTAGTCCCATTCATTCTTTCCCCAAATCCCTGAAATTGTTTCTCTTGCAATGATTTATCCAACCCCCTTTTAAAGATTCCTGGTGAAGCTGTACCCACTAGCCTATCAGGTAGTGCATTTCAAATCCTATGCAACTGTTGCATTTAAAGAAAAAAGGTTTTCCTTCTGTCCCTTCTGGTTCTTTTGCCGATCACCTTAAATCTGTGCGCTCTCGAGTTATCAACCTTTCAGTCATTGCAAACAGTTTCTCTTTATTAATTCTATCTAAACCCTTCATGATTTTAAACACCTCTATCAAATCTCCTTTTAGCCTTCTCTGCTCTAAGGAGAACAACCCTCGTTTGTTTAGTCTATCCAGAAAACTGTACTAACGTCATCCCTGCTTCCATTCCAGTAAATCTGCTCTGTACCATCTCAAAAGCCTTTGTGTTCTTCCTAAATTGTGGTGCCCAGAATTGGACACAATATCCCAACTGGTACCAAACTAGTATTTAATAAAGGTTTACCATAAATTCCGAGCTTTTGTACTCTATGCCTCTATTTATAAAGGCCAGGATCCCATCTGCTTCATTAACCCATCAAAGAGCACAACAGTGAAGAAGTCTTGCTGAAATTGTACAAGGTTTTGGTGAGACCACACCTGAGTGCTATGCACAGTTTTGGTCTCCTTACCTAAGGATATACTTGCCTTAGAGGGGATTCAACAAAGGTTCACTAGATTGATTCATGGCATGAGGATTGTCCGATGATAGGAAATTGAGTAAATTGGGCCTATACTCTCTGGAGTTTAGAAGAATGAGAGGTGATCTCATTGAAACATATATGATTCCGAGAGGGCTTGACAGAGTAGGTACTGAGAGGTTGTTTCCCCTGGCTGGAGAGTCTAGAACTAGGGGATATAGTCTTAGAGTAAGGGGTCAATCATTTAGAACTGAGATGAAGAGAAATTTCTTCAATCATTAAATATATTCAAGAAAGAGATCAATAAATTTTTGGACTCTAAGGGAGCTAATTGTATATCAATAATTGTATTCAGGTGGTGGGTATTAACTGGGGACTCCTCTGTGCTCATGTATATATATATATATATATATATATATATATAGTTCACTATTGTCCTTTAGGGAAGGAAGGTCTGGTCTACAAGTTACTCCAGACCCACAGACTCTTAACTGCCCTCTGAAATGGCCTAGCAAGCCACTCACTCAGTTTCATTCAAGAAGGTGACTCACCACCACCTTCTCAAGGGCAGTTAGCAATGGGCAATAAATGCTTCAACGAAACAACCCTGACCAAGCTATTTGGGGTGAGTTGCCCTGCTCAAGCCACGACTGTGTTGACAAGGGGGCCTGTCTCTTACCAGCGATGCTCATATCTCGTGAATGCATAAAAAAGGATTGATTCCTGTACCTACAGAATATTTCCAGTGATTGATTCCTGAACATATGGAATATATTCAATCAGAGGGAGTAGGTTAAACAGCAAAGAGTACAAGGACATAGTACAGTGGTCTGAATAACAATCCTGATTCACGGGCCAATTGCTCGAGAACTGCCAACCTTTAAATCAGCAGTTCCAGTGCTGTCGGTGGTAAACTCAGCACAAATTAAGAGCTTTATAAAAAGAAACAACAGCTGTCAAGTGTGCAAAACCAGTGTATCATTCTGTGGGCTGCAGGTGCAGTCTGCAAGGGCTCCATGCTGACTGGTGACAGAGGACAACAGCTTCAATGATGCAACTCTGACCAAGCTATTCGGGGTGAATTGTCCTGCCCAAACCACTGTGTTGACAAGGAGGCCTGTCTCTTTAAAAATACTGATTCTCCTAGCGTGATGATGCTGGTTCTTGACATTTCTGTGCTGTTTGTGTCTAATCGCTCACACCACTAATCTACAAAAAGTTCAACTCATTGTGTCCAACAAATGAGAGGGAGGAGTTTTGTTTGGGGGACTGGAACCAACCCTGCAGTAGCTACACCTGTGAAACAAACAGGATGGTGGCTATAAAGGTCAGCTTGTGCTGGTCTACACCAGGGGAGCAGCTCTCTCTCTTTCACTCTTTGCCAGTCATCATCTCTTGCATCATCCTCATGAGTGCACCTGGAGTGAGAGGCATACTACTGACCTGCACATTGTCTTGATCTTCTTCCCCAGCAATGTGAAATATTATTACGTTGGGAACTGTTAAATCACACATTTTTAAATGAAATAACTGCAGAGATTAAAGGCCAGTTATTCACTGCCATCTTCACTTAGACATTCTGAACAAAATACAATTTGAAACCTAACATCACCCCACAGCATATTATGCTTCATATATACCCACAAACTAAAATCACCCTGGACTCCTACACACCTTCACTGTAAAACAGTTGTGCAGTACCAGATTCTGTCACTAGAAGACACTAGAGTATTTAGACAGTACACCAAATGGTGAAATTAGCAAAAATGGAAAGGCAATTGGACACCTCAAAACAGAAAATAAGATAAGATCAACAGACATACAAATTGAGCCATTTTTTTTATTTCTCACTAATTGGTAAAATATCCTAATCTATCCACATTGCTGACTGATTCCCCTACATTGTAACACCTTAAAAGTATATCAGGGTCCAGGTCTATTCCTGGGATCAGAACTAATAAGAACTTGTATTAATACAGCATCTTTCACGACATCAGAAAGGCACAATATACAGCCTGTTCTTCACTATTCTTGAAGTGTAGTCTCTGTTGGGGATAGGGAACACAGCAGCCAATTTGTGCACAGCAAGGTCCCACAAACAGCAATGTGATCATTATAAGCAGACAATTTGGGCTGAATTTTCAGGAGCCCTTGATGTCGAAATCCGTTGTGGGGGTCTGGGGGGGTGGTGGTGGGGGGGATGGGGTGCCTGAAGATGGCCCTGGATGAGCCCCGCAATGGACCTCGATGCCGGCAGGGCCCAACCCAATATGACCAGCGGCAGTGAGGCCTTGTGGCGGTCCCCCCGCCGCTCGACGATGGGACAGCAATTTAAATATTTAAATACATTTAAATAAGTGAATTAATTAATCTCACGTCGCCTCCTGATGACCCGCCACCATCTTCACCCCGGCAGCTGGCACTGCCGCGCCTTCGGATCCCGGTCCGGGGAAACAAAGTAGAACATTCGCAGGGAAGAGGGGGGTGGGGGAGGTAATTTATCAGTGCGGGGGCGGAGCAAAACGGGGTCAAATTAGCATCATGGGTGTAGGGATGGTGGGAACTGTTGTAGTTGAAAGTTTGTTTAGTTTGGGGGGAATCAGATGGTAAAGGTAAATGTTTTGGGGGGAAGGGCAAATAACTAATTTAACTGTCATTGGGGGGGTAGGAGAAGGGCAAAATGTATTTATTTATTTTAATTCCATTTTCCTTTAAATATTTAAATTTACCAGTAGGGCTGGCAAACCTTTAAAAATGGCATCAGCACCTGCACACAGACAGCTAACACTACTGCTGGGGACGGACAGCCACGTGATCGGAGGCCGGCCCACCCTGACTATTTAAATGAGCAGCCGCACTCAGAATCGCGGTGGCTATTTGGCGTGTGGCCGGCATGAGCTGGCCGCCATTTTTTTCACCTGCTGCCGATTTTGGCGGCTGGCTTATAAAATCTAGCCCTTTGTTTACGTGACAGTGCAACACTCCCTCAGAACAACACTGAAATGTCTACGTAGATTTTGTGCTCAAGTCTCTAGAATGGGACTTGAAGCCACAAATTCTAACTCAGAGGCAAGTGTCCTCCCACTGAATGAAAGACTAGAAAGTGTAGATGTACAAAGGCCTGGGTGTCCTTGTCAATAAGTCATTAAAAGCTAACATGTAGGTGCAGCAAGCAATCAGGAAGGCGAATGGTATGTTAGCCTTTATAGCAAGAGGATTTAAGTACAGGAGCAGTGAAGTCTTGCTTCAACTGTATAGAACCTTGGTTGGACCACACCTGGAGTACTGGGTGCAGTTTTGGTCCCCTTACCTTTGGAAGGATATAATTGCCATAGATGGAATGTAATGGCAGTTCACCAGACTTGTTCCCAGGATGGCGGAACTGTCCTACGAAGAGAGATTGGGGAAACTGGGCATGTATTCTCTAGAGTTTTGAAGAATGAGAGGTGATCACATTGAAACCTACAAAATACTTAAAGGGATAGACAGGGTAGATGCAGGTAAAATGTTTCCCCTGGTTGGGGAATCTAGAACCAGGGGACACAATTTCAAAATAAGGGGGAAGCCACTTAGGACAGAGATGAGGAGAAATGTCTTTACTCAGAGGGTTGTGACTCTCTGGAATTCTCTATCCCAGAGGGCTGTGAAAGCTCAGTCATTGAGTATGTTTAAAGCAGAGATTGACAGATTTCTAAATACAAGTGACATAAGGGGATATGAGAATAGTGTGAGAAAAAGGCATTGAAGTGGATGATCAGCCATGATCGTATTGAATGGTGGGGCAGGCTCGATGGGCTGAATGGTCTACTCCAGCTCCTGTGTTCCTATGAATCACAGCTGGCATACTTGATATAGTAAGCAAAACCTGTATATTCTAGAACTTCCTAGTTCAGGATCAGGCAGTCCATCACCTACACAACTAAGTGGCTCCCATTTGTTACAGATCAGAGTGCTTGTAACAGGGTTCATGGGGTTACAGGGAGAACAGAAATATACGTGCAAGAAAAGACTTTGCCAGTCCAGTGTGCTCAATGTCACACAGACTGCAGATGCAGGTCATTTATCTCTGGTAATTGCCAAGGGTTTCTACCTCTAATGAGCATCTGAAGGACTCCCAGAAGTATAGAGATAACATGAGCATGGCAATGGATATCAGAAGCTAGTTTGTTGACTTTAAATTAGGCAGTATATGACAACATGGTGGTGAAATGAGATCACAGGCCTGGCGATGTCACAGGGACTTGATAGTACCATGAGAACTCAGTGATGTTCTGATCATATCTTTCAACACAAACTTCTCTTTATTTTTTAACTATGTGCCTCTGTTAAACTTGTTTTCTGTGTTTTTGCTTTTGGATGCAGCTGTTCATTATTCTGCCATTCGCACTCTCTCTGGATTAATGCTTTGACTTTTACTACTACTTTTGTTCCGTGACATCTCTGTCATTTAATCTCCCCTGCCCTCTGCCCTATCACACATTTTCCCTTTTGTTCTTCTTCCCTCCTCCCTCTTTCACTTGCTCAAAACTGATTACATCTGTAACTTTTGCCAGTCCTGATGAAAGGTCACAGAGCCGAATCGTTAACTCGGTCTCTCTCTCTGCAGATGCTGCCTGACCTGCTGAGTATTTCCAGCACTTCCTGTTTTTATTACAAATTTCTCTTCTCCCTGCCCTGCTTAATTTTCTTTCCTGCTCCTGAATCATTCAGCCCAAGGCTATGGGTTCCACTCTCACCCAGATGCACATCTTGAACTGAGGCAGGCAGGGCCATTAACTCACAGGGAGTGTCGCTACAGAGCCCTATCCCATCTCAAGCTGATGTCCATTTCTAACAAGGCTGGGATGGAATGGAAGTGGTCACTGGATAAGGGCAGGGGTGCGAACCTTGGGGCAGTTTTCCCCTCCCTAACTCAGGTGTAGCATCCAGAATGCTGCCCCAGACAAAATCACCAAACTCCCATAAAACAGGTCAAAGTCTGGGATCTTTTTCCTTCATGTGGTTCAGCTGTCCAGTGGGTAATCTCACAATGACATGCGGTGCCTTACAAACTCTTTTACATGATAATTTGACTGAAAACTAAATATTACAAAATGCACTAAAATAGAAGTAAAATACTGCAGAAGCTGGAAATATGAAATAAAAACAGAAAGTGCTGGAAATACTCAGCAGGTCGGGCAGCATCTGTGGAGATAACGGTCACAGGCCTGAAACATTTACTCTGCTTTCCAAGCACTTTCTGTTTTTATTACAAAATGCACATTGTCCACTGCAGCACTAACTATCCCCTGCAAGCAGCTTTAAGTGGGTTTCTAGACCAATCTGTCCCAGGGTCTGTTCTGTGCGTAAGACAGTGAGGATCCTTCCTTTAATGGGCATAAGCTACACAGTTGTTTTAACACAGTCACTGGGTTCCTGCCAGACAAACCCAAGAATAGGACTTGTGAATCCGACCGAGCAAACGGCCCTTCGCTTCCTCGTACATTCCCAACAATAAGTAAATATTTGAATGTGCGCTCTAAAGATTCTGGAATACAGACAAGCAAAAGAGTTCCCAAAATGTTTGCGGACTCGATATGTATGACATCAATTGGCGTGGGATTGAACAGGCTATTCATGAAAAACTGTAACAAAAACAGAAGGGAGGAGTTTAACCTTTCGGGAAGACAGTTTTGACGATGGGTCCGGACCTCAAACGTCGAATTCCTCTTGTTTCTCTCTCCACAGACTTGCCAGCGTTTTCTGATGCAAATTCCCAGCACATGCATTTGTTGCTTTGAAGCCAATGCCAATAGGGAAGAGTTACTGTTTAAACTATAACATCCAACACATCACTCGGAGATACTGGTCCCAGCACCAGTCACATGGACAGATAGAAAGCACTGAATGGATCGACCCCATCATTCAAACACTTTCAACCCCACGCAGATTCCAATAGAGGGAATTTCTTGCACTGGCAACTCGGTTCGGCAGCAGACAGCCTGCGTGCAGACGGGTTTCCCAAACATTGACTACAAACAATCCAGGTTCCTGCTGGCGGGGCTGGGGGCTCTCTATTCTGCAAGAACACAACTCGGATTTCTTCACATTCTGGACAACTTGTTTCTCTGCCACAGTTTGTATAACATGTATATATACCACACACACTGTATAGTCACACACACTGTCAGTCACACTGTGTCCAGGAGCCAGTCACACTCTGCCCACTGTCAGTCGCATTCTGCCAAGGAGTCAGTCACACTCTGCCCAGGCGTCAGTCACACTCTGCCCAGGAGTCAGTCACAATCTGCCCAGGAGTCAGTCACACTCTGCCCAGGAGTCAGTCACACTCTGCCCAGGAGTCAGTCACAATCTGCCCTGTGTCAGTCACAATCTGTCCAGGAGTCAGTCACAATCTGCCCTGGAGTCAGTCACACTCTGCCCAGTGTCAGTCGTAATCTGCCCAGGAGTCAGTCACAATATACCCAGGAGTCAGTCACACTCTGCCCAGTGTCAGTCACACTCTGCCCAGTGTCAGTCGCAATCTGCCCAGGAGTCAGTCACAATCTGCCCAGGTGTCAGTCACAATCTGCCCCGTGTCAGTCACACTGAGTCCAGTGTCAGTCGTAATCTGCCCAGGAGTCAGTCACAATCTACCCAGGAGTCAGTCACACTCTGCCCAGTGTCAGTCACACTCTGGCCACTGTCAGTCACACTCTGCCCAGGAGTCAGTCACACTCTGCCCAGTGTCAGTCACACTCTGCCCAGTGTCAGTCACACTCAGCCCAGTGTCAGTCGCAATCTGCCCAGGAGTCAGTCACAATCTGCTCAGGAGTCAGTCGCAATCTGCCCAAGAGACAGTCACAATCTGCCCACTGTCAGTCACAATCTGCCCAGGAGTCAGTCGCAATCTGCCCAGGAGTCAGTCATAATCTGCCCTGTGTCAGTCACAATCTGCCCAGGAGTCAGTCGCAATCTGCCCAAGAGACAGTCACAATCTGCCCAGGAGTCAGTTACATTCTGCCCAGGAGTCAGTCACAATCTGCCCAGTGTCAGTCACACTGTGTCCAGGAGTCAGTCACAATCTGCCCAGTGTCAGTCACACTCTGCCCAGTGTCAGTCACAATCTGCCCAGACCCAGTCACACACTCTGCCCAAAGTCAGTCACAATCTGCCCAGGAGTCAGTAACATTGTAATTACACCGGGAAAGTTCACAGCAGTTTGTTTGATGAAACACAGGAGTTGGGATCAGGATCTCAGCCCCGATGCCAGGACGTTTGCATTTACCTGAGTTTACCCCGCACTCACCTCGGGACTCTCAGCACTGACATGCACCGGAGGCCGCTCCTCTGCTTGCTGCTACCCCGTTGACCAGTTACTCAACTGCGGTCCCGAAACAACAGCACATCGCTGAGCGAAGCAGAGGGAACTGAGCGAGAGCTGGGGAGGGGAGCGTAATGCAGGTAATAGAGCCGCACTTGACTACCGTATTACACCCAGTCACAGGAATAGGGCAGGCAAATAATGTATGTAATAGATCCGCAACACATTACTGTATAATACCCAATATAAGGACACATGTGTAACTCAGAGCCATATTCCACCACCACGTTCCAACTAATGAAAAGAGCCGCGAATTGACGGTGGGTTTGGAGCTGCGGGTTGCAACATATTCATTTAATTATCACAGATAAAGGAAGCAGCTTGAATTCGACTGGAATAAAACAGAAAATGCTGGAAATACTCAGCAGATCAAGTAGCATCTGGGATACAGAAACAGAGTTAATGTTTCAGGTTTGTGACCTTCCTCTCCACAGATGTTGCCTGACCTGATGAACATTTCTAGCAGTTTCACTTTTCATTTCAGATTTCCAGCACACACAGTAGTTTATTTTTGAATTTGATTAGGATGGCCAGGTTGAAGACACCAGTTGTCCTGTTACCATATTACACCCAATAAAAGTGTAACTGAACTAAGTAAGTGCTTGTAGGTGGATA
This sequence comes from Heterodontus francisci, assembly GCF_036365525.1. NCBI lineage: Eukaryota > Metazoa > Chordata > Chondrichthyes > Heterodontiformes > Heterodontidae > Heterodontus > Heterodontus francisci. Next base: position 25,476,508 of record NC_090384.1, read on the forward strand.
AGGGTTGCCAGTGTACATCCTCAAATGAGTCCAATGTTGTCACATCCACCCATCAGCTCTGTGCTTACTGACCTACATTTACTACCATTTAAGCAACATCTTGATTTTAAAATTCTCATTCCTGTTTTCCAGTCCGTCCATGGCCTCGCCCCTCCTTATCTCTGTAATCTCCTCCAGCTTTATAACCCTCCGAGATATCTCTGTTCCTTCAATTCCGACCTCCTGATTTAATTGCTCCACCATTGGTGACCGTGCATTCAGCTGCCTCGGCCCTAAGCTCTGGAGTTCCCTCCCTACACCTCTCCACCTCTCTACCTCACTTTTCTCCTTTAAGATACTCCTTAAAAGCTACCTCTCTGACCAAGCTTTTGGCCATCAGACCTAATATCGCCACATGTGGCTTGGTGTCATATTTTGTTTGCTAACATTCCTGTGAAGATCCTTGAGATGCTTTATTATGTGCAAGGCACTATATAAATGCATGTTGATGTTGTTCTGATTCATCATGACTACCGTGAGCAGGGGAGTTCTATCATAGGAATCTCTTCAATACAACTAAAGCAAAACTGAGTCCAGCCTTGAAAATAGTGCAATATATATTCCATTATAAAAATAAGAGCAGTTAATGCTTTTATGATTATATAAATAAACAGCATGAAGTTCCCCAGGTAACTCAAGTGAGTTTTCCAATGAATAGTTGAACCTCATAGGCCAGAAAAGATCCCAGATGTAGTCCTCAATCTGTACTCAGTTAAGTGGGGGAGCAGTAGGGGGGCTTCAATTAACCACAGACAAGGTTTCTGATCCTAGTCACCAGCCAATGACCCCAGCTAGAAGTCTTCATTTATGTACATCGGCTTGGTGGCACTACCTCAGTGACGACATAGCCTTCACTTACTCACTGGTAAGGCTTGTACATGAAGGAAGCCACGGGCAAGGTCCTGGGAGGTAAAAGCAGCCAGCAGGGATACAACAGCAAGAAGTCAACATGTTTGGGAAAGGAGACAAGAAGGATGTATTAGCTAATGTACATAACAACACTTGGTGAAAATTGGTAAAAGAACCAGGGGGAGACGAGAATTTATTTTTTTTACACAGCAAGTTGTTATTATCTGGGATACACTGCCTGAAGGGGTATTCAAAGCAGATTCAATCAGATAATTTGCTAAATACTTGAAAAGGAAAAAAATGCAGTGCTATGGGCAAGGAGCAGTGGAGTAAGATAGCACATATCGGCACAGGTATGATGGGCTCCTTTTGTGCTGTAAGATTTTATAATGCTATGATTCTATTTATGAGACATCTAGGACGTTATACTTACAGAAATTTGAAGACACAGGGGAAAGAAATTCGTTCGAGTAGCTCTGGTTCCAGCCTGGGAGCAGCCAGCACCAGGGGCCACTACCTGCACAGCCCATGCCACGTTCTTCTATAACATCACTGAAGAACACCATGCAGGCCAGGCAGGTAGTGGCCAGTGGACCTGCTTGCCCCAGGGGATTGATGGAAGCCTAAGTAGCACCACTAGGAATATCACTTCACAAACAAATTTCTCCCCTCTTGTGCAAGTATGACACAACTGGAGCAACGAAGCATATTAAATATATTTGTAGCTTTATTTGTAACAAATGTCCAAATATTGTGTGAATTGTATAAAGTAATTAAAATCATCAAACAGATAAAAGACCGAGGCATATTACTGCAAAAAAAAGAATAATTTTTCATAGAAAGCGATTCAAAACTAATGATTAAACTACTGGACATTGATTATCACAAATTTATTTCATTAAATATAGAAGCCCTGTGTTTTAACTTTCTTGCATAAAATAAGGTTATTGCCCATCTGTGATTCAGCTTGTTATCTGGCTGCTGCAGAGAGAGCTGGACATTTATCGCGGATTTTTTAGCAAGGCATTCAGTTTTACTTTTCCCCAAATCAGATCCTATGGTATAGTCTCATCTAAATATGTTGTACTCAAATCAACATGGTACAATTTTACTTTAAAAAGGGCTTCAGAGAGGCATTGTTACTTTTGAGTTCAATTGCTATGTAGATCTTTCTCAAAGAGTTGGGAGGTTGCTATGGATACGTGACTCTGAGTTTCGTAATTTGCGTCATGTCACATTCATCTGTGACTTGTAACTCTCATTCACCTCACCCCATCACCATCCCCCAAGGGAGGGTAGGCTATGACATTTGTGGGAAAGCAGCCTCACTCTCTGGCTCTTTCCTTTGTCTTGATTTTTGACTGTATTGTGTGTGATAAGCAGATTGTGCCTCCCTATCCCTTGAATTCTCCCTCCTCTACTATTACTCTATTATAGTCATAACTTGAGTTGTTGCTCTGAAGAGTGGGAGATTGTTGACCGATATTCAGTCATTGGGGTGATGGGATTAATCGTGATTTCTCACTTCAAAGAGTACGCTGCATGAAGGCTGCAATCAGCCACTCCAGAAGTAGCCGCCCTCTACTTGTTGATATCTAACTGAACACTGCAATGTAGTATATCATTGGAACTCTCGAGCCAACCCCAACACCCTGGCTGCCTGTGCTGTCATACATTGCATCCCCACCCATGCGCCACAATGGCACAATCCTTCATGAGGTTCACAGAATTAAGGGAAACAAACATCTCCCCATCCACCCGAACCTCAACACCATCCCTCAACACCGCTTGAAATTGCGCAAGCCCTTTTGGACACACACATACATAACCTTCGACATATAGCTTCAACCCTGATGAAGCTTGGAAAGTCAAATGGAGTTCACAAGAAGTCATAAACAAACACCTTGTAAAAGACCCAACACAAATGATCCCTGGCTTCGATCTTCCATGAATCTCAAGAGCTACCCTAAACCATGTCCGTGAAAACCATGGCAGGTGCAGATACTTTATGTGCAAATGGAAATAAGTTCTCCAGTGTGCGAGTGTGGTCACTCAGAAACCATGGAACACGTAGTAACTGAGTGCCCGATTCACAAATACGAAGGAAACATCACAGCGGTACACTCCACTACTCCTGACACACATGAACCATTTGAACATAAAATTATAGTTGTTGCTCTACATCTACATCAGCCAGAAGAAAGGAAGAGGATAGTTGTGACTGGTTGGTGCCTGCCTCTACATCTGAGGCCTGTTAACTGTATTCTCTCTTTTATGCGCTGACTTCAGAATTTTCTTGTTTTTGTTAATCATCTTTCCTGAAGTGATGGACTTGTCATCACTACCACAATAGTGTTTTGATGCTCTTCATACACTGCCTGACAGAAGTTACAATTATGTACAGGAGCCTAATGCCTAGTTTGGAAAGCAAAGTGTGTATAATTTTACAAAGAACTGCTCTGATCCTGTCAACCTCTTCCTGCACAAAAACCTTATTAAAGGAAAGCCTTCCCGCCACACAGTCTAAAAGCTCCCTGCAGTCTGCTGTCACTTGCAAGGACGTGACTTTAACAATGCAGTTCACAGCAGTGGTTTCTCCGTATATACCATCTGGGGTTTGGAATAAAGGGTGGATGTCAACGTTAGATGTTACCAAACCAGGAGGAGTGACAAACTGCCAGAAAGAAGGCAGATGGCTAAAGGGGGATGTAAAAAGGGTGAGAGAATGAGCAGATAAATGACAGAAGCTTTAAAATGCAAAAAGATAGGGCGGAAGGAAGAATACTTTCAGAGCTAAAAGGTGCCTGCTGGGCTCAGTTATAACACCCTTGCTTCTGACTCAGAAGGTTATGGGTTTAAGCCTTCTTCCAGAGACTTGGACACATAATCCTGCCTAACACTTGGAATAGTACTGAAAGCACACTGTACTTTCAGAGATGTTGTCTTTTGGGTTAGACTGTAAACAAAAGTTCATCTGCCCTCTCAGATGGACAAAAAGATCCCAATAAAAACAGAAAGTGCTGGAAATACTCAGCAGGTCAGGCAGCATTATTTCAGATTTCCAGCATCTGCAGTATTTTGCTTTTTTAAAAAGATCCCCATGTAGCGTAGGGGATTTGCCTGGTGTCTTGAAGAATATTTATCCCCCAACCAGCATCATTGAAACATTATTAAATCATTTATCTCATGCTGTTTGTGGGACCTTGATGTGCACAAATTTGCTGCCATATATCCTACATTACAACAGTGACGATACTGCAATAGTACTTCATCAGCTGTGACGTCACATGGTCATGAAAGGAGTTATATAAATGTAAATTCCTGCCATCTTAATGCACTGAATATGCAAAATGATCCATGAATACTTAAAGGCAGGTGGTCAGTTTTTCTTCAAAAAAGAAGGAAAATAGGATTTGAGAGGGGTTCATATGAAGACTGATTGGATGTATAAGCAAAGTGGTCCTGATAGCCGCACAAAATGATCATTAGTCAACATCTGGAAAACTGGTTAAGGTTTTGGGCTTCTTACTACTATAAGGATGGATATAATGGCCATGGAGGAAGTGCAATGCTACCTTACCAGGAATGGTGACAGGACTGAACTATGAAGAAAGGCCAGAGCAACTAGAGCTGTAATCTTCCAGCAGAAAGTGTGTCCAGGAGGGGTTGGTGATGGAGTTGTTCATAATAATATCAAGAATAGATAGACAAGATAAAAACTTTGCTATTTCCAGCTAATTTTTAAAAACTGAATTCAAATTCTCATATTTGGAATCAGCCACAACAGATGATTACCTGCAAGCTAAACACCAGAAGATGTAAAGCAGTCCCACATCCAATACATCAGAGCAAATCTCTACCACTTGCAGTCAAGAATGTTGATGAATATTCAGGCCATTAATGGCAGAAGGAGTTCCACAAGCAGCACTAGTCTTGACCAAGGTGGAGTCCAGCAGATGAGCAGTAGCAAAGTTTGCAAGCACCTTCTGCCAAACTATTAAGTGGACTATTCCACTTGGCCTCCTCAAGAGTTCCTCACCATCATGGGTACCATTGACGAACGTTTCAGTTTGCTTCGCGTTACTTTGATAAGCCATTGAGTACATTGGATGCAGCAAACACTTGACAATATCCTGGCTGTGATGTTGAAGACCTGTGCACCAGAATTTGCTGATCCACTAGTCAAGCTATTGTTGGATGCAGTTTTCTGTAAGATCTTTGTTGAATCTTTGAGGGTTAAATTAGATTTTCCCCACATTATGTAGGTGTTTTCTATTGTTTTGTTTGGGTGGTTCCTGCTTGCCAGTTTTGAATTTGAGCTCTGTGATCTGCTGACAATCGCATCTAGTGTGGCCCGTGCTGATCACCAGATGTTGCAGGGCAATAGGACGGATGTCCCGTGCATGTGTCAGAAGTATGCAGTGTGAACATTGTGATGTCAATAAGCATCTAACGCTGATTTAGTGTCTAACCTGCCATTTTTGATCTCGCTCCTGTTAACATGCTCTCTTAAACACACACAGCTGAACATGTGTCCTGCTGCAGAAGGGACTCACTCCCATCCCCAACCCCTGACCCCACTGCACCAGTGCTGTTGAAAGGGATTAGCATGCAACATTTAGCTGAGGTGTTTTTGACTATCTACTTTCTACTGCAGAGTGAGTGAAAGTACGGAGCTGTTGGAGGAATTGGCAGACGTTCTTTCAACCAGAAGGGAGTTGTGCTGGACCCCTGGAAGGAGTGGTGTGGTTTTGAAAGGCCTGTGAGCACACCATTTGCCCGCTGTCATGGGGTCTATAGTTGCATTTCCTCTTGGGTGTCACAGGGAGATGGAGCACAGGCAGCAGAAAAGAGTAACTGTTCACAAAGAGAGGAGGAGGGAGCTCTCAGCAGGAAGTCTTACCCACCTGTACCTCAGCCAGCAGCAGTGACTGCTGTGGTTACGCTCCATAAGGAGGCAGTCATTGGCACTGTGCCACCTCCTCCAACTGGACCTGCAGAGCAGGATGAGATTGGCATTGCCAGTGGCCATCAAGGTCACCATGGCCCTCAGTTTCTATACTTGTGAATCCTTCAAGGCTGAATTTGATGACATCATCAACATAACTCAGTTTACCATCCATCACTACACTTGGGAGGTCACCAAGGCCCCGCACGCCAGGAGAGGGGACTTCATTGTCTTCTCTCTAAGCAAGCTTTGCCAGGAAAGTCAGATTCCTAATTGTTAAGGGAGCCATTAACCGCTCACACATGACTGTGGGGGCACCACATCTCAATGTGAGATGTGCTACAACCACAAAGTTTCTATTCCCTGAACTTGTAATTGGTGTGTGACCACACCTAGACCATCATGTTGATAAATTTCTGCTATATCCTGGCAGTAGCCACAATGCTTTCTTCCTGTGCCAGTCAATCATTCATTTAGAAAATCATAATATCATCAAGCAGAGTGAACATGGTTTTATGAAAGGGAAACCATGTTTGACAAAGTTATTAGAGTTCTTTGAGGATGTAGCAAGCAGGGTGGATAAAGGGGAACCAGTAGATGTAGTGTATTTGGTTTTCAAAAGGCATTCGATAAGGTGCCACATAAAAGGTTACTACACATGATAAGAGCTTATGGTGTTGGGGGTGATATATTGCATGGATAGAGGATTGGCTAACTAACAGGAAACAGAGTGTCGGGATAAATGAGTCATTTATGATCTATATTAATGACATGGATGAAGGGTCCGAGTGCATGGTAGCCAAATTTGCAGACAATATAAAGATAGGAAGGGAAGCATGTTGTTCCGACCCCCGAGCCATTTGTTTTAATGCAAGAAGTGTAGTAGGTAAGGCAGATGAACTTAGGGCTTGGATTAGTACCTGGGAGTATGATGTTATTGCTATTACTGAGACTTGGTTGAGGGAAGGGCATGATTGGCAACTAAATATCCCAGGATATCGATGCTTCAGGCGGGATAGAGAGGGAGGTAAAAGGGGTGGAGGAGTTGCATTACTGGTCAAAGAGGATATCACAGCTGTGCTGAAGGAGGGCACTATGGAGGACTCGAGCAGTGAGGCAATATGGACAGAACTCAGAAATAGGAAGGGTGCGGTAACAATGTTGGGGCTGTACTACAGGCCTCCCAACAGCGAGCGTGAGATAGAGGTACAAATATGTAAACAGATTATGGAAAGATGTAGGAGCAACAGGGTGGTGGTGATAGGAGATTTTAATTTTCCCAACATTGACTGGGATTCACTCAGTGTTAGAGGTCTAGATGGAGCAGAATTTGTAAGGAGCATCCAGGAGGGTTTTCTAGAGCAGTATGTAAATAGTCCAACTCGGGAAGGGGCCATACTGGACCTGGTGTTGGGGAATGAGCCCGGCCAGGTGGTTGAAGTTTCAGTAGGGGACTACTTTGGGAATAGTGATCACAATTCCGTAAGCTTTAAAATACTCATGGACAAAGACGAGAGTGGTCCTAAAGGAAGAGTGCTAAATTGGGGGAAGGCCAACTATACCAAAATTTGGCAGGAGCTGGGGAATGTAGATTGGGAGCAGCTGTTTGAAGGTAAATCCACATGTGATATGTGGGAGGCTTTTAAAGAGAGGTTGATTAGCGTGCAGGAGAGACATGTTCCTGTGAAAATGAAGGATAGAAATGGCAAGATTAGGGAACCATGGATGACAGGTGAAATTGTGAGACTAGCAAAGAGGAAAAAGGAAGCATACATAAGGTCTAGGCGGCTGATGAAAGACGAAGCTTTGAAAGAATATCGGGAATGTAGGACCAATCTGAAACGAGGAATTAAGAGGGCTAAAAGGGGTCATGAAATATCTTTAGCAAACAGGGTTAAAGAAAATCCCAAAGCCTTTTATTCATATATAAGGAGAAAGAGGGTAACTGGAGAAAGGATTGGCCCACTAAAGGACAAAGGAGGAATGTTATGCTTGGACACAGAGAAAATGGGTGAGATTCTAAACGAGTACTTTGCATCGGTATTCACCGAGGAGAGGGACATGACGGATGTTGAGGTTAGGAACAGATGTTTGATTACACTAGGTCAAGTCGGCATAAGGAGGGAGGAAGTGTTGGGTATTCTAAAGGGCATTAAGGTGGACAAGTCCCCAGGTCCGGATGGGATCTATCCCAGGTTACTGAGGGAAGCGAGAGAGGAAATAGCTGGGGCCTTAACAGATATATTTGCAGCATCCTTAAACACGGGTGAGGTCCCGGAGGACTGGAGAATTGCTAATGTTGTCCCCTTGCTTAAGAAGGGTAGCAGGGATAATCCAGGTAATTATAGACCGGTGAGCCTGACATCAGTGGTAGGGAAGCTGCTGGAGAAGATACTGAGGGATAGGATCTATTCCCATTTGGAAGAAAATGGGCTTATCAGTGATAGGCAACATGGTTTTGTGCAGGGAAGGTCATGTCTTACCAACTTAATAGAATTCTTTGAGGAAGTGACAAAGTTGATTGATGAGGGAAGGGCTGTCGATGTCATATACATGGACTTCAGTAAGGCGTTTGATAAGGTTCCCCATGGCAGGCTGATGGAGAAAGTGAAGGCGCATGGGGTCCAAGGTGTACTAGCTAGATGGATAAAGAACTGGCTGGGCAACAGGAGACAGAGAGTAGCAGTAGAAGGGAGTTTCTCAAAATGGAGACGTGTGACCAGTGGTGTTCCACAGGGATCCGTGCTGGGACCACTGTTGTTTGTGATATACATTAATGATTTGGAGGAAAGTATAGGTGGACTGATTAGCAAGTTTGCAGACGACACTAAGATTGGTAGAGTAGCAGATAGTGAAGGGGACTGTCAGAGAATACAGCAGAATATAGATAGATTGGAGAGTTGGGCAGAGAAATGGCAGATGGAGTTCAATCAGGGCAAATGCGAGGTGATGCATTTTGGAAGATCCAATTCAAGAGTGAACTATACAGTAAATGGAAAAGTCCTGGGGAAAATTGATGTCCAGAGAGATTTGGGTGTTCAGGTCCACTGTTCCCTGAAGGTGGCAACGCAGGTAAATAGAGTGGTCAAGAAGGCATACGGCATGCTTTCCTTCATTGGACGGGGTATTGAGTACTAGAGTTGGCAGGTCATGTTACAGTTGTATAGGACTTTGGTTCGGCCACATTTGGAATACTGCGTACAGTTCTGGTCGCCACATTACCAAAAGGATGTGGATGCTTTGGAGAGGGTGCAGAGGAGGTTCACCAGGATGTTGCCTGGTATGGAGGGCGCTAGCTATGAAGAGAGGTTGAGTAGATTAGGATTATTTTCATTAGAAAGACGGAGGTTGAGGGGGGACCTGATTGAGGTGTACAAAATCATGAGAGGTATAGACAGGGTGGATAGCAAGAGGCTTTTTCCCAGAGTGGGGGATTCAATTACTAGAGGACACGAGTTCAAAGTGAAAGGGGAAAAGTTTAGGGGGGATATGCGTGGAAAGTTCTTTACGCAGAGGGTGGTGGGTGCCTGGAACGCGTTGCCAGCGGAGGTGGTAGATGCGGACACGATGGCGTCTTTTAAGATGTATCTAGACAGATACATGAATGGGCAGGAAGAAAAGAGATACAGAACCTTAGAAAATAGGCGACATGTTTAGAGAGAGGATCTGGATCGGCGCAGGCTTGGAGGGCCGAAGGGCCTGTTCCTGTGCTGTAATTATCTTTGTTCTCTTTGTTCTTTGTTAAGAGGACACAAAGGGTTAAATTTAGTCAAGCCGGTGGGGCTCCTGACGCTGGGCCAAAACGAGCCCCAACGGCGTGATTAAACGTGCTAGGGCAGTTAACTGCCCAGTGCCAGGATCCCAATCTGTTTAATGGCGGAGATCACACTTCCAAGACCTGCCGGCAGCTCAGTAGCATCGGCAGCGCCACTGGGAGTGGTGGCCAATGCCAGTACTACAGGAGGCCTGGGACCAGGCCCAACACTGGAGTCCCAGAACAAAGGTGAATGAGGCGGGGTCACCGGGACCAGTCTGGCAGGCCCTGGAGATGGGGAGGGGAGGGTGGGCGTTGAGGGTGGGGGGATGTTAACGGAGGGCAGCCTTTGCTGCGGGGAGCCCTCGATGGGCCAAAGATTGCCCAAGGAGAAGGCCCCTCTCAGGCCCGCAGGGAGGCCACCTTGTTTTACTGGGTGACCTCTCCACCTGGGAGAAGCTTCCTCCCCACCACCCCTGTCGCTGGTTTAATTCCGGCGGCGGCGGGAAGAGGCCCTTAAGTGGCTACTGATTGGTTATTTAGGGCCATAATTGGCCTCTGGGCAGTTAGGCCATCTTCAGCCTTTGCCACCCACGGCTTTATTGCCATGCGACAGATCCTCTGCTCCCCACCTTCTCTCACAATTCCCTGGGCTGCCCCGCCTCCTATCCCATCTCTTGGGGCTCATTAAATTCCACCCAAAGAGTCTGCAAAGAGATATAGATAGGTTAAGTGAGTGGGTAAAAATTTGGCAGATTGAGTATAATGTGGGAAAATGTGAGGTTGTCCACTTTGGCAGGAAGAATAGAAAAGTAGAGTGTTATTTAAAAGGAGAGAGACTGCAGAATGCTACAGTACAGAGGGTGTCCTTGTACATGAATCACAAAAAGTTAGCATGCAGCTACAGCAAGTCATTTGGAAGGCAAATGGAATGTTGGCATTTGTTGCAAGGGGAATGGAGTATAAAAGTAGGGAAGTCTTGCTACAAACATACAGGGCATTGGTGAAACCACACCTAGAGTACTGTATACAGTTTTGGTCTCCTTACTTAAGGAGGGATATACTTGAATTGAAAGCAGTTCAGAGAAGGTTCACTAGGCTTATTCCTGGGATGAAGGGGTTATCGTATGAGGAAAGATTGAGCAGGTTGGGCCTGTACTTATTGGAGTTTAGAAGAATGAGAGGTGATCTTATTGATACATTTAAGATTCTGAGGGAGCTTGATCGATGCTAAGTGGATGTTTCCCCTCGTGGGGAATCTAGATCGGGGGGGAGGGGGTCACAGTTTCAAAATAAGGGGATTTAAGACAGAGATGAGGAGGAATTTCTTTTCTCAGAGGGTTGTTATTCTTTGCAATTCCCTTCCCCAGAGAGCAGTGGGTGCTGGGTCATATTCAAGCTGAGTTAGATTTTTGATCTACAAGGGTTTCAAAGGTTATGGGGGCCAGACAAGAAAGTGGAGTTAATGCCACAATCAGATCAGCCCTGATCTTATTGAATGGCGGAGCAGGCTTGAGGGGCCGAATGGCCTACTCCTAATTCTTATGATCTAATGATCTTATGTTCCAACGATCTTCAAACCTCCATATCAAACCAGAATGTGGCTGCTCGTTAACAAGGGCTACCTGCGGTACATGTGGCTGATAACTGCTCTCCGCCACCCACCTACATGTGGATAGTCCTCCTACAATGAGAGCTATGCTGTGACCAGAAACGTCATAGAGCAAACCATTGGTGTCCTGAAACAACAGTTCCGCTGCCTGAATCGCTCGGGAAGAGCTCTCCAATACTCACAGCAGTGTGTGATCTGCTGCGTCCTGCATAATCTGACAATCATGAGGGGAAAGCTCTTGCCTCCAGGGCTTCAGTGAACACCTCAGGAGGAGGGGAGGAAGCCAGCACAACCATGTTCCATCAGTGTGAATGTATTATCAGATTCCAGTTGCCCTGAGTGAAAACCCAGATCCTCATTGCTCAACACTTCCCCACCTTTCCATCTCTCTGTATATACCGTTTTCATGGCCAAGATCCTGAAATAATAGATAGCACAAAAGAACCATTCCATACCAACTTAATCCAACAACATTTCCAATAATAGTTACAATACTTAACAATTCACCCACATGCATTCCCTTTGTGCCTGTCTTCATGTTCCTTTGTCTGTTCTCCTATGTAGTGTTACCCCAGTGGCTGCAGCATGGCTGGTGGAAGGCTGCTGACTTGCAGTTGGGGAGACTGGAGATGGCCTTGCCGGATGCTCTCAAGCTGCTCTGCACCTTGAGGGCCAGGCGTCGGACTGCAGCACCTTGGCATGGACGGTGGCAGTCTGGGCTAACAGGCAGTGGTGGGAGCATGAATTCTATCATCTTGAGAGAGTACAACAGGTCCGTTCATCACGGAGCCATCGCCACTCCCCCAGGGCAGCACCTCAGCAATCCTTGTAATCTACTGGAACACAGATTGCTGGACTGCTGAGAACCTGCATGTCCCTTTGAGCACTGGTATCCAAAGCCATGGTAGCAGCGGTTTGAACCTGCATGGCACCAAGCTGGATTTTCATGACACCAAGCATGGATCTCATAACCCCCTGTCTGAGCTTCCGCTGCGCAATGAGACATTGGGTGGCTTCTGCCAGTGCTCTGGTGGAGGCTGTGACATCAGCCACCAGACACTGCATCATTATTGGCTCCAAAAGTGTCCTCATGGAGTTGGCCACCACTTCCATGCTGGAAATAGGCGCCAAGTTCTGCGCGAACATCTGTGCCAAGTTGGAGTCCTCCATGCTCCTTGACCGTGACAATTGGCTCTCTGGCAGGCTTGTCAATAAACCAAGCATTTCTGTGTGCAAGCCCATCAGCCTTTTCCTGCAGCCCAACATGTCAAAGTCATCATCTGAGTCTTCCAAAGCAGAACTCGCTTGCAACCTCGCCCTCTGGGGAGGTGGTACACATGCAGTCCTTTCCCCTGCAGACTACTTATGCTCGGCAACTCACCATGTGTTGATCCCGGGCTGAATTTTACCAAACACTCGACGTCGGGGGTCGTGGTGGGGCATCCCATAAAATACTTGCGGGAGTGGCCTGTCACAACCCCCAACGCCAAGAAGGCCCCCCGCATTGTACTGGCAGTGGTGAGGCCTTGGTGCGGCTCTCCTGCTGTATGGTGGCGGGGCCTTCATTTAAATATTAAAATTAATTTAAAACAAATGCTAATTAACTTACCTGGTCCCGGCGTCCATTCCATGCCGATTTTACGACCGCCGGCCGCAACTCACGTGCCTTCGGAACTCTGTACGGCGAGACACTAGTGGGGAGGGGGGGAGGAGTGAAATTATCAGGGTGGGGGGGGAGCGGGAAAAACATTTTCTATTCGTCGTGGGGATGGTGGGCAGGGTTGAGTGTCAAAGGTTATTAACTTTGAGGGGGGGGGAAGTTCAGAACCTGAATAAAACTTTTTTTCGGGGGGAGAGGGCCAATTACACATTTATTACTCATTGGGAGTGTGGGACAGGGAATTGAAAATGTGAATAAATGTATATCTGCATTTTTAACCCTTCTGCCACTTTAAATCTTTTAATGAGGCCGAAGGGACTGAAGCCCTTTAACAATGGCACCGGTGCCTGCGCGGTGGTGTCGGATGCCATTGCTGGAGACGGAGCAGCCGCCCCTACTACGTCATTGGGGGCGGCCACTCCGTCTCCTCCATTTAAATGACTTCAATGCGTGCCACCACGATGTGCGGCGCACCTACAATATTCAGCCCCCCACCTCTATATTACTCTCTAAAGTATGCATAGTGCTAGTAACAGAGCTGGTGGCTGCAAGCATCAGAGCAAGTGATGGTGCTTCTTCCTCAGAGGTCTGCTATTCGTTTGATCCTTATTTCTCAGAGACTAACCAGCTGTCCAGCTGCCAGTCCTTGGGTATCTGAAAAAGCATAAATGCTTCAGTGACAGTGCTTGACATGGCCTCAGTGACAACCACGCCATAATGACAAGCAGCATCTCCTCCAAGGGGGTGAGGCGTTGCAGTGTGCCTGTCCCCCACCAATACATTACTGCTCCTTTTTGTTACGGGCCACCTTGTCCTTCAGGGGAGAGGGAAGAGTGTCATGTGTCTGCAATGTGTTGGGTGATGTATTTGTTATAGCTGAATAGCTAGTGGTATTTGGAAGCTGTGAATTGTGGTTGTGAGTCTTGAAGCAATGGTCAGTGTGTGGGGGTGAGGTGAAGCATACAAATGTGAGGCATGAGTCCTGATTGCTGGAGATTGCTGATGGGTGAGTGATAGGGCTGTGCTACATTGAACAGTGTGTGAGGTTGTGGTGAAGTTGCTGGGATATTGAATTTGAAGATGCATTTACTGACCTTGACCACTTGTGTAAGGTCATTGAACTTCTGGCACCGTATCCAAATCCTCGGGGTCAGACTCCTGGTATTGACGTCCATGGCTACCTGCTCCTAATGCCTCCTGGCCCCCTGCAGATAGAGAAACTCTGTCTCCTTTCAACCTCCAGCACTCCAGGCCTCCAGTGCTGCATCAAAGAACCTAGAAGAAACAGCCATCTGATTGGTTTCACATCCACGCTCTATAACCATACACTTAAAGCTTATTTTTGTTATTAATGCTTAACTCAGAAGGAAAGAGTAACTACATTCTTGATAGTTACAATTTGCTTCCTTCAGACAGAGAACATTTCCATTAGTACAACACATGGGGAGGTATCTTCCAAGTACGATGGATAGGTTTTGAATAACAACTGCCTCTCTCACTCCTGCATCTCCTAAACCATCTTTACACCTTTCACATGCTCCCTTTCTAACCTCAATTTCGGCACCTTTCCATTGAAGTTTTAAATGCTTCTGAACAAATTACTGCTGCTTATTGTTCAAGAATCCTCTTTAAATTGTTGGATTTACAGCGCCTGCACTTCTTTTTCTAACTGCTCTGCTTATTTCTTTTCCTGTTAGTCAATCATGTATCTTATAATTCTACAGAACAGGTTTTTGGCCTCAGCAAATACTCCATATATTACAGGAGTCTTAGTCCCTTCCTCTGGGACTTCCAACTGCTCACACTCTTCCTTTGAACCTTTATTTGTTGGGGACAGGGTTTTGGCTATCGTAGACAATCCTTAAATTATGGCAGACTTAGTCCTGTCCTATTTGTGTTCGCTCATAAAAATCCTTCTTGAGCATCAGGGGGTGTAGTGGTAATGTCACTGCATGAGTAACAGAGGCCCAGGCTAATCCCCTGGGGACACGGGTTCAAATCCCACCTCAGCAACTGGTGGAATTTAAATTCAGTTCCTTAATAAAAATCTGGAATTGAAAGCTACTCAGTAATGGTGCCATAAAACTACCGTCAATTGTTATTAAAACCCATCTGGTTCACTAATGTCCTTTATGGAAGGAAATCTGTCGTCCTTACCTGGTCTGACCTACATATGACTCCAGACCCACAGCAATGTGGTTGACTCATAACTGCCTTCTGAAATGGCCTAACAAGCCACTCAGCTGAAGAGCAATTAGGGATGGGCAACAAATGCTAGGCTGCCAGCGATGCCCACATCTCATATAAGAATTTTAAAAAATTGACGCCAATAACTCTCTTAGAGGTTTGGTTTTACCCACAAGATCTCAAATAGTTGAGGGAGGCAGCACCATGACTTGTGAGATACAAGGTTATATGCTTCTCTAATTTACTCATTGTTCAAATATTCAAGAGGAACAACTCTATTGCTTCGACTGTCATATGGGTTATATCAATCAGAACCGATCCCTCTCCCAACATTTGATGTTCAAACAACTAATAGCTCCTGGTTGGCTCGCTAAACTATTGGATGAGTCCTTTACCCATTAAGCAGATTCATAAATTCACTTCATTTATTATTGGCAAAACATTCATCTTAATCAACCATATAGACCATATAGAGTAATGCACAACCCCACATCCAGAATCATACACATGGATTTTAATGAGAACCAATAACTACAGCAAACAATACTATATACTACATGGAGATAATCAGCTAACAGGGAATATGCTGGAAGGCTATCATTTCATATTCAAATAATCTAAAAAGTGGTCACATCATTCATTCCTGAAGGAAATAAACTTGCAAGGAGCCGGGGATCTAGTGGGAGAATGGAACTGAATGGATAGCTCCGTGGAGAGCCAGCATGGACTCGACGGGCTGGATGGTCTCCCTCTGTGCCGTAAATAACTTTCTATATCATAGATTAATCTTGTAATATTCTGTCAAGTGGCATTATTAGTAACATTGATTTGTCAGCAAGATGTGGAAGTATTGGGAAGTGTTTTGGCAGCACTGGGATGTGGTCTCAGAGATCTGCAGTATTTTGAGAAGGGTCACAGGATCTGGAAGAACTGGAAAAAAGTGCACAGGGATCCTGGGAACACTGCAAATGGAGGTTCTGGAAACACTGGGAAGTGGGATCATTGGAGAAGGGATCTTGGAGTGTGGGTCAATTTATAGTCTTTAAAGATGTACATTTTCATAAACAAAAACAATCAAAGATTAATCATTTCCCAAGTATAATAATTCCATAACCCACAAAAAAGTTTCAGGAGAGATTTTATTGAACCGAATTTATGCAACCAAAATAAAGGAGATGAGTGATTTTAAAATGTGATACATCCATGATAAGCAATTTATTTGTGTCCTTTGCTAACAATTAACAAAGAAGCCAAGGTCTTATGTGTTGTCAGCACTGGTGTTGCTGGTCACTGGTGATACTGGTCACTAATGTTACGGGTCATTGGCATTACTAGTCACTGTCGCTGCTGGTTACTGGTGATACTGATCACTGGTGTTGCTGGTCACTGGTGCTGCTGGTCATTGGTGCTGCTGGTTACTGTAACTGCTGGTCCATGGTGTTGCTGGTCACTAGTGTTGCTGGTTACTGGTGCTGCTGGTTACTGGTGCTGCTGGTTACTGTAACTGCTCGTCCATGGTGTTACTGGTTACTGTTGCTGCTGGTCACAGGTGCTGCTGGTTACTGGTGCTGCTGGTCCATGGTGTTGCTGGTTACTAGTGTTGCTGGTAACTGATGCTGCTGGTTACTCTAACTGCTGGTCCATGGTGTTGCTGGTCACTGATGCTGCTGGTCACTGTAACTGCTGGTCCATGGTGTTGCTGGTCACTGGTGTTGCTGGTCACTGTAACTGCTGGTCCATGGTGTTGCTGGTCACTGATGCTGCTGGTCCATTGGTGCTGCTGGTCACTGGTGCTGCTGGTCCATGGTGTTGCTGGTCACTAGTGTTGCTGGTCACTGTAACTGCTGGTCCATGGTGTTGCTGGTCACTAGTGTTGCTGGTCACTGGAGCTGCTGGTTACTGGTGCTGCTGGTCACTGGTGCTGCTGGTCACTGGTGTTGCTGGTCACTGTAACTGCTGGTCCATGGTGTTGCTGGTCACTAGTGTTGCTGGTCACTGGAGCTGCTGGTTACTGGTGCTGCTGGTCACTGGTACTGCTGGTCACTGGTGTTGCTAGTCACTGTAACTGCTGGTCCATGGTGTTGCTGGTCACTAGTGTTGCTGGTCACTGGAGCTGCTGGTTACTGGTGTTGCTGATCACTGGTGCTGCTGGTCACTGGTGTTGCTGGTCACTGTACCTGCTGGATACTGGTGCTGCTGGTCACTGTAACTGCTGGTCCATGGTGTTGCTGGTCATGAGTGTTGCTGGTCACTGGTGCTGCTGGTTACTTGTGCTGCTGGCCATTGGTGCTGCTGGATACTGTAACTGCTGGTCCATGGTGTTGCTGGTCACGAGTGTTGCTGGTCACTGGTGCTGCGGGTTACTGGTGCTGCTGGTTACTTGTGCTGCTGGCCATTGGTGCTGCTGGATACTGTAACTGCTGGATACTGGTGCTGCTGGTCACTGTAACTGCTGGTTACTGCAACTGTTGGTCCATGGTGTTGCTGGTCACTGGAGATTTTGGTCACTGCTACTGGTCACTAGTGTCACAGAATTACAAAATCACAGAATTATTACAGCGCAGAAGGAGGCTATTCGGTCCAACGTGTCCATACCCGCTCTCCAAATGACCAATTCACTTAATGCCATTCCCCCTCCTTCTCCCCGTAACCCTGCACATTTTTTCTTTTCATATAACAGTCTAATTGTCTTTTGAATGCTTCAGTTGAACCTGCCTCCACCACACTCTCAGACAGCGCATTCCAGACCTTAATCACTCGCTGCGTGAAAAAGTTTCTCCTCATGTCACTTTTGCTTCTCTTACCAAATACTTTAAACCTACGCCCTCTTGTTCTTGATCCTTTCACGAGTTTCACTCTATCTACTCAGTCCAGACCCATCATGATTTTGAATACCTCTATCAAATCACCTCTCAGCCTTCTCTTCAAGGAAAACAGTCCTAACTTCTCCAATCTATCTTTATAACTGAAATTCCTCATCCCTACCACCATTCTCATGAATCTTTTCTGCACACCTTATAATGCCCTCACATCTTGCCTGAAGTGCAGCGCCCAGAACTGGACACAATACTCCAGCTGAGGCCGAACTAGTGTCATATCCAAGTTCAACATAAATTCCTTGCTCTTGTACTCTATGTCCCTATTAATAAAACCCAGGATATTGTATGTTTTATTGAACATCTTCAATGACTGATGCACATACACACCTAGGTCCCTCTGCTCCTGCACCCCCTTTAGAATTGTACCCTTTATTTTATATTGTCTCTCCATGTTATTCCTACCAAAACGAATCACTTCACATTTCTCGCATTGAACTTCATCTGCCACTTCTCTGCCCATTCCACCAACTTGCTTATGTCCTTTTGAAGTTTTACATTATCTCCTCACAGTTCAGAATGCTTCCAAGTTTCATATCATCTGCAATCTTTGAAATTGTGCCCTGTACACCAAAGCCTAGGTCATTAATATATATCAGGAAAAGAAAGGGTCCCAACACTGATTCCTGGGGAACTCCACTACAAACCTTCTTCCAGCCCAAAAAACATCCATTAACCATGACTCTTTGTTTCCTGTCACTCAGCCAATTCTGTACCCATGTGTTGCTGGTCACTGGTGCTATTGGGCACTAGTGTTGCTAGTCATTGGTGTTGCTGGGTCACTAGGTGTTGCTGGTCACTGGGTGTTGCTGGTCACTGGTGCTATTGGTCACTAGTGTTGCTAGTCATTGGTGTTGCTGGTCACTAGGTGTTGCTGGTCACTGGGTGTTGCTGGTCACTGGGTGTTGCTGGTCACTGATGCTATTTGTCTGAACATTGCATCCTGAAAAAAGCATTTGTTATTTGCATCATCACATCCCTGAAGTTAAGCTATGGGATTCCGTTCTCAATTTTTAAACTTATTAAAAGTAACTAAATTTATAAATCATTCCTTTCATCCCCAGTTAATAGAGGCTACTGGGAAATTTTGAAAACTGCACTTTATCCTAATGTAGAGATATGATTGGAAGCTCATGCCAAATGATGGGACATAAAAATATTGAGTCACAGCCCAGCCTTTTATAACAGATTGAAGCCTTAAAGGCAAAGACTGTTAAACAACAAGTAAAAAAATGTTATTTTGGATATTAGGAATTTCAGCTACTAAGAAAAAAATGCAGTTAAAAGTTTTTCAAAATGCATTTTGACTGTTTCATTTAGTTCCTCAACAAAATATGATGGCAAAATGTTAACATATTATTGCATGCTTTTTCCATTATGTTTAACATATACAGATATGTGTTTTTCTTGGGATATGTTTCCATATTAACAGAGTTCTGTAATTACTCTTTGCTGTATGTCCCTTAGCCAATTTCATAGCAATGCTGCCATTGCCCCTACAATTCCATAGGCTTCAATTTTTTTTAATGCAATTTATAATTACAAGTCTTTTATGTGGTAGGTTATCAAACGCCTTTTGGAAGTCCATGTACATAACATCAATTGTAGTACCCACATCAACCCTCTCCATTACTTCATCAAAAGACTCAATCAAATTTGTCAAGCACAATTTGCTTTTTAACAAATCTGTGCTGCCTGTCATTGATTGTCCCATGTTTTCCATGTGACAAGTCATTTTGTCCCTGATTATTGTCTCGAAAAAGTTCTTCGTCACCAACATTACCTTACATAGGATAGTTGAGACAGAAACAAGTCATTTGGCCCAATCAGTCCATGATGGTGTTTATGCTCCACTCGAGCCTCCTCCCATCTTTCCTCATCTAAATCTATCATCCTAACCCTCTAAACTTCTCTCCCTCATATCCATATCTAGCTTCCTCTTAAATGCATCTACTATTCTCTTCAACCACTCCCTGTTGTAGTGAGTTTCATATTCTCACCACTCTTCAGGTAAAGAACTTTTTTCTGATTTCCCTGTTGGATTTCTTGGTGACTATCTTATATTGAAGGCCTCTAGTTATGGTCTTCCCCACAAATGGAAACATTCACTCTGTATCCATTCGATCAAAACTTTCATAATTTTTAAAGACCTCTGCCTGCCTTCTTTTTTCAAGAGATCAGAGTCCCAGCCTGTTCATCCTTTCCTGATATGTATACCCACGCATTTCTGGCATCATCCTAGTAAATCTTCTCTGCACCATCTTCAGTGTCTCTATATCCTTTTTATAATCTGGCAACTACAAGAACTCTGTTTGTAGATCCCTGGAAGAAAACACATGACACCACCTTCTTCATTGCTGCTGAAAACTGAAACTTTATTTTTGAGTAAGACAGTAGAGAAGCAGTGGCAGACATTTAAGGGGATATTTCATATCTCTCAATAAAGATGTATTCCATTGAGAAAGACTCTATGAGAAGAATACACTATCTGTGGCTAACTAAGGAAGTTAAGGATGATATCAAATTGAAAGAAAAAGTGTATAATGCTGCAAAGATTAGTGGTAGTCCAGAAAATTGGGAAAATTTTAGAAGCCAGTGGAAGATGCCTATAAAAAAAAGAGCGAGAAATTAGAGTATGTGAGTAAACCAGCAAGAAATATAAAACAGACAATAAAAGCTTCTACAATTATATAAAAAGGAAGAGAGAAGCTAAAGTAAATGTTGGTTTCCTTAGAGGATGAGACTGGGGAATTAATAATGAAAAACCAGGAAATGGCAGAGACTTTGAACAAGTATTTTATATCTTTGCAAAGAGAAGCAGAGTTAACGTTTCTGGTCAGTGACCCTTCATCGGTTCCGATGAAGGGTCACTGACCCGAAACGTTAACTCTGCTTCTCTTTCCACAGATGCTGCCAGACCTGCTGAGTGGTTCCAGCATTTCTTGTTTTTATTTCAGATTTCCAGCATCCGCAGTATTTTGCTTTTATTTTATATCTTTCTTCATTGTAGAAGAAACAAAAAGCATCCCAAGAACAGCAGAAAATTAGAGGAAAAGGGAAGGGTGGGGCATAAACAAAATCACTACCACTAGAGAAAAAATACTGGGAAAACTAATGAAACTAAAGGCTGACAAGACCTCAAGTCCCCAAAACGTTACAGCAGGGCACTTCGAAAAATTCAGGGTAATCAGGCAGAGTCAACTAGTTTTGTGAAAGGGAAATCATGTTTAACCAATTTATTGGAGTTCTTTGAAGAGGTAACATGTGCTGTGGATAAAGGGGAACCAGTGGATGTACTGTACTTAGATTCCAGAAGGCATTTGATAAGGTGCCACATCAAAGGTTATTGCAGAAAATAAAAGCTCATGGTGTAGGGGGTAACATTTTGGCATGGATAGAAGATTGGCTAGCTAACAGGGAAACAGAGAGTAGGCATAAATGGGACATTTTCTGGTTAGCAAGATGTAATGAGTGGTGTGCCACAGCAATCAGTGCTGGGCTTCAAATTTTTACAATTTATATGAATAACTTGGATGAAGGGTCTGAAGGTATGGTTGCTAAATTTGTTGATGACACAAAGATAGGTAAGAAAGTAAGTTGTGAAGAGACAAAAGGAGGCTACAAAGGGATATCAATAGGTTAAGTGAGTTGGCAAAGATTTGGCAGATGGAGTATAATGTGGGGAAGTGTGAACTTGTCTACTTTGGCTGGAAAAATAGAAAAGCAACATATTATTTAAATGGAGAGATTGCAGAACTCTGAGATGCAGAGGGATCTGCGTGTCCTAATACATGAAACACAAAAACTTAGTGTGCAGGTACAGCAAGTGATTAAGAAGGCAAACGCAATGTTGTTGCTTATTGCAAGGCAAATTGAATCTAAAAGTAGAGATGTTTTGCTACAGTTGTACAGGATGTTAGTGAGACCACATCTGGAGTAATGTGTACAGTTTTGGGCTCCTTACTTAAGAAAGGATATAATTGCATTGGAAGCAGTTCAGAGAAGGTTAACTCGATTGATTCCTGGGATGAGGGGGTCATCTTATGAGGAAAGGTTGGGCAGGTTGGGTCTGTATTCATTGGAGTTTAGAAGGATGAGAGGTGATCTGATTGAAACATATCAGATCCTGAGGGGACTTGACAGAGTGGATGTGGAAAGGATGTTTCCCCTTGTGGGAGGGACTAAAAGTAGGGGGCCCAGCTTAAAAATAAAGGTCTCACATTTAGGACAGAGATGAGGAGAAATTAGTCTGTGGAACTGTCTTCTCTGGAGAGTGCTGGAGGCAGAGTCATTGAATGTTTTTATGGCAGAGGTAAACAGATTCTTGACAAATAAGGGAGTCAAAGGGTATTGGGGGTAGGCAGGAAAGTGGAGTTGAGTTCAAAACAGATCAGCCATGATCTTATGGAATGGTGGAGCAGGCTCGAGGGGCAGAATGGCCTACTCCTGCTCCTAGTTCATATGTTTGTATGTATGTTCGTTTCATGGGATGATTTGCGAATCGCTCTTGGCGGTGATCAGTGATCCTTTTGTGTTGGTCACAGCAAATGGCTGATTGTCATAGGGTGTTCTTTGCTTTCCAACATAACCATCACGTTTTACAAACAATTTGCCTCCTGGCTTTAGTGGTGTAGTTCTGAATTTCATGTTTCGCTATGTGTTCTCTCTCTTGCCATCTTTCTGTCCTTGCTCATGCTCACGTACATGTGGATCATTAGCTTTGTGGGGTAGCTCAGGAAGATGTGTGCATATAGGATGTGAGAAGTTGAGTATAGCTGGAGGCTTTCTAGTAGTCGAGTGAGGAGTCACTCTGTAATTGCGAAGAAAATGATACAATTCCCGCTTCCACGACTTGCTCTGAGCAGTGACTGCACAGATCACTTTTTTCAAGGTACACATGAATATTTCAACTTCTCCATTGGCTCTTGGCCAACAGGGTGTGATCTTTTGGTGAGTGAAGCCCAGGTAGTTACCACATTTCCTGAACTCATCATTGTTGAATGGGGTCCATTATCACTTCTCACTGTTTGAGGGAGTGCAAACACAGCGCAAATCTGGTCAAGTTTTGGGACGACTGCTTTCACTGAGGTTGACATAACTATTTCTTACCACTGGGAATCTGCTGTAGTCGTTAGTGACAACAAGCAAGTGCTCGTCAGTAGCCAAATCTATGAAGTCTACACTAACTTCAGTCCAAGGGTCGGCAGGTAGCTCAGACATGTTGAGTGGCCCATGAAGGCTTGACGTTATGATGGCTTGACATGGCAAACACTGACTGCTTTTGTGCTCCACCATGCAGTCAATTCCTGGGAACCATACTTCTTTCTGAAGAAGTTGCTTGGTTTTAACAATTCCTTGCTGACTCTCGTTATTTGAACAGCACATTCTCTCAATCACTGCAGAATGACGATGCAGTTGCTGCGTAACATGAGATCAGAAGTGATTGCAACATTTCAAACATTGTGAAGATTTTGTAGCATGTGAGTGACTTTATTTGTAGACACTCAATCATGTCTTTCCAGTTTTGTGATTCCATAGCTGTCACCCATAACTGCAACACTTCATCTTGTTTTGTTGCCACTTTAATGGCACAGCATTTACACTGACATAGTTAAGATGTTGTTTAGCAGTCTGTTTTTCACGACTGGTAGGATTGATTGTCAGCAAAGGATGACTTAGGGTCTGATGATAGGTCACAGACCTAAAACATTAACTCTGTTTCTCTCTCCACAGATGCTGCCAGACCTGCTGAGTATTTCTATAATTTTCTGTTTTGATTTCAGATTTCCAGCATGCGCAGTATTTTAATTTTAATTTAGTTCAAGAATGCCGTTGGCACGTGTAGGAACGAACTGCGTTTGTGACTGCAATCATGAGCAGATCTGTTGCTGTGTGGAAACTGATGAGTGTGTCACATAGTCTAGAGATGACAGTGAACACAACATTCATTCTAGTGTCTTTGAATGTGACTGGCATTCAAAAGTCCCAAGAACTTTCAGTGGTTGTTGCTGTTGTAGCGGGAATATCCATGTATTCCCTGGTTTGAAAAGGATGGGGCAGTCCTGAAGTTTGTTGAACATTTTATCTCTCATAAGGTTGACAGATGCTCCTGTATCTATGAGAGCATCTACTTTTGAGCAGCCAGTGGTCACTGTCACACGTATCTGGTTGCTGCGTCCAGAAGAGAACACAAAGGTATATTCAGGGTCATCGATCTCTACATTGGCTACATTCTCTCAACCTGTTGGTGTGGTACAGGTACACGACACCCTTTTGGTAGTATTGGTCTTAACACTTGATTTTGCCGATGAGTGGCAAACACGAACAAAATGCTCTCCTACAAGCTTTACACTGCTTGCCAGCAGCAGGGCATACTGTCTGGGGTGGATACGTACCGCCACAGTGGAAGTATTGCTTGGACGAGTCATAATCCTGTTTGCGAGATTGCTGTCATTGCATTGCAGATGGTTGTTGGTATGTGAGTGGTGAACACTGTTCACAGGAGTTGAGCTTGAAGTGCGGCAGTTGCTGTTGGCAGCCTGAACCTCAGCAGGTCTGGACGCTGAAAGAGATAGTGATCTTGCTAACTGTAGCAGCTCAGACAGCTTTCTGTCTTTCTCGAGTGCTTTTCTATGTATTTGACTGGAGAGGCAACCTTCAATTATTTGTGTTTTAATTTCCCATTCAACATGCTCGATGTCACCTAAGTCACATTTGGTTGACTGTTGTCCCAATTGCAATCGACATTGATCAGTTTTCTCATTTGCTTCTTGCTTGGTACATTGGAAAATAATTGTTTTGTATACTTCTTGGGCAGTCGTAGTCATCATGCGCAGGCATAAGTGTCTCAAAAATATTTTCCAATTCTTCACCTCCATAATGGAGAGGTAAAGCCTTTTTTCTCTTTAATCATCGGTGATTCCAAAGCTCAACATTACGCCCTCGAATTGTTACAGTCACTTCTGCCAATGTGGGAATGTACGTGTGGAGCCGGAGGACATAGGTGAGGTTTTAAATGATTACTTTTCATTTGTGTTCACTATGGAGAAGGATGATGTAGGTGTAGAGATCAGCGAGGGGGATTGTGATATACTTGAACATATTAGCATTGAAAGGGAGGAAGTATTAGCTTTTTTAGCAGGTTTAAAAGTGGGTAAATCCCCAGGCCCAGATGAGATGTATCCCAGGCTGCTATGTGAGGCAAGGGAGGAGATAGCAGGGGCTCTGACACAAATTTTCAAATCTTCTCTGGCCACAGGAGAGGTACCAGAGGATTGGAGGACAGCGAATGTGGTACCATTATTCAAGAAGGGTAGCAGGGATAAACTAGGTCATTACAGGCTGGTGAGTCTAACATCAATGGTTGGGAAAGTATTGGAAAAAAATCTGAGGGACAGGATTAATCTCCACTTGGAGAGGCAGGGATTAATCAGGGATAGTCAGCATGGCTTTGTCAGGGGGAGATCATGTCTAACTAACTTGATTGAATTTTTTGAGAAGGTGACTAGATTTGTAGATGAGGGTAAGGCAGTTGATGTAGTCTACAGGGACTTCAGTAAGGCTTTTGATAAGGTCCCTCATGGGAGATTGGTTAAGAAGGTAAGAGCCCATGGGATCCAGGACAATTTGGCAAATTGGATCCAAAATTGACTTAGTGGCAGCAGGCAGCGGGTGATGGTCGAGGGTTGCTGTTGTGATTGGAAGCCTGTGACCAGTGGTGTACCACAGGAATCGGTGTTGGGATCTTTGCTGTTTGTAGTGTATATTAATGATTTGGACGTGAATCTAGGAGGTATGATAAGTAAGTTGACAGATGAGGCGAAAATTGGTGGTGTCATAAATAGTGAGGAGGAAAGCTTTAGATTACAGGATGATACAGATGGGCTGGAAAGATGGGCGGAGCAGTGGCAAATGGAATTTAATCCTGAGAGGTGTGGGTGATGCATTTTGGGAGGACCAACAAGGCCAGGGAATATACAATGTATGGTAGGACCCTAGAAAGTACAGAGGGTCAGAGGTACCTTGGTGTACTTGTCCATAGATCACTGAAGGCAGCAGCACAGGTAGATAAGTTGGTTAGGAAGGTATCAGGGATACTTGCCTTTATTAGCCGAGGCACAGAATATAAGAGCAGGGAGGTTATGATGGAGCTGTATAAAATGTTAGTTAGGCCACAGCTGGAGTACTGTGTACAGTTCTGGGCACCACACTATAGGAAGGATGTGATTGCATTGGAAAGGGTGCAGAGGAGATTCACCAGATGTTGCCTGGGCTGGAGCATTTCAGCTACGAAGAGAGACTGAAAAAGCTAGGGTTGTTTTCCTTAGAGCAGAGAAGGCTGAGGGGAGATAAAATTGAAGTATACAAAATTATGAGGAGCATTGATAGGGTAGATAGTAAGAATCTTTTTTCCTTAGCGAAGGGGTCAATAACTAGGGGACATAGATTTAAGGTAAGGGACAGGTGGTATAGAGGAGATTTGAGGAAAATATTTTTCACCCAGAGGGTGGTTGGAATCTGGAACACACTGCCTGAAGAGGTGGTAGAGGCAGGAACCCTCACAACATTTAAGAAGTATTTAGATGAGCACTTAAAACGCCATAGCATACAAGGCTCTGGGCCAAGTGTTGGAAAATGGGATTAGAATAGTTAGGCGTTTGATGGCCAGCACAGACACAGGCCTGTTTCTGTGCTCTATAATTCTATGGCTCTAATGGAAACTTTGATGAGTGCTCGATGTGCATGTCAAATTGTGATAGATTGGGCATAGCCGTCTTGATTGTCAGTATAATGGTAGTGCATGATCAAGGATCCAGGGTAGCGTTCTGTAGGCATAATCACACAGATGTTGTTAAAAGTAATAATGGCAGGTGGAAGAAACAAATGCACATTTCGTGGGGTGCTACAATCCTGCAATAAATTCTTCTCTAAGGTTTAAGTTACCCTTGCATTGGTGTATGAGACAAATTGGCTGTCCTGCATTAGTTGCACAAAGATACAAGGCCTGCTGTGCACAGAACCACAGACCCCAATACTGTCCATATTTGACAATCTGCATTACATGGAGTTCATGACTGAAAGCACAGCAAATTATAACTGGCTGTAAAGTAAATGCACATCCCATCCTCCTGTGATTCTAAGAACTCTTCAGATCTTTGGAAGAAAACACACAGCACCTTAAATTGCTGCTGAAAACTGAACCTTTATTTTCCACTCCCCCTACTGGCACCCTGCACATGCTCCACCAAACATGGACAGTGGCCTCAAATGAATAATACACTACATCGATTAGAACTGCACACAGTACTCTTCGTGTGGTCTAACCAAGGTTCGATACAGGTTTACCATAACTTACTTACTTTTCAATTTTATCCCTCTAGAAATAAACCCGAGTGTTTGGCTTGCTTTTTTATGGTCTTGCCAACCTATGGCAAAACTTTTAGCAATTGGTGTATTTGTACTCTGAGATCCCTTTGTTCCTCTCCCCAGCGAGACTCATACCTTCCAAGTAATAAGTGACATCCCTATTCATCCTACCAAAATGTACTTCCGCACATTTATCTGTGTTGAACTTCATTTGCCAATTATTTGCCCATTCTGCACATTTATTAATGTCCTCTTGTAATATGTTGCAGTCATAATCAGTATTGATTATCCCCCTCAAGCCCCCCACTACACATAATTTGGTGTTACCCCCAAATTTAGAAATTGTACTTTTGATTCCAAAGTCCAAATTATTAATGTAAATTGTGAACATCAGTGGTCCCAGCACGGATCCTTGTGGAACACCACTACCCACATTCTGCCACTCTGAGTAACCACCCCCCCCCCCCCGCCCCCTTACTACCACTCTCAGCTTTCTGTCTTAAAGCCAGCTATCTGTACTCTGTTTGGTTTCTACTCAATAATGAACCCAATTTTTATCAGAAACCTCCTTTTTGTGTTTTGTTTTAATCTCTATAACTTTAGCCATCCTGGGAGCTTTGACTCAGGATGCCCTTCCTTCCTCATCTGTACCTGAACCACCTCCTCAATTAAGGCCATCCGATGGGCACAGGTTGCCCTCCAGCACCTCATCTAATAGGCCAATATTCACATATGAGCTTTGACAGGCTAACCAACTGCGGTGAGCATCATAATCAACCTGTTTGTGCTTTTGGATAGAGCTGTCTATATTCTGCCATTAACACTCTCTCTGGACTAAAGCTTTGTCTGTCACCATACCATTAGCACTCCCTTTGCCTTTTTACCATGACATCTTTGTCATTTAATCTCTCTTGCCCTCTGTCCTATCACACACCTTCCCCTTTGTTCTCTTCCCCCAGCCCCCCGCTTCACTTGCTTAAAACCTATTACATTTCTAACCTTTGCCAGTTCTGATGAAAGTTCACAGACCTGAAAAGGTTAACTCTGCTTCTCTCTCCACAGATGCTGCCAGACCTGTTTTTTCTGTTTTTATTTCATATTTCCAGCATCTGCAGTATTTTGCTTTTATAACCAAGCCTGAACCTGTTCTAACCCTTTGTTGACCAGGAGACTTCCAGCAGGGTTCACAGGAAGGAAATAAGCAGTGGAAACACTTGCTGATTTTCAGATTCCTAACCCTGGGGCACTGAGGCAAATTCCTCTTCCCCCTACTGACTCAGTGCAGCTAACTTAACCCACATTGGGGAGCGGACTGTTTTGTGCTGCTGAATATGGTTCAGCTATTCAGTGGGTATGCTCACAGCTATTGAACCATCATTGAGATAGTGATGTTTTAACCAGCGCAGGTTTAGTGACTGTTGTAATGAGAAGTTTTTAAAGTTGTATGATGCAACATAAATGAGAAGCATGGAATTCAGTTGGTTGAAGATCTTCAACAGGTTTATTAAGAGCTAACAAGTATATACAGTGCAGAGCTATCTATTTACAGGACTTGCCTTTTGGTGTTCCAGTTACAGGGTGAGACTAGCTTGTAGTCACATGAGTGCATCCTGGTACTTAGCTCATTAACATACTAATATCTTAAAGGGACATCACTCTTAAAGGAAATCACACAACATCCCCCTTCTTTCCAAAGATAAGTCTTGTATGCTAATAGTAAAATTAGATAACATCAAAACTATTTACACATGGATAGAGATTATGAACTTTACAAGTATAGAAGCTCAAAAGTCCATATATCATCTTGGTGGTTTGACAACTCTTGTTTGGGAAGTTTGTGTCTCATCTGTTGCTGTTCTTTCTGAAGTTTCTCCCTCTCTGCGTTCAGTTTCTGATGTTCTGCCTTCAGCCTGCTAACATACTCTGTTGCTTTTCTCAAGATGACCACCTTTGAGGCCTTTTGATTCTTGGAACGTTCCGGCACCTCATCTCGAACAGCCAATTGACAATGCTTCAACTCATTCCTCCTTTGCCTTCCTCATCCTCCATGTCTGAAGGCTTGGGCTGAAGGTTGAGGACGTGTTGGGGGAAGAGCACTTGGTCTCATGGAGATACCTGTCTGTTCTGGCTCATTGTGGTGCTGGCAGTTCTCTAGAGAGCAGAAGTGAAAATGTGGCATTGTTGTGCTGTTGCTGTGTTTCCAAACTGCACCATTTGATGCCATTCAGAGTCTGCGAGTGGGTCTCAATCTTTGGAGATTTCCCTTTGGCAATGCTCTTGTAGATAGTTATGATGTTGAGGTCCTTACACATTCGTAGTCTCTGCCACTGTTGGTCCGCCCGTGTCTACTAGCTAGAATGTTTGTGGTTTCCAAGCTGACATGCCATATCTGCATTGCATTGTTACAGTACTACTGCAAGGGATGGATAACCCGTTGTATGCAGATAGTTTGGCAGTTGTCGGTGGCATCATTGATCTCCAAAAAATCTGATGCATATCTTTGAGGATTCGGACTGGTAGGATATTTGCACCAGCGCAGTGTCAATCTTTACCTTGAGTGTATGCTTGCCAGCTTTCTTTGGGCACACAATGTTAATAGGAACGAAAGCTTCCAGTTGTTGGACTATATCAACATAACGTGTTAGGTTCACAATGTGAAATGCCTGTTCATCTTCTGTCTGAGAACTACTTCGCTGAGTCTTATCTCAGGTCTGTTTTGCCATGGATTTCTGTATCGGCTTACATTTATGTGGTCTCTGGTGCTTTCCTTGCTGCTGTTGCCCTGTTGTGTGTTCGTTTGCATCCGACTGTGACTTCTGGCTGTGTTTTTGGAGCCAGAATTCCTGCATAGGTGGGCCCAGTGTCCCTTTGCACTACATGCCTTGCACAGGTCATGAAATGCAGGACAACTTCGCTGTGAGTGGGACCACCACACTTACCAAAAAACCTGCTTGCTGTTTTCAACTTGGTTATGGTGCCAATACTGTCGGTTGCACCTAGTGCTTCCAGGTGTTGTTGTCCAACTACAATGGCTTTATCTTTCCTACCATCTTCCAGTAGTGCATCAATGCTGTGACCTTTCTTTTTTCACACGAGGTCTTTCTGAAATGCTTCCATGGGTGTTGATACAATCACCAGCACCATTATTAGGTCTGACAGCTCAGCTTCTAAGAAATCACAGTCATTGCCCTTACTTCGGCATCTACTGATAAACTGATCTATTGATTCCTGTGGCTGTTGCCTGTAGGACATCAATTCCAGGCTGTGAATTCTAAAATTCACTCTTAATCTGAGTTGATCTTCCAGCACTTTTCTCATCTTTGCAGGATATTTTGGGTCCTCTTCAGATATGTGTGAGGTATTGATTTTCTGTACTCCCTCATTTCCAATTACTATCATTTTTATGGCTTGCTTTCCTGGTTCTATAATTACTTGGTCTGTAAAGCATAACTACATTGTTTGTTGGAATAGTTTGAACTCGGGTTGGATATCCAAGGCTTTCCAATTCATGCTGGGAAAATTGGTTTCCATCTTTCTGCTGTTCTTTTGCTTAGAACTTGCTTTAAGAACCTGCTGATGACTCTGTACCATTTCCCCTTTAAATTCTGTCTGTTCTCTTGCCAAGTTACTTTGATTGACAGCAGCACGTGTTTAGCAGTGCTTGTCTGTTTATATAGCTTCCAGCACTTTGGTCTGTTTGTTTCTACAGCTGCACAATAAATATTTCAAGTGCTTTTTTTTTGCTAGAGTTTGTTTATACTGCCATTCAATAGGCAATTCTTCACACTTGAGTGGTTTTATGAATTTTTTTAAAAACTCTGGCTGAGTAAATGAAAGCTCTGAATGCTGGAGTGATTTAATGGCTTTATATTTATAGCTTTAGCTTCCAGCTGCATGAATGGAGGATTCCCATGCTTTTGCTGTCGGACGCCTTCTGTAATGGCGAGGACTTGATCAGAGTGGGGGAGCCTTTGAAAGCAATTGATCAGCCTGAGATAGGGGTTGGGTTTTCCCTGTTTATTTTTTGTTTTACTGTGCCTTTTAAACAAAAATCAACTTTGCAAGCACCTCAAAGCTTTTTTTTTAAACTGGAGTTCCTATATCGACGGCACACCGACTCACTCGCTCACAGTGATTGATCTGCAGCCTGTCGTTCAGCTCTGTCTTCTACTGCTGGAGGTGAGGTTTTTTCTTCTCTACACTATTTGGGCCAGTGTTTCTTTTAAATTTCTCTCTTTTAGCTATAGGTAGTTTTTAAAGTTGTTTTGGTGTGGTCTTCAATTTTGGATTCTGTCCTCTCACCACAGCTGCCACTATGTAATGAGAGATTTTATATTGCCTGATGCAACATATATGCGATGCACAGAGTTCAGTTGACTCAAACAGGTTTAATAACAGCTAACAAGTGCACAGCTATCTATTTACAGGACTTGCCTTTTGATGTTACAGTTACAGAGTGAGACTGATCTATAGTCACGTGACTGCATCCTGGTACTTAATTCATTAGCATACTAAGATTTTAAAGGGACATCACTATTAAAGGCAAGCACACAACAACTGTTACTCATCAGCCGGAGAGTCTGACACGGCCAATATGTAGTGTCTGACATTTATGATTGCTGTTGCTGCCTAGCCATTGTATACATTGGGCTGGATTTTATCTGGCCAGCAGGAGTAGGAGCGGAGGAGTGGGGGGTGTGGTGGGTGGCTGAGAAAATCAGGGTGGGTGCGCTCACGCTGAAACCTGATAGCGTGACGTCGGTTCCACATTTTGTTGGTGGCGGAAAAGCTCCAAGGTGGTATTGCCGCCACAAAGCAGTGGGACTGCAATTTGAATTGGTAAACAGCTAGTTACAATGCATTTGCATTGTCCTGAAGCCAAGTTTATGTGGGGGGTGGGGAGGGGGTCAGATTTAGTCAACGGTGCACAGAGGCCATGTGCCTTCAGATCCCTGGCCATTTAAAGGTGGTGGCTATGGGGAGCAGTGGATAAGGGAAGGGGGTTGGGGGGGCAGCAGAGGCCATTGTCAGCTGGGCTCTCTACAGGATTGGGTGACATCTTGAGTTCAAGGATAGGGTTGGTCCATTTTCAGGTGCAAGGGAAGGGTTGGTGCAGCCTTGGGTTCAAGGGTAGGGTTGATGCAGTGTTACATGCTGGGGTTTCTGCAAGGGTGGGCACTGAGGGTTATTAGCATGTATTCAGAGGGGAGTAGCAACAGGAAGGTCTCAAGACAAGATTGTCTCTCCAAGAACTGCGTACGGGAGGGGCAGAGATCAGCTGGCATGGGTCTCATACATCCAGGCTTTGTGGACCCTGTGCCACACAGCAGTGGCTCAGAGGGACGGAGGGCCAGGATCCAGCTGGGTCCACACGTGAAGCTTCAAAAAGGGAGCAGCAACAGCCATGCCAATAAGGGCCTATCTGCACCAGAGATTGTACCGGACTCACCTCAACTACCTGAAAATGTCCGAGTGGCAGTGTCAACGAAGATTGCAGCTCTCCTAGGGGGGGTGCCACTAAGTTATGCGCCAGGATGAGTGCAACCCATGGGCTTCTGTGGACACCCAATGCCCGAGGCCTTGAAGATCATCCTGACACTCAACTTCTATGCATCTGGATCTTTCCAGGGATCCATCAGGGACATGTATGGGATCTCCCATCACTGCACCAAGAAGGTGACCAATGCCCTGTTCAAGAGGGCCAGAGACTATGTGCGATATTGAACCAGCCCTGACAGTCAAGCGGAGAGGACCATTGGCTTCGGGACCATCGCTGGATTCCCCAAGGTGCAAGGTGTCATTGACTGCACAGATGTGCCAGCAAGGCTCCCAAGGAGCAGACAGAAGCCTTCATCAACAGGAAAAGCTTCCATTCACTCAATGTACAACTGGTCTGTGACCACCAGAATAACATCCTGCAGGTGTGTGCTCACTTCCCGGGTAGCAGCTACGATGCATATATACTTCAACATTCGCAGGTTCCACAGCTTTACATGCCGACCACTCGCCTTCACAGAGTCATAAAATTATACAGCACAGAAACAGGTCCTTTAGCTAATCGTGTGTGTGCTGGCCATCAAGCACCGAACTAATCTAATCCCATTTTCCAGCACTTGGCCCGTAGCCTTGTATGTTATGGAGTTTCAAGTGCTCATCGAAATACTTCTTAAATGTTGTGAGGTTTCCTACCTCGACCACCTCTTCAGGCAGTGTGTTCCAGATTCCAACCACCCTCTGGGTGAAAAATGTTTTCCTCAAATGCCCTCTAAACCTCCTGCACCTGACCTTAAATCTATGCCTCCTGGTTATTGACCCCTCTGCTAAGGGAAAATGTTTCTTCCAATCTAACCTATCATTGCCCCTCATAATTTTGTATATCTCAAACATATCTCCCCTCAGCCTTCTCTGCTCTAAGAAAAACAACCCCAGCCTTTTCAGTCTCTCTTCATAACTGAAATGCTCCAGCCCAGGAAACATCCTGGTGAATCTCCTCTGCACCCTCTCCAGTGCAATCACATCCTTCCTATAGTGTGGTGCCCAGAACTGTACACAGTACTCCAGCTGTGGCCTAACTAACGTTTTATACAGCTCCATCATAACCTCCCTGCTCTTATATTCTATGCCTCGGCTAATAAAGGCAAGTATCCCTTATACCTTCCTAACCACCTTATCTACCTGTGCTGCTGCCTTCAGTGATCTATGGACAAGTACAGCAAGGTCCCTCTGACCCTCTGTACTTCCTAGGGTCCAACCATCCATTGTATATTCCCTTGCCTTGTTAGTCCTCTCAAAATGCATCACCTCACACTTCTCAGGATTAAATTTCATTTGCCACTGCTCCGCCCATCTTACCAGCCCATCTATATTGTCCTGTAATCTAAGGCTTTCCTCCTCACTATTAACGACACCAACAATTTTCATGTCATCTGCGAACTTACTGATCGTACCTCCTATATTCACGGCTAAATCATTAATGTACACTACAAACAGCAAGGGTCCCAGCACCGATCCCTGCAGTACACCACTGATCACATGCTTCCACTCACAAAAACAACCCTCGACCATCACCCTCTGCCTCCTGCCATGAAGCCAATTTTGCTTCCAATTTGCCAAATTACCCTGGATCCCATGGGCTCTTACCTTCTTAACCAATCTCCCATGAGGGATCTTATCAAAAGCCTTACTGAAGTCCATGTAAACTACATCAACTGCCTTACCCTCATCTACACATCTAGTCACCTTCTCGAAAAATTCAATCAAGTTAGTTAGACGTGACCTCCCCCTGACAAAGCCATGCTGACTATCCCTGATTAATCCCTGCCTCTCCAAGTGGAGATTAATCCTGTCCCTCAGAATTTTTTCCAATAGTTTCCCAACCACTGATGTTAAACTCACCGGCCTGCTTATCTGGTTTATCCCTGCTACCCTTCTTAAATAATGGTACCACATTCGCTGTCCTCCAATCCTCTGGTACCTCTCCTGTGGCCAGAGAGGATTTGAAAATTTGTGTCAGAGCCCCTGCTATCTCCTCCCTTGTCTCACATAACAGCCTGGGATACATCTCATCTGGGCCTGGGGATTTATACACTTTCCAACCTGCTAAAACAGCTAATACTTCCTTCCTTTCAATGCTACTTTGTTCAAGTACAGCATAATCCCCCTCCTTGATCTCAAGACCGACAGCGTCCTTCTCCATATTGAACACAGATGAAAAGTGATAATTTAAAACCTCACCTATGTCCTCCAGCTCCACACACAGATTGCCACTTTGGTCCCGAATGGGCCCTACGCTTTCCCTGGTTATCCTTTTGCCCTTAATATACTTATAAAATGCTTTAGGATTTTCCTTTATCTTTCCCGCGAGTGTTTTTTCATGTCCCCTCTTCACTCTCCTAATTACTTTTTTCAGTATCCCCCTACACTTTCTATACTCCTTTAGTGCCTCCACTGTTTTCAGTCCTCTGAATCTACCATAAGCCTCCTTTATTTTACTGATCCAATCCTCTATATCCCTTGACATCCAGGGTTCCCTGGACTTGCTGGTCCTACCCTTCACCTTAACGGGTACATGTTGGCTCTGAACTCACACTATTTCCTCTTTGAATGGCTCCCACTGATCTGATGTAGACTTTCCTACAAGTAGCTGCTCCCAGTCCACTTTGGCCAGATCCTGTTTTATCATGTTAAAATCGGCCTTCCCCCAATTCAAAGAACAAAGAACAGTGCAGCACAGGAACAGGCCATTCGGCCCTCCAAGCCTGCGCCGATCTCGATGCCTATCTAAACTAAAACCTTCTGTACTTCCGGGGTCCGTATCCCTCTATTCCCATCCTATTCATGTATTTGTTAAGATGTCTCTTAAAAGTCGCTATCGTACCTGCTTCCACCATTTCCCCCGGCAGCAAGTTCCAGGCACTCACCACCCCCTGTGTAAAGAACTTGCCTCGCACATCCCCTCTAAACTTTGCCCCTCGCACCTTAAACCTATGTCCCCTAGTAACTGACTCTTCCACCCTGGGAAAAAGCTTCTGACCATCCACTCTGTCCATGCCACTCATACCTTTGTAAACCTCTATCAGGTCGCCCCTCCACCTCCGTCGTTTCAGTGAAAACAATCCGAGTTTATCCAACCTCTCCTCATAGCTAATACCCTCCAGACCAGGCAACATCCTGGTAAACCTCTTCTGCACCCTCTCCAAAGCCTCCACGTCCTTCTGGTAGTGTGGCGACCAGAACTGTACGCAATATTCCAAGTGTGGCCTAACTAAGGTTCTGTACAGCTGCAGCATGACTTACCAATTTTTATACTCTATGCCTCGACCGATGAAGGCAAGCATGCCGGATGCCTTCTTGACTACCTTATCCACCTGCGTTGCCACTTTCAGTGATCTGTGGACCTGTATGCCCAGATCTCTCTGCCTGCCAATGCTCCTAAG
Source organism: Heterodontus francisci (assembly GCF_036365525.1). NCBI lineage: Eukaryota > Metazoa > Chordata > Chondrichthyes > Heterodontiformes > Heterodontidae > Heterodontus > Heterodontus francisci. The sequence goes on from NC_090384.1 coordinate 25,512,735, forward strand.
GGTTCTACCATTTACTGTATACTTCCCACCTGTATTAGACCTTCCAAAATGTATTACCTCACATTTATCAGGATTAAACTCCATCTGCCATATCTCCGCCCAAGTCTCCAACCGATCTATATCCTGCTGTATCCTCTGACAATCCTCATCACTATCCGCAACTCCACCAACCTTTGTGTCGTCCACAAGCTTACTAATCAGACCAGCTACATTTTCCTCCAAATCATTTATATATACTACAAACAGCAAAGATCCCAGCACTGATCCCTGCGGAACACCACTAGTCACAGCCCTCTAATCAGAAAAGCACCCTTCCACTGCTATCCTCTGTCTTCTATGACAGAGCCAGTTCTGTATCCACCTTGCCAACTCATCTCTGATCCCGTGTGACTTCACCTTTTGTATCAGTCTGCCATGAGGGATCTTGTCAAAGGCTTTACTGAAGTCCATGTAGACAACATCCACTGTCCTTCCCTCATCTATCATCTTCGTCACTTCCTGAAAAAACTCAATCAAGTTAGTGAGACACAACCTCCCCTTCACAAAACCATGCTGCCTCTCGCTAATAAGTCCATTTGTTTCCAAATGGGAGTAAATCCTGTCCCGAAGAATCCACTCCAATAATTTCCCTACCACTGACGTAAGGCTCACCGGCCTATAATTTCCTGGATTATCCTTGCTACCTTTCTTAAACAAAGGAATAACATTGGCTACTCTCCAGTCCTCTGGGACCTCACCTGTAGCCAATGAGGATACAAAGATTTCTGTCAAGGCCCCAGCAATTTCCTCCCTTGCCTCCCTCAGTATTCTGTGGTAGATCCCATTAGGCCCTGGGGACATATCTACCTTAATGTTTTTCAAGACGCCCAACGCCTCCTCCTTTTTGATAGCGACATGACCCAGACTATTTGCACTCCCTTCTCTGGACTCATCATCCACCAAGTCCTTCTCTTTGGTGAATATTGATGCAAAGCACTCATTAAGTACCTCGCCCATTTCCTCTGGCTCCACACAATGATTCCCTTCTCTGTCCTTGAGCGGGCCAACCCTTTCCCTGGCTACCCTCTTGCTCTTTATATATGTATAAAAAGCCTTGGGATTCTCCGTAATCCTGTTTGCCAATGACCTTTCATGAGCCCTTTTAGCCCTCCTGACTCCTTGCTTAAGTTCCTTCCTACTTTCTTTATATTCCTCAAGGGCTTCGTCTGTTCCCAGCCTTCCAGCCCTTCCAAATGCTTCCTTTTTCTTTTTGATTAGGCTCACAATATCCCTCGTTATCCAAGGTTCCCAAAACTTGCCAAACTTATCCTTCTTCCTCACAGGAACATGCCGGTCCTGGATTCTAATCAACTGACGTTTGAAAGACTCCCACATGTCAGATGTTGATTTACCCTCAAACAGCCGCCCCCAATCTAAATTTTTCAGTTCCTGCCTAATATTGTTATAATTAGCCTTCCCCCAATTTAGCACCTTCACCCAAAGTCTACTCTTATCCTTATCCACAAGTACCTTAAAACTTACGGAATTATGGTCACTGTTCCCAAAATGCTCCCCGACTGAAACTTCGACCACCTGGCCATGCTCATTCCCCAATCCCAGGTCCAGTACGGCCCCTTCCCTAGTTGGACTATCTACATATTATTTCAAGAAGCCCTCCTGGATGCTCCTTACAAATTCTGCCCCATCCAAGCCCCTAGCACGAAGTGAGTCCCAGTCAATATAGGGGAAGTTAAAATCACCCACAACAACAACCCTGTTGCTTTTACATCTTTCCAAAATCTGTATACATATCTGCTTCTCTATCTCCCGCTGGCTTTTGGGAGGCCTGTAGTAAACCCCCAACATTGTGACTGCACCCTTCCTATTCCTGAGCTCTACCCATATTGCCTCGCTGAATGATCCCTCCGAGGTGTCCTCCCGCAGTACAGCTGTGATATTCTCCTTCACCAGTAATGCAACGTCCCCACCCCTTTGACATCCCCCTCTATCCCGCCTGAAGCTTCTAAATCCCAGAAGCTTCAGCTGTCTATCCTGTCCTTCCCTCAACCAAGTCTCTGTAATAGCAACAACATCATAGTTCTAAGTACTAATCCAAGCTTTAAGTTCATCTGCCTTACCTGTTATACTTCTCGCATTGAAACAAAAGCACTTCAGACCACCAGTCCCGCTGTGCTCAGCAACATCTCCCTGCCTGCTCTTCCTCTCAGTTTTACTGGCCTTATTCACTAGTTTCCCCTCAGTTATTTCACCTGCTGACCTACTGCTCTGGTTCCCACCGCCCTGCCACACTAGTTTAAACCCTCCCGAGTGACGCTAGCAAACCTCGCAGCCAGGATATTTGTGCCCCTCCAGTTTCGATGCAACCCGTCCTTCTTGTACAGGTCCCACCTGTGCCGGAAGAGATCCCAATGATCCAGATATCTGAAACTCTCCCTCCTACACCAGCTGTTTAGCCACGTGTTTAGCTGCACTATCTTCCTATTTCTAGCCTCACTGGCACGTGGCACAGGGAGTAATCCCGAGATTGCAACTCTAGAGGTCCTGTTTTTTAAACTTACTACCTAACTCCCTGAACTCCCCTTGCAGGATCTCATCACTCTTCCTGCCTAAGTCGTTAGTTCCAATGTGTACCACAACCTCTGGCTGTTCACCATCCCCCTTCAGAATGCCCCCTGTCTGTTGAGAGACATCCTTGACCCTGGCACCAGGGAGGCAACATACCTTCCTGGAGTCTCTTTCACGTCTACAGAAGCGCCTATCTGTGCCGCTGACTATAGAGTCCCCTAATACTATTGCTCTTCTGCGCTTTGTCCCTCCCTCCTGAACAACAGAGCCAGCCGTGGTGCCACTGCTCTGGCTGCTGCTGTTTTCCCCTGATAGGCCATCCCACCCAACAGTATCCAAAATGGTATACTTGTTAGAGAGGGGGATAGCCACAGGGGATTCCTGCACTGACTGCCTGCCCCTTCTAGCGGTCACCCATCTATCTGCCTGCACCTTGGGTGTAACCACGTCTCTAAAACTCCTGTCTATGATGGTTTCTGCCACCTGCATGCTCCTAAGTGCATTCAATTGCTGCTCCAACCGATCCTTGCGGTCTGTGAGGAGCTGCAATTGGGTACACTTCCTGTAGATGTAGTTGTCCGGAACGCTGGAAGCACTTTACTGCTCTAACTGACATTTCTAGCACTAATTAATAAATTAAAATAAATACTTATTAAATCCTTACTAAATTAAGTTCCAATTAACTATATGGTCCCTCGCGCTAGATTTATGCTATAAATATTAAATGCTAAATACATTAATCTCCTCCCTCCAGTTTAGTTACTCCTCTACTTATTAATTAATTAGTTAATTAGGGTTAATTAGTTTATCATTATTTTATTTTCAAATTCAGTGCGGATTCCCTACCAGCTTTCCTGTGACGTCACTTTTTCAGTTTTTTTTTCCACCCGAGGTATCTTACTCTGTATACTTACCGCTCCGGAACTCCGCCCTCTGAGTCTTCTCCCAAGCAATCACCTTGCAGCTCCCCTCTAACGTCACCGTTGGCTTTTTTTTTTCAAAACTCCGGCGTGCTGGAAGAGCTCCTCTCCGCTCCGCTCCTGGAAGGTAAGAGACTGGGCCTCGATCCTCAGGGTCGATTTATAGGCTCTGCTCTCACCGTTCTCCCCACAGGTCTGCTCCATTCCTCTCCTCTCCATCCTGGAAGGTTGGAGACTGGGCCTCGATCCTCGGGGTCGATTTATAGGCTCTGCTCTCGGCGTTCTCCCCACAGGTCCGCTCCGTTCCTCTCCGCTCCGCTCCCGGAAGGTAAGGTGCCTTTATTTTCAGTTCATCTTTGTCCTTTTCCATAACTACCACAAATCTTACAGAGTTACGGTCATTATCTCCTAAATGTTCCCCCACTGACACTTCTACTGCTTGTCTGGCTTCATTCCCGAGGATTAGGTCCAGTACTGCCCCTTCTCTTGCAGGACTGTCTACAGACTGGCTCAAAAAACTCTCCTGTCTGCATTTTAAGAATTCTGCCCCCTTTAAGCCTTTTGCACAAAGACTATCCCAGTTGATATCGGGGAAGTTGAAATCCCCTCCGATTATTACCCTGTTATTTTGACACCTCTCTGAGATTTGACTGCATTTCTGCTCCTCTATCTCTCCCTGACTGTTTGGAGGCCTGTAGTACACTCCCAGCCAAGTGATTGCCCCCTTTTTGTTTTTAAGTTCTACCCATATGGCCTAAATTGAAGAACCTTCTAAGATATCATCCCTCCTTACTGCAGTAATTGACTCCTTGATTAACAGTGCAATGCCACCTCCTCTTATACCCCCTCCCCTGTCATGCCTGAAGATTCTATACCCTGGAATATTGAGATGCCAGTCCTGCCCCTCCCTCAACCATGTCTCTGTGATAGCAATAATATCATAATGCCATGTGCTAATCAATGCCCTCAATTCATCTGCCTTACTAGTAAGACTCCTTGCATTAAAATAGATCCAGCCTTGCATTATTCACTTGTGCCTTAACAGGTCTATATTTGCTCTGCCTTCCAGACTGACTCAGTTTCTCTTCTATATTTGGCTGTACATCACCCGCTATTGTACCTCTACTCTGTATCCCATCCCTCTGCCAAATTAGTTTAAACCCCCCCCAACAGCACTAGCAAATCTCCCAGCCAAGATGTTGGTCCTGTTCCGGTTCAGGTGCAACCCATCCAACTTGCACAGGTCGCACCTTTGCCAGAAATAGACACAGTGATCCAGGAAACTAAAGCCTTCCCTCCTGCACCACCTCCTCAGCCACGCATTCATCTGCTGTATCCTCCTATTCCTATACTCACTAGCACGTGACACTGGGAATAATCCAGAGATTACAACCTTTGAGGTTCTGCTTTTTAATCTGTTACCTAGCTTCCTAAATTCTTGTTGCAGGACCTCATCCCTCTTTCCACCTATGCCATTGGTACCAATGTGTACCACGATCTCTGATTGTTCACCCTTTTCCTCAGAATGTCCTGCAGCCACTCCGAGACATCCTTGATCCTAGAACCAGGGAGGCAACATACCATCCTGAAGTGGTGTTTGTGGCCACAGAAGCGCCTGTCTGTTCCCCTTATGATTGAATCCCCAATCAGTATGGCTCTCCCATTCTTTTTCATCCCCTCCTGTGCAGCAGAGCCATCCATGGTGCCACAAACTTGGCTGTTGCTACTTTCCCTTGGGAGGCCATCCCCCCACAACAGTATCCAAAGCGGTATATCTGTTTGAGAGATGGATGGCTGCAGGGGACCCCTGCACTACCTTCCTGCACCTACTACTCCTCCTGGTGGTCACCCATCCCTTTTCTGCCATCAGGGATGGATTTTTGGGGGACAAGGGCTACCCATTGAAGACATGGCTACTCACCTCAGTGAGGACGCCTCGCACTGCAGCAGAGAAGAGGTACAACACTTGCCATGACTCCACCCAAGTGACCATCGAGCATGCCACTGGGCTGCTGAAGATGAGATTCCATTGCCTTGATCGATCCAGTGGAGCCCTGCAGTTATAACTCAGGGAGGGTCTTGCGTATGGTGGTAGTCTGCTGTGCTCTGCACATCTAGCACTGCAGAGGGAGAGGCCTTGCAAGAAGAGGACATGATTGATTACCAGTCCTCATCCAATGAGGAGGATGTGGAGGAGGCTAATGAGCAGCAGCACTGGATTTTTCTACACTTGCACTAAAGGCCAGGTCCATTGAAAGACGCTTAAGGGAGGGACAACACAATCTCATACATACCTGCTTCATGCCACCATGATGGCCTCTCAAAGTGAACTCAATAAAGACTATTGCTGAAAACAGAGACATTTTGTCGATTCATCATCTGACTGTTCCTCCACCTCCTCAGAGATCGACGACAGGCCCCCTGTCCCAGCAGCTGTGCTTGCCTCCAAAGTGCCATGATCTGCATCTGAGAACACAAACATTTGTGCTTTAGTTTGTTCAGATCTCCTCAAGCCAACCATGTGTGATGTGGATTTGCTTTTTTTTAAAAGAATTAATCCAACTTGACTTTTTAGAATTTTGAGAGAGAATAATAAACTAACTTCTCTTCCTTCAGTTTAAATGGTCTGAGAGCACTCCTTCCTCCTTTCTCCCTTCAGGTGCTAGCATGCAGCTGTGTCCACTGTCTCTGCAAAGCCAGTTTTCAAAAGCAAAATGCTACATTGTATGTCCTGTTCTCCCTCTCCAGGCAACCAAGATGCACTTTCACTCGGTAACTTCTGAAGCCTTAAAGAAGAACTCATCTTTTGCTGCCTTAAAGACGCACCGCAATACTTCCCGATGCGAAAAAATAACAGGATCATGACCGGGATTTTACCCTTGACGGACGGGAGCCGGCCACCGACTGAAAAGTTGGTGGCGAACCTGTTTCCGCCTTGCCTGGCGATCTGACCCATATTTTGTGGGTCCCCGGGCTTCAATTGCTCTGAGCCAGGACTTCCACCCGCTTGACGTTGGAAGTCCTGGCTAATGGATCTGCCAGCCAATCAACGGTAGGGCAGCTCTTAGACCTAGCAGCGCCACTGGGGGCGGTGGCAACTGCTGGGACTACAGCCCAGCTCAAAGAAAAGACATCCAGGAGCCTGGAACAAAGGTACGTTTTGGTTGCCTCGCCAGGGGTAATCGCTTGGGCCCCGGCGAGGCAAAAGTGGTCGATTGGGGGGACGGGTGGGGGGCGGGGGGGCGTGTTGGGTGTTGGGGATGGTTAGGGTCGTGGGGGCGGCCTTCCATCGGGCACAGGGTGCCCAATCATGGGGGCCCCCCACCCAGGCCGTTCAAGAGCCACCTGTTTTAGTCAGGCAGCTTCTCTTGGGTCTCGGACGCCTGCTTGCCACGCATAAAATCCGCGTGCTGGTGGGCAAAGGCTCTTAAGTAGCCATTAAGTGGCCAGGGGCAGGCGGGCAGTGAATCACCGCCGCCGCCCTGTATAAAGTGGCGGCGGCAGCAGGAGCAGGTCAGAAAGGGCTCCCGGAGCCTCCCATTCCATTTCACGCCACATCCCGCCACCATCCTACTCTTCGGAGGGGCATAAAATTCAGCCCCAGGACACATTATTATACCCATATGTGCAATACGTATGCACACACATGCAGATACCTGTTCAGATCACTGGAACCATTGTGATGACATTGTCAGCTTCTGGGTCAAGTAGAGATGGATTTAAACAACAGTGATTACAAATTCTCCATGCGTTAACTAATTTGCTGCATCATCAGTTGCACAGTTAGATGATGTATTGTTTCTCTGTAATTTGATTCGAACAGCTGTCACTGATCCTACATCTAGTGACAGGTAAAACAAGCTGCCTATTTATTCCTTTCTGATGTTTTCTGTTCCTAAGAGATATCCTTGTAAAAATAAAACAATTTTCAGACAATGGGGAACAATGTGCAGACTCTGACAAGAATTTCCTGGCCTTTTTCTGACAGAAAACCTTTATCAGTGCAGTACTTAAAGCCGAATGAAAAAAATACTTTCTTCCCGGTGCAGATGTACCTATCACATCTGCCTTTGCAGAGACAGTGGACACAGTTGCATGCTAGTACCTGAAGGGAGAGAGGAGAGCTCTCAGACCATTTAAACTGAAGGAAGAGAAGGTAGTTTATTATTCTCTCTCAAAATTCTAAAAAATCAAGACAGATTAATTCTTTTAAAAAAATAATAGCAAATTGTTGATCTGCTGGGTTCATCACTGAAAACGAAGAGTAACACTTCAACTGCTGAACTGGACCGCTGAATTTCCTCTCGTTGAAGAACCTGTTTTTTTTCTCCTATTGGACAACTGCGAAGACTTCAAGCAACCTTGGACTGTTTCTACATTGAAGATTCCATTTCGTCAGGAACGTAAATCTACAAAGACTTTATTGTTCCTTCTGCTTTTTCAGGCAACTAATTAAACACAAAACTACCGTGAGTTTGGGTATATGTATGTGAATGTGGGAGTTAAATTCTTTAAATAAGTTATAAGGTCTTTAGATATTGCTTTATCTTACTCTAAGATTTTAATTTTTTTTGATATCCCTCTGTTTTGCCTTGTCACTTTGTGTGATGTGCTGGTTAGAAGCAACGTAATAGGAGTATTGGAGTATCCGTCTGGAGTATTCCCAACATTTGGCACAGTGACTGTAAGCAGGCAGCACTCGCTCTGCAACATGTTTTAAAACCCTATCTCTGATTCGGTTATCTCTCCAAGGCTGTGAAATACAGGTCCATAGCACCACTGGTGCTGGGACTACAGAAGCCCCAAATTCCAAAAATATCAGCTGGAACATTTCCAACCTGGCCAACATGGCACATCGACGGGGTGCTCGTGCGGACATGTCGCACGTGTGCTGGAAGCATGCAGAGTGAGTGGATTGTGTCGACAAACAGCCTATAAAGCTGATCTGAAGCTGAACTGCCATTTTAGGCCACACAGCTCTATTGACATCTTCTCTTAATCACTCCGTGCTGAACAGGCGTTCATTTGCCACTAGCATTCTGTAAAGGGCCAAACATCCAATCTTCAGGTGAGGTGCCTTTGGCTTTCTTTTACTGCTGTCGAGTGACTGGAAATACTGTGTTCTGTTATGAGAGGTGTTTGGCAAACTTCTTGGATTTTCAAAGGAGCTGTCCTGGATGTTTTCAAGAAGGTTGGTCTGTAAGGAGAGAGTCTGCTTCAGTAACAGGGGCTATAGTTGCTGTTCCCCTTGGCTGCAGTATGATTTGAAAAGGCAGCACAGGCAGCAGAGAGGGAAAATAGTGGGCAGACGGAGGAGGAGGAGGAGGAGACAGAAGAGGGTGAAGGGAGGAATGTTCCAGGACCCCTTCCCTCCAGGTGAGCTGTCTGTGAGAGAATTCTCAGTTACCAGATCTCTTGAGATGTCACCACCACATCACAGTTGCTCCATAATTCTTCAACTTCCAATCCCTCTGCAACAGACTATTAGAGTGTCCTCTCTGCCAAAATCCTGAAAGAAAGGCCATCAACAAAAGTACATTCCATAACAATTCTATCCAACAAAACTTTCAATAATACACACAAAACTGAACATTTCACTCTCATGCATCCCCTTACCGACTGCCTTATGGTTGCTTTTGTTTGGCCAGGTGCTCCGATGCACTCCGACCTCAGTGGCTGCAGCGTGGCTGTTGGAAGGCTGCTGATTTACAATGGGGGGGAATGCAGATGGTCCCTCAGGACGCTCTCGAGCAGCTCTAGGCCTAGAAGGCCTGATTTTGGACTGCGCCATCTCGGCATGGATGGCTACAGTCTTGACTGGCTGGCTGAGAGGCAACAGTAAGGGCACTGAGAGAGTGGCAATGGTGGGAGCACAACTGTTGTCATCCTGAGAGAGGACAGCAGGTTTAAGTACCATGGAGCCACTCCTCCTAGGGCACACCCTCAGCAATCTTAGTAATCTGCTGGAGCACAGATTGCTGGAGTGCTGTGAGAACCTGCATGCCCATTTGACCACTGGTATCTGCAGCCATGATGGCAGCAGTCTGAGCCTGCATGGCACCAAGCTGGGTTTGGATCTCAGGACCTCTGTCTGAGCTTCCACTGCAGCACTCAGACGATGGGTGGCTTCTGACTATGCTGCAGTGGAAGCTGAGACCTCGGCTATTAGCTGCTGTATCACAACTGGATTTGCCAGGGGGTTGGCCATCACTTCCATGCTGGAAAGGATGTGCTCCAAGCTCTACCCTTGTTAAATTGGAGCTGGACTCCTCCATGCTGCTTGACAATGACAACAGACTCTGTGTCAGACCCGCCAATGCACCAAGAATTTCTATGAACATGCTCAAAAGCATTCCCCTGTGCCAACACATCAAACTCCTGAGTCTGAGTCCACTGCAGCAGAAGTTGTTTATGACCTCGCCCTCCGGTGAGCTGGCACACTCACTATTCTTCCCCCACCCCCCGGCCTGGCTGTAGCCTACTTGTGGTGACATACAATGTGCTAATCCTGGCTCTACACTGCTCTCCAAAGTGCATGCAGTGTCTACATCTGAGCTGGTGGCTGTGGGTGTCAGATCAAGTCACAATGCTTCTTCGTTAGAGATCTAATGTGACTTTCTCCTTTCATACTGAAGCTGCACTGGCCGGCCAGGCAGGAAACCTTGGGTATCTGAAAGCAGAAATGCAGAAGAGAATGGCTGGGTTGAGGGAAATGGGGAGGGGTGGAAAGCAAGTGGTCGATGGTCACACCATCTGCATCTTGCACTTCATGCCAGATAGCAGGATAAGGGTGAAGTGCAATTTGAGAAGGGGCATAAGGCAAATCTTTCTCAGAGACACCTGTACAACGGTCTTAGTCACAGGAGCACCAGCTCCTCCAGAGAGCTCAGGCGATGCACGCATGCCTGTCCCCAGCCGTTCTCTGATGCTCCCTGTGGTTTTGGACCAATTTATCCTGCAAGAGAGAGAAAAGAATGTGTTGCAATGTATTTGGGTGATGTGCCTGCCATAGCTGAATAGCTGGAGATCTGTGGAAGCTGTGAGAGGTGGTTGTGAGGCTGGTAGCGTTGGTAAGTATGTGAGGATGGAGCATCTCAATGACTAATTGGTGAGTGTTGGAGATGTGGTCCATTCAGCAACGTGAAAGGCTGGTGGTGCACTAAGTGCATTTGAACGAAGGACCATACCCCCACCAAGGACCTTCAGGGGTGCTTCATCTGAGCTTTCAGCTCTCTGGTTGCAGGTTTTCCGATTCTCCATCATTTATATCCCATTCAGCCAGCGATGTATCGCTGGAGAAGAAATTAATAAAATCACCATAGCATTAAGCAGCCACCAGCTTTGAAGGAAGTGCCTGCTTTGTTTCTTTGTCACGTCTGTCGCCAGAGAGTGATTCCACAATATTAGTTAGGTGCCGCCCACAGACCTTAATATATTGCAGTTCCTACACACTTGATCCATCTCACTTGTGCTGCTTGTTCAGGCTCCCGAGAATGTTACAACCTCCGTCCCCTCCACCAAAAAAATTAGTCCTCTTAACTTACCATAAAATAGATTTAATTACTCCCCCAGGATTGGATACCGTGCCAATTCAGCCTGCACCAAAAAATATACTGAAGGTTCAGTCATTCAGCAAACAGTAAATAGAGTCACAGAGCTTTACAGCACAGAAACAGGCCCTTCGGCCCATCGTGTCTGTGCCGGCCATCAGGCACCTAACTATTCTAATCCCATTTTCCAGCACTTGGCCTGTAGCCTTGTATGCTATGGCGTTTCAAGTGCTCATCTAAATACTTGTTAAATATTGTGATGGTTCCTGCCTCTACCATCTCTTCAGGCAGTGTGTTCCAGATTGCAACCATCCTCTGAGTGAAAATCTTCTTCCTCAAATCCCCGCTAAACCTCCTGCCCTTTACCTTAAATCTATGCCCCCTGGTTATTGACCCCTCCGCTAAGGGAAAAAGTGTCTTACTATCTACCCTATCAATGCCCCTCATAATTTTGTATACTTCAAAAATGTCTCCCCCTCATCCTTCTCTGTTCCAAGGAAACCAACTCTAGCCATTACAGTCTCTCTTCTTAGCTGAAATGCTCCAGCCCAGGAAACATCCTGGTGAATCTCCTCTGCACCCTCTCTAGTGCAATCACATCCTTCCTATAGTGTGGTGCCCAGAACTGTACACAGTACTCCAGCTGTGGCCTAACCAGCGTTTTATACAGCTCCATCATAACCTCCCTGCTCTTATATTCTATGCCTCGACTAATAAAGGCAAGTATCCCATATGCCTTCCGAACCACCTTATCTACCTGTGCTGCTGCCTTCAGTGATCTATGGACAAGTACACCAAGGTCCCTCTGACCCTCTGTACTTCCTAGGGTCCTACCATCCATTGTATATTCCCTTGCCTTGTTAGTCCTCCCAAAATGCATCACCTCACACTTCTCAGGATTAAATTCCATTTGCCACTGCTCCGCCCATCTTACCAGCCCATCGCTAATCATCCTGTAATCTAAGGCTTTCCTCCTCACAGTTTACGACACCACCAATTTTCATGTCATCTGTGAACTTACTGATCATACCTCCGATATTCACGTCTAAATCATTAATGTACACTACAAACAGCAAGGGTCCCAGCACCTATCCCTACGGTACACCACTGGTCACAGGCATCCACTCACAAAAACAACCCTCGGCCATCACCCTCTGCCTCCTGCCACTAAGCCAATTTTGGATCCAATTTGCCAAATTGTCCTGGATCCCATGGGCTGTTACCTTCTTAACCAATCTCCCATGCGGGACCTTATCAAAAGCTTTACTGAAGTCCATATAGACTACATCAACTGCCTTACCCTCATCTACACATTTAGTCACCACCTCGAAAAATTCAATCAAGTTAGTTAGACACGATCTCCCCCTGACAAAGCCATGGTGACTATCCCTGATTAATCCCTGCCTCTCCAAGTGGAGATTAATCCTGTCCCTCAGAATTTTTTCCAATAGTTTCCCTACCACTGATTTTAGACTCACTAGCCTGTAATTACCTGGTTTATCGCTGCTACCCTTCTTAAATAATGGTACCACATTCGCTGTCCTCCAATCCTCTGGCACCTCGCCTGTGGCCAGAAAGGATTTGAAAATTTGTGTCAGAGCCCCTGCAATCTCCTCCCTTGCCTCACATAACAGCCTGGGATACATCTCATCTGGGCCTGGGGATTTATACACTTTTAAGCCTACTAAAACAGCTAATACTTCCTTCCTTTCAATGCTAATTTGTTCAACTATATCACAATCCCCCTCCCTGATCTGTAGACCAACATCGTCCTTCTCTATAGTGAACACAGATGAAAAGTAATAATTCAAAACCTCACCTATGTCCTCCGGCTCCACACACAGATTGCCACTTTGGTCTCTAATGGGTCCTATTCTTTCCCTGGTTATCCTCTTGCCCTTAAAATACATATAAAACTCCTTAGGATTTTCCTTTATCTTGCCCACCAATGTTTTTTCATGTCCCCTCTTCACTCTCCTAATTACTTTTTTAAGTACCCCCTTACACTTTCTATGCTCCTATAGTGCCTTCGCTGTTTTCAGTACTCTGAATCTGCCATTAACCTCCTTTTCTTTCCTGATCCAATCCCCTATACCCCTTGTCATCCAGGGTTCCCTGGACTTGTTGGTCCTACCCTCCACCTTAAAGGGAACATGTTGGCCCTGAACTCTCACTATTTCCTCGTTGACTGACTCCCACTGGTCTGATATAGATTTTCCTACAAGTAGCTGCTCCCAGTCCACTTTGCCCAGATCCGGTTTTATCATATTGAAATCGGCCCTCCCCCAATTCAGTACCTTTATTTCCAGTCCATCTTTATCCTTTTCCATAACTGCCTTAAATCTTACAGAGTTATGGTCACTATCCCCGAAATGCTCCCCCACTGACACTTCTATCACTTGTCTGGTTTCATTCCCTAGAATTAGGTCCAGTACCACCCCTTCTCCTGTAGGACTTTCTACGTACTGGCTCAAAAAGCTCTAAGCTCTCCTGTATGCACTTTAAAAATTCTGCCCCATTTAAGCCTTTTGCACTAAGACTATCCCAGTTGATATTGGGGAAGTTGAAATCCCCTACTATTATTATCCTATTATTTTGACACCTCACTGAGATTTACCGACATATCTGCTCCTCTATCTCTCCCTGACTGTTTGGAGGCCTGTAGTACACTCCCAGCCAAGTGAGTGTCCCCTTTTTGTTTTTAAGTTCTACCCATATGGCCTCATCTGAAGAACCTTCTCAGATATCATCCCTCCTTACTGCAGTAATTGACTCCTTGATCAACAGTGCTATACCAACTCCTCTTTTAACCCCTCACCTATCATGCCTGAAGATTCTATACCCTGGAATATTGAGATGCCAGTCCTGCCCCTCCCTCAACCATGTCTCTGTGATAGCAATAATATCATAATGCCATGTGCTAATAGTGCCCTCAATTCATCTGCCTTACTAGTAAGACTCCTTGCATTAAAATAGATGCAATCCAGCCTTGCACTTTTCATTTGTATCTTAACAGGTCTATATTTGCTCTGCCTTCCAGACTGACTCAGTTTCTCTTCTATATTTGATTGTGCATCACCCCCTACTGTACCTCCACTCTATATCCCATCCCCCTGCCAAATTAGTTTAAACCACCCCACCCCTCCCCCCCAACAGCACCAGCAAGGATGTTGGTCCTGTTTCGGTTCAGGTGCAACCCCTCCAACTTGTACAGGTCCCACCTTTGCCAGAAACAGACCCAGTGATCCAGGAAACTAAAGCCCTCCCTCCTGCACCACCTCCTCAACCACGCATTCATCTGCTCTATCCTATTCCTATACTCAATAGCATGTGGCACAGGGAGTAATCCAGAGATTACAACCTTTGAGGTCCTGCTTTTTAATCTGCGACCTAGCTCCCTAAATTCTTGTTGCAGGACCTTATCCCTCTTTCTACCTATGCCATTAGTACCAATGTGTACCACGATCTCTGACTGTTCACCCTCCCCCTTCAGAATGTCCTGCAGCCACTCCAAGACATCCTTGACCCTAGCACCAAGGAGGCAACATACCATCCTGGAGTCACGTTTGCGGCCACAGAAATGCCTATCTGTACCCCTTACGATAGAATCCCCTATCACTATAGCTCTTCCACTCCTTTTCCTCCCCTCCTTTGCAGCTGAGCCACCCGTGGTGCCACAGACCTGGCTATTGCTGCATTCCCCTGAGAAGCTATCTCCCCTAACAGTATCCAAAGTGGAAAATCTGTTAGATAGGGAGATGGACCCAGGGGACTCCTGCACTACCTGCCTAGTTCTTCTACTCTGCCTGGCGGTCACCCATTCCCTTTCTGCCTGAGCAGTCTTTACCTGCGATGTGACCACCTCCCTGTACATGCTATCCACGATGATCTCAGCCTCACGGATACTCCACTGTGTTTCCAGCTGCCGCTCCAGATCCAAATCAGTAAAGTCATTAATTCACAGAATTCAAGTGAATCTAAATGTGATTTACTTACCCAGTATACACTGGGTGTTGCTCTTAAATAAGATATATATTCTTCCCAAGTTCTTCTTTTATATCTATGGTTTTCAAATTTCTCCAAGGCAGTCCCTCTGTTAATATTAACCCACTTCCAAAGAGTTCCTGTCTGTAATTAACTGCAATGATTCGGGTATTTCCCAGACATGTTTTACTCGCATACAAACACAATAGTTATCCTCCAAAGGTGATCTCCCAAGAACTAAGATTTTGCCTTGTGCAGCAAGCATCTAGACTTGCAGGCTTCCGGATAAATATTGAACACATTGCTCATTCATATAATAAAATCAAAATACTGAAAATGCTGGAAATCTGAAAAAAAACCATAAAAGTGCTGGAAATATTCAGCAGGTCTGGCAGAATCTGTGGAGAGAGAAACAG
Organism: Heterodontus francisci; assembly: GCF_036365525.1. Taxonomy (NCBI): domain Eukaryota; kingdom Metazoa; phylum Chordata; class Chondrichthyes; order Heterodontiformes; family Heterodontidae; genus Heterodontus; species Heterodontus francisci. The sequence goes on from NC_090384.1 coordinate 25,528,170, forward strand.
AGTTAACGTTTCAGGTTAACCTTTCTGTTGAAAGGTCACTGACCTGAAATGTTAACTTTGCTTCTCTCTCCACATTTCTCATTCAACTGGCACTGGAAATATGGAATACCACTGTCTTCTTCTTCTTCTTCTTTGGCCTCCTTATCTCGAGAGACAATGGATAAGCGCCTGAAGGTGGTCAGTGGTTTGTGAAGCAGCGCCTGGAGTGGCTATAAAGGCCAATTCTAGAGTGACAGGCTCTTCCACAGGTGCTGCAGAGAAATTTGTTTGTCGGGGCTGTTACACAGTTGGCTCTCCCCTTGCGCCTCTGTCTTTTTTCCTGCCAACTACTAAGTCTCTTCGACTCGCCACACTTTAGCCCCGTCTTTATGGCTGCTGGCCAGCTCTGGTGAATGCTGGCAACTGACTCCCACGACTTGTGATCAATGTCACAGGATTTCATGTCGTGTTTGCAGACGTCTTTAAAGCGGAGACGTGGACGGCCGATGGGTCTGATACCAGTGGCGAGCTCGCTGTACAATGTGTCTTTGGGGATCCTGCCATCTTCCATGCGGCTCACATAGCCAAGCCATCTCAAGCGCCACTGACTCAGTAGTGTGTATAAGCTGGGGATGTTGGCCGCCTCGAGGACTTCTGTGTGGAGATAGGGTCCTGCCACCTGATGCCAAGTATTCTCCGGAGGCAGCGAAGATGGAATGAATTGAGATGTCGCTCTTGGCTGACATACGTTGTCCAGGCCTCGCTGCCATAGAGCAAGGTACTGTACACTTAGCATAAACACCACACAGACAGACCATGTGACTGAAAATTTACAAATTCAGTTGAATGAGAAGTAACATTCGACATCAGCAGGAGCAAAAGCAGACAATTTAACTAGATTACAGAACTTTTTTTTTAGAATTTTCTTTAGCTATTGATAAACAATAAACCCTCTAAACCTGGTAGCTCTGTTTGAGAAAATGAACTCCATGGAGTCCTTTTTTTTAACTGCCTTAATGCAGATGTGAAGTCTCCAAGTAAACAAGCACAGAATGGCAAGAGATGGCTCACATGCCACGGGCACCATCTTCAAATTACAGCTGGACCATTTTGTATTGAGGTTAGAGGCTTCAGTTATGAGGAATGGTTGCATAACAGGTTGCATAATCTAGGCTTGAGTTCAAAAGATTAAGGGTTGATCTAATCAAAGTGTTTAAAATGACAAAATGATAATAAGGTAAATACAGAGAAACTATTTTGTATGGTGGACCAGAACAAGGCGGCATTATTTTAAAGTTAGAGCCAGGCAATTTAGGAGTGAAATTAAGAAGCACATTTTCACTTAGCGGGGGAAAAAAATCAAAGTGTGATGTTGCAGGATAGCAACTAAGTGATTGGCTGGTGAGTATTTCACTCTTCCTCTCTATAAACCAGGGCATTCGTTTAAACTAGGTGCTCGGAAATTAAAAATTTCAATCAGAATAAGTATTACAGTAAGTAAATTAATAAGAGTATTAGCACAGACCAGGTCTAGAGGCATTAATTAAAACTAATAGTTTAAACAGGATACTAACTAGATTCTAAAAAGGGGATAGAGTTTTATTTTTAGACCATTGATGGACAGCTGAGACCTGTTGCTTGTAATTCCTGCACCATGTGGGAACTTCAGGACACTTCATGTGTCTTGGGGAACCATGTGTGTAAGAAATGTCTCCAGCTGCTTCTGCTTGAGCTCAGGATTTCCAAACTTGAAGGGCAACTGGAGTCACTGTGGAGCATCAGGGAGAAGGAGAATTTTCTGGATCATATGTTTCAGGAGGTGATCACCCCACAGGCAGTGAGAGTTCAGGATACGAAATGGGAGGCCATTTGGAAGAGTAGGAATCGGTAGGAAGAGCAGGGATGTGCTCTTTCATTGCATATATTTAAGGCTGAGATAGACAGATCTTTGTTTTCTCAGGGAATCAATGGATATGGAGTATAGGCGGTAAAGTGGAGTTGAGGCAGATATCAGCCATGATTGTATTGAATGTTGGAGCAGACTCGAGGGACAGTATGGTCTACTCCTGCTCTTATTTCTTATGTAACTGGTACTCAGCACTGGAGACTGCTGGGAGTGACGACACCTTGACGGAGTACAGTTCAGACCATGGCACCAAAGGGACTGCAGAAGAGGGATCAGCAAAGTATGGAAACGCAGTCATTATAGGAGATTCCATAGTTAGTCATGTTGTGTTTTCTGCCTGGTTCTAGGGTAAGGGTACAGAATATTCTGCATGAGGAAGGGAGAAGCCAGAAATTGTGGTACAAATTGGTACCAGTGACATAACGAGGGCAGGTATGGAAGTCCTACAGTCAGACTTTCAGGAAGTAGGGAGGAAGTTAAACAGCAGGACCCCAAAGGTAGTAGTCTTTGGATTACTCCCAGTGCCATGCACTAACAAGAAGAGAAATAGGAAGATAGGGAGGAACAATGTGCGTGGCTTGAGGCATGGTGCAGGAGGGAGGTTTTCAGATTCTTGGGGCATTGGGACCAGTTCTGGGACTGGAGTCACTTATTCAAAAGGGATGGGTTACACCTCAACAAGTCTGAGATCAATGTCCTCATAGGGAGGTTCATTAGTATGGTTGGAGAGGGTTTAACCTAAACTGACAGGCGGATGGGCACCAGCATATAGAGATAAAAAAAAGAGAAATAAGCTGCATAAAAAAGTGAGAGTGTTGGATAGTACTAGACAAGGAAGTAGTACCATATTAGGTAGGAGCAGACTAAGGGGATGTGGCGATGTAATGGTAATGTCACTGGTCTAGTAATCCAGAAACCCAGGCTAATGCTCTGCAGATATGGGTTCGAATTCCATCACAGCAGATGGTGAAATTTGATTTCAATTGATAATTCTGGAATTAAAAAAAGCTAGTCTACTGGTGACCATGAAACCATTGTCGATTGTTGTAAATACCCATCTGGTTCACTAATGTCCTTCAGGTAAGGAAATCTGCCATCCTTACCTGGTCTGGCCTACAGGTGACTCCAGACCCACAACAATGTGGTTGACTCTTAAATGTTCTCTGAAATGGCCTAGCAAGCCACTCAGTTCAAGGGCAATTAGGGATGGGCAATAAATATTGGCCTAGCCAGCAAGGCCCACATCCCACAAACAAATAAAAAAAAAATATGAGGAATACAAGGTCAGGTTTAGAATGCATGGGCTGAGTTTTATTCTGACACCGGGGGTCCCAACAGAGGGCCAGAAGGTGAGTGGAGGCCCCGCCTCAGCCCTCCATCAGACCCACATTGCAATTCCACGCCCTTCAGCATCGAGGAAAGAGAAGACCCCGGGAGAGGTAAGTGGGGTCGGGCCACTGGGGCCATTCAGGAGGCCCCAGCAATGGGATGGGGCGATGGTTAGTGAAGGTGGGGCGGGGCTGTCCATCACTGCGATCACTGCCAGGGGGGCCCTCAGGATTGCCCCCAAAGGAGGAACCCCGATCCTGCAAGGAGGCCATCAGATTTTACCTGGTGGTGCTCCCAATCGCGGCAGGCCTCTCCGTCTTCTATTAAAATGAGGCAGAAGAGGGAAGAAGCCCCTAAGGGATCATTAATTGGCCGCTTAAGGGTCTCTATTGGCCTGGGACCATCCTCTGCCTTCCCACCCCTGGACTAAATTACAATCCGTCAGCAAGACGATGGGCACTCCATCCCCACCTTCCAATGCAATTTTATGGGCCCTTGCCTCCATTCCTGTCCTGAGGGGGCCCATAACATTCAGTCTCATAAGTGTAAATGCACAAATTGTGGTGAATAAGGTTGGTGAACTACTAGCACAAATAGCTGTGTGAGAATATGATATAGTGGCAATAATGTAAATGAGGCTTATAAATGGTGAGGACTGAGACCTTAATATTCAAGGATACTAAGTGTTCAGAAAAGATAGGGAAGGAAAAATGGGAATAAAAGCAAAGTACTGCAGATGCTGGAAATCTGAAATAAAAACAAGAAATGCTGGAAATACGCAGCAGGTCTGGCAGCATCTGTGGAGAGAGAAGCAGAGTTAATGTTTCAGGTCAGAGACCCTTCATCAGAACTGACAAATATTAGAACTGTAAAAGGTTTTAAGCAAGTAAAGCAGGGGTTGGGGCAGGAGATAACAAAGGTGAAGGTGTTGATAGGACAGGGTCACAGAGAATAACTGACAGAAAGTCATGGAACAAAGGCAAACGGTATGTTAATGGTGTGCTGAAAGACAAAGCGTTAGTACAGAGAGGGTGTGAATGACTGTGATACACAAAGCACTCCAAGCACAAACATAAAAAAACACATTAAAAAAACCAAAACAGTGGGTAAGCACAGTGGAAACAAACTAAACAAACTGAAAAACCTAAAATAAAATAACCAAATAAAAAAGGGAAAAGAAAAAAGGAAAAATAACTAAGCATGCTCTGAAATGATTGAACTCAATGTTCAGTCCAGCAGATTGTAGTGTGCCTAATCGGTAAATGAGAAGCTGTTCCTCGAGCTTGCGTTGATGTTTGTTGGAACACTGCAGCAATCCCAGGACAGAGATGTGAGCATGAGAGCAGGGGGGAGTGTTGAAATAGCCAGCAACTGGAAGCTCGGGGTCTTGCTTACGGACTGAGCGGAGGTGTTCCGCAAAGTGGTCAGCCAATCTGCGTTTGGTCTCCCCAATGTAGAGGAGCCCACATTGTGAGCGGCACAGTGGCTAGCACCACAGCCTCACAGCTCCAACGACCCGGGTTCAATTCTGGGTACTGCCTGTGCGGAGTTTGCAAGTTCTCCCTGTGATCGTGTGGGTTTCCGCCGGTTGCTCCCGTTTCCTCCCACAGCCAAAGACTTGCAGGTTGATAGGTAAATTAGTCATTGAAAATTGCCCGGAGCATAGGTAGGTGAGGGGAGAATTTTGGGGATGTGGTAGGGAATATGGGAGTAATGTAGGATTAGTATAAATGGGTGGTTGATGGTCGGCACAGACTCCGTGGGCCGAAGGGCCTGTTTCAGTGCTGTATCTCTCTAAGTGCAAGTAAATCATTGCTTCACCTGAAAGGAGTGTTTGGGGCCTTGGATAGAGAGGAGGTAAATGGGCAGGTATTACACCTCCTGCGATTGCAGGGAAAAGGGACGAGGTAATTAAGGAGTGGACAAGGGTGTTGCAGAGGGAATCATCCCTTCAGAATGCTGACAGGGGAAGATGCATTTGGTAGTGGCATCATGCTAGAAGTGATGGAGGATGATCCTTTGGATCTGGAGGCTGGTGGGGTGGAAAGTGAGGACAAGGGGAACCCTGTCGTGATTCTGGGAGGGAGGGGTGAGGGTAGAGGTGCAGGAAATGGGCCAGGCACGGTTGTCAACCACAGTGGGGGGGGAATCCTTGGTAGAGGAAAAAGGAAGACATATTGGAAGCACTGTCGTGGAAGCTAACATCATCAGAGCAGATGTGTTGGAGACGGAGAAACTGGGAGAATGGAATGGAGTCCTTACAGGACGCAGGGTGTGAAGAAATGTAGCCCAGGAAAAAAGGGAGATGGAGTGGCAGTACTGATTAGGGACAATATTGTAGTGTTGGAACGAGAGGATGTCCTTGAGGGGCAATAACAGAATCCGTTTGGTTAGAGTTGACAAGCAAAAAGGGTATGATCACGCTACTGGACCTCCAATAGTGAGCGAAAGAGAGAGAAGGAAATCAAAAACTATAGAGTGGTGATTAGGGGAGTTTCATTACCCAAATGTTGATTGGGATAATGTCAGAGTAAAGGGGGAGGAATTTCTAAAATGTTTTCAGGAGAACTTCATTGATGAGTAGGTTCTCGGCCCAACTAGGAAGGAAGCATGGCTAGAGCTGGGGAATGAGGTGGGACAATTGGACCAAGTGTCGGACAAGGAACATTTGGGCAACAGTGATCATTGTATTATAAGGTTTAGATTAGTATTGGAGAAGAGCAAGGAACAATCTAAAGTAGAACTTCTAAATTGGAAGAGGGCGAATTTCAATGGGATGAGAAGGGACCTAGCCAGGGTAAAAATGAAACCACAAACTGATAGGAAAAACAGTAATGGAACAATGGGTGACCTTTAAGGAGGAGATGTTACAGGTACAGGTTAGGTACCTTCCATAGGGCGATAAGTCAGGGAACCAAAGCCAGGGCTCCTTGGATGATGAGGGAGATATGAAACAAAAAAGAGAATGCATGATGCATGTCAGGTGAATTCTTCAAGCATGAACCAGTCCAAATGCAATAGTTAAGAGGGGAAATGAAGAGAAAAATAAAACTGGCAAAGAGAGAATATGTGAATAAAATAGCATTTAACATAAAAGGGAACCCAAAAATCTTCTAGCAGCATGGAAATACTAAGTGGGTAGTAAAAGGCAGAATGGAGCCTATTAGGGACAAAGAAGGTGATATCTGTTTAGATGGGGGAAGGTAAGGCTAGAATACTTAATCAGTACTTTGTATCGTTATTTACTAAGAAAGAAAATGAGCTGCAGATCAATATGCTGTGGCAGACATTTGAGGCGATATTTCAGAATGCACAGAATAGATACATTCCAACAAGAAAGAAAAATTCCAAGGGGAGAACTCACTATCTGTGTTTTAACTAAAAAAGTTAAAGACAGTATCAAACTTAAAGAAAAAGCATATAATTGCGCAAAGCTGGATGGCACATCAGAAGATTGGACAGAATATTAAAAAAAACAACAAAGAATGACTAAAAGATTGATAAGGAGGAAAAAAATTAAGAGTATGAGAGAAAGCTAGCTAGAAATATAAAAACAGATAGTAAGAGTTTCTGTAAAGAAACGAGTTAATAAAGTGAGCATTGGTCTTATAGAAAGTGAGTCTGGGGAATTAATAAGGGAAAATAAGGAGATGGCAGATGAACAGATATTTTGCATTGGTCTTCATGATAGAGGATACAAGTAACATCCCTGAAATAGCTGTAAATCAGGCAATGGAAGGGAGGGAGGAACTTAGGAAAATTACAATCACCAGGGAAGTGGTACTGAACAAATTGTTGGAGCTGCGGGCTGACAAGTCCCCGTGTCCTGATGGAAGTGGCAAGTGAGATAGTTGATGCATTGGTTTTAATTTTTCAAAATACCCTAGATTCGGGGAACGTTCCATTAACTTGAAAAATAGCGAATGCAAGTCCTTTATTCAAAAAGGGAGGCAGACAGAAAGCATGAAGCTACAAGCCAGTTAGCTGAACATCTGTCATAGGGAAAATGTTATAAGCTATTCTTAAAGATGTTATAGCAAGGAACTTAGAAAAATATGATCAGGCAGAGTCAACATCGTTTTGTGAAAGGGAAATCAGGTTTAACCAATTTATTGGACTTATTTGAAGAAGTAACATGCTGTGGATAAGGGGGAACTGGTGGATGTACTGCACTTAGATTTCCAGAAGGCATTTGATAAGATACCACATCAAAGGTTATTGTGGAAAATAAAAGCTCATGGTGTAGAGGATAGAGGATTGGCTGGCTAACAGGAAACAGAGAGTAGGCATAAATGGGTCATTTTCTGGTTGGCAAGATGAACGAGTGGTGTGCCACAGGAATCAGTGCTGGGTCTCAATTTTGTACAATTTATATAAATGATTTGGATGAAGGGACCGAAGGTATGGTTGCTAAATTTGCTGATGACACAAAGATAAGTAGGAAAATAAGTTGTGACGAGGACATAAGGGGGCTACAAAGGGATATAGATAGGTGAAGTGAGTGGGCAAAGATCTGTCAAATGGAGTATAATGTGGGAAAGTGTGAAATTTTCCACTTTGGCAGGAGGAATAAAAAAGAAGCATATTATCTAAATGGTGAGAGATTGCAGAGCTCTGAGATGCAGAGGGATCTGGGTGTCCGAGTGCATGAATCGCAAAAGGTTAGTATGCAGATGCAGCAAGTGACTTGGAAAGCTAATAGAATGTTATTGTTACGAGGGAATTAAATACAAAAGTATTATGCTTCAGTTATACAGGGTATTGGTGAAATGAGGTGGGACAATGAAGTGGGACATCTGGAGTACTGTGTACACTATTGGTATCCTTATTTAAAGAAGGATGGAAATGCATTGGAAGCAGTTCAGAGAAGGTTTACTGGACCTGGAATGGGCGGGCTGTCTTGCAAGGAAAGGTTGGACAGGCTGGGCCTGTATCCACTGGAATTTAGAAGAGTAAGAGGCAACTTGATTGAAACATATAAGATTCTGAGGAGTCTTGACAGGGTGGATGTGGAAAGGATGTTGCCTCTTGTGGGAGAATCTAGAACTAGGGGTCACTGTGTAAAAATAAGGGGTCTCCCATTTAAGACAGAGATGAGGAGAATTTTTTTCTCTCAGAGTCGTGAGTCTTTGAAACTCTCTTCCTCAAAAGGTGGTGGAAGCAGAGTCTTTAAATATTTTTAAGGCAGAGGTAGATAGATTCTTGATAAGCAAGGGGGTGAAAGGTTATCGGGGGTAGGTGGAAATGTGGAGTCGAAGTTACAATCAGATCTTATTGAATGGCGGAGCAGGCTTGAGGGGCCGAGTGGCCTACTCCTGCTCCTAATTCATATCTTCATATGTTCATAAGACGCTGATCAAATATTGATAGAAATGGAGATGGTAGAGATGATGAATGGGGTGAAAATTGATAGGCAGGATGTACAGGAAAGAGTGGATATGTCACCTGGTCCAGTTGGCTTGCATCCCAGGTTGCAGAAGTGGGAGTGGAGATAGTGGAAGGGCTTGCCATGATCTTCCAATCTTCCCAGGATATGGGGGAGGTGTCAAAGGATTGGACAGTGGCAAGTGCAACACTTTTATTCAAGAATGGGTGTAAAGACAGTCCTAGTAACTATAGGCCGGTCAGTTAAACATCAATGGTGGGCAAGGTTTTAGAAACAATAATCAGGGAAAAAAAATCAACAGGCACTTGGAGAGATTTGCTTTAATTAAGGATAGCCAAAACTGATTTGTAAAAGGCAGATGTTGCTGGAGGAATTTAATTAAATTTTTTGATGAAGTAACAGGAAAGGTTGACGAGAGGAATGCGGTGGATGTTGTCTTTATTGATTTTAAGATAACTTTTGACAAAGTACTACATAAAAGTCTAGATAGCAAAATTTGAGGTTCATGGAATGGGAGGGTCATTGTCAGCTTGGATGAAAAAAAAATTGGCTTAAGGACAGAATACAGCGAGTTGTGGTAAATGATTGTTTTTCAGACTGGAAGATGGTATTCAGTGATATTCCCCCAAGGTTCAGTGCTAGGACCACTGCTTTTTTGATATATATAAATGACTTGGATCTTGGAAAACAGATTAAAATTTCAAATTTTGCCTATGATACCAAACTTGGACGTATGACAGTAAGATGATACCAATGAACTGCAACAGGACATTTACAGGTTAGCAGAATGGGCAGACAAGTGGCAGATGGAATTTAATACAGAGAGGTGAGGGGTGGTGCATTTGGGCAGAGGGGATAGGGAGAGGCAATATAGACTCAATGGCACAGTTCTAATGTGTGGGCAGGAATAGAGGGATCTTGGGGTCCATGTGCATAGATCCTTGAAGCGGGCAAGACATACTGCGGGAGTATTTAGCAAAGCATATGGGATCTTGGGCTTCATAAATTGAAGTATTGAGTCCAAAAGAAAGAAAGTTATGCTGAACCTTTAAAAAGCTTTGATTAGGCCACAACCAGAGTATTGTGTGTAGTTCTGGTCACCACACTTTAGGAAGGATGGGAGGGTCCTTGTGAGGGTGCAGAGGAGATTTACCAGAATGGTTCCAGGGATGAAAGATTTTAGCTCCAAAGTTAGGTTGGAGAAACTGGGTTTGTTCTCCTTGGAAGAAAGGAGATTGAGGGGAGATGTGATAGAGGTGTCCAAGATTATGGCAGGCTTGGATAAGGTAGACAAAGAAAAACTGTTCCCATTAGCTGATGGTACAAGAACTAGGGAACACAGATTTAAGTCTTTGGACAAGCGATGCAGAGGGGATGTGAGGAAGAGCTTTTTTACGCAGCAAGTAGCAATGACCTGGAACACACTGCCTACCTAGGGTGGTAGAATCAGAGACGATTAATGATTTCACAAGGAAATTGAATGAGCACTTGAGGGAAATAAACTGGTAGGGCTACAGGGATAAACTGGAGGAATGGGACTAACTGGATTACTTTATAGAGAGCCAGCATAGACTTGTTGGGCAGAATGGCCTCTTTCTGTGCTGTAAATGATTCTATAAATAACTTTATGACTCTAAATCTGCATCTCTCTTCCCCAAAAAGCTGTGGATACTGGATCAACTGTAATTTTCAAGACTAGGATTCATAGATTTCAGCTGTGATGAAAGATCTTCAACCTAAGATGCCTACTTTGTTTCTCTCTCCACAGATCCTGCCTGACTTGTTGATTATTTTCCAGCATTTTCAGTTTTTTTCAGATTTCCAGCATCAATAGCATTTTGCTTTTGTTTTTATAGCTTTTGCTGGGTATGGGTATCAAAGGATATGGAGCAAGGACGGGTTAATGGATTTGAGGTACAGATCCGCCATGATTCAATTGAAATTTGGAACAGGCTCGAGGGATTGAATGGCCTACCTTATCTTGAAATGTGTTCCATATGTTGATCACTCTTTGTGTGAATTTAGCTGATTTGCTCTAAAATTACTTCTGCTAGTTTAAATCACACCTGATATTTTCTTTAAAGGGTGATACTGAGGCTGACATAATGTGCACCCTGCTGTCTTTCGAAAAACAAAGCTTATTTTGAGAGTTCGGCTACAGGAAATAACAATGATGTCCCCCTCATTAAGCAAGTTCAGTTGAAGAAATCCCAGCCACTCTTGCAATAAGCAGATAAACAAAATATTAACAAATTGCACATTTGCCAGGCAGCCACTGGTGCAGCAGACAATTAACACATAGATCTGTGCAGACATTTATGTGACTTGTCCTAATTGACAGGAAAACCAAGATAAAGGACATTTCAAGTGTTTGAGAGTTGTTCTGATACCTGCCCAGACACACCGCTCAGTAAAATTATGACATTTAGAGATTTTTACGATCTGAAGAAGGAAGAGCCCTGGCCTGTCACGTCCTGTCCTAACATCAGAAATGCTGTCGTCAGTTATCCAATGGAAAACAATGCGTACCTTATTGGTTTAGATTTACAGAAAATAAATCCTCTTGACTCAATGAATAAAGAAAAATGCAGAAACATGAGCAAAAGTAAGACTTCTATTTATGTGACAACTTTCATGATCTCGAGTCCCAAAGCGCTTTACAGCCAATGAAGTACTTTTGAAGTGTAATCGTTGTTGTAATGTAGGAAACACATTTGCCAATTTGCACACAGCAAGCTCCCACATACAGCAATGACCAAATAGTTTGTTTTCTTAATGATGTTGCTTGAGAGATTAATATTAGCCAGGAAACTGGGGAGAACTCCCTGCTCTTCTTCGATATAGAGCCATGAGATCTTTTACATCCACCTGAAAGGGCAAATGAGGTCTCAATTTAATGTTTCATCTGAAAGTTAGCACCTCTGACAGTGAATGGCATTACATAAATGCAAGTCTTCCTTTCAGACTTCCTGTACCACAGGCAGTGCTGAGAAAAGCTACAAGACTGGTCTGTCACTCCTGTTCAGTGGTAAGACTGGAGACTCTTGGCTTTTACAGTCCCAGAGGTGATCTTATAAAGTTATATAAGATTTTTAAGGGTGTAAAAAAAGTTAACGCTGAATATTACTTCAAATTAAGCTTGAGGCAAAAAATTAGGGGACACAGATTTAAACTAGCAGAATTCACACAAAAAGTGATCAACATATGGAACACATTTCAAGATAAGACAATGGAGGCAAAAGCCCTGGAATCATTAAAAAAAACCCACTGACTTCTACAATGGGCAATGTCAGGATTTCTCTGAATGGATGAATTAAGATGGGCTGATTGGCCTTTCACATCTGAAATTACCCTGTGATCTTGTAAAACAAAAAGCACATAAAAGTGAATAGTAGCAAGTAAAACTTGGTGAAGGTTATCCCCGATCATACTCTGAACTCTTGGGGCAGGAGTGGGGGAGTGTTGGATAAGGTCCAAAAATAGGTGTGGGGATCGCGATGTGTAATTAATCCACGTTCATTCATTGTGATGCAGGCAGCACACAAACTTTCTGCTGTCTGCTAATTTAAATGATAGTAACATGCAGCCCCACTGCTGAGTGCACTGTTGAGTGGCTGTAAGCCTTAGCAGGGGGCCCAAATTAGTGCAAGGCTAGTACCATTTAAGGCCAGCCTGCATCTCTTAAATAGGAGGTGCATTCTGGCTGTTGCAGTTGCTGGAAGTGAGAGACGTTCCCTATTCATCGGGTGCCAGGAGGCCCTCCACACAGACATTGAAAAGGAAGTGGGAACAGATAGCCATCACAGTCAATGCCAGCAGTGTAGTCCTGAGGACCAGGAATAGGTGCCACAAGTAGTTCAATGACCTCGCATGATTGCTTAAGGTCAGTAAATGCTTCTTCAAAAATGCCATATCCTTGCAAATGAAACACAAGCCTCACACACTATTTCATTCACCACCCCTTCTGTGTCCCCTTTTCATTCCACAGCTCATTATTCATATTCATAGCTTCACCTCAACCTTACACACATACCACTGCTATCAGTTTCACTTTTCACAGTCTTTACACACTGCTAGGTATTCAACTATGACAGACACATCAACCAAGCACACTGCACCATACTCACTGATACGCTTGACAATCTCTTGCAGGAAAAGGTGGTGCATAACCTCAGGCAGCAGCACATAACCAGTGGGAACAAGCACAGCTCAATGTCCTCATTCCCATAGAGAGAATGGTGCTCACCATCATTGAGGCTGTGATCAGTGGTGGAGCTGAAACCATTCAAGATGAGGGTAAACATTAAACTTAATTTAATCAACCTATAAAGTAAGCTAGATCAATAAATTAGCATACAAACTAAAAGTAGCCAATTTGATAAAATGCATAAACTTTCACTTACATTTTGTAAGTTCTACACTTACGTGAGGAACAAGAGGATGGCCAGAGTGAGGGTAGGGCCGATCAGGGATAGTGGAGGGAACTTGTGCCTGGAGTCGGAGGAGGTAGGGGAGGTCCTAAATAAATACTTTGCTTCAGTATTCACTAGTGAGAGGGACCTGGTCGTTTGTGAGGACAGCGTGAAACAGGCTGATATGCTCGAACAGTTTGATGTTAAAAGGGAGGATGTGCTGGAAATATTGAAAGACATGAGGACAGATAAGTCCCCGGGGCAGACGGGATATACCCAAGGATATTACGGGAAGTGAGGGAAGAGATTGCCGCGCCTTTGGCGATGATCTTTGTGTCCTCACCGTCCACTAGAGTAGTATCAGATGATTGGAGGGTGGCAAATGTTATTCCCTTGTTCAAGAAAGGGAATAGGGATAACCCTGGGAATTATAGACCAGTCAGCCTTACGTCGGTAGTGGGCAAATTATTGGAGAGGATTCTGAGAGACAGGATTTATGATTATTTGGAAAAGCATAGTTTGATTAGAGACAGTCAGCATGGCTTTGTGAGGGGCAGGTCATGCCTCACAAGCCTTATTGAATTCTCTGAAGATGTGACAAAACACATTGATGAAGGAAGAGCAGTGGATGTGATGTATATGGATTTTAGCAAGGCGTTTGATAAGGTTCCCCACGAGGCGTGGGATACAGGGAAAGTTGGCTGTCTGGATACAGAATTGGCTGGCCCATAGAAGACAGAGGGTGGTAGTAGATAGAAAGTATTCAGCATGGAGCTTGGTGACCAGTGGTGTTCCGCAGGGATCTGTTCTGGGACCTATGCTCTTTGTGATTTCTATAAATAACTTGGATGAGGAAGTGGAAGGCTGGGTTAGCAAGTTTGTCGATGACACGAAGGTTGCTGGAGTTGTGAATAGTGTGGAAGGCTGTTGTCGGTTGCAACGGGACATTGACAGGATGCAGAGCTGGGCTGAGAATGGCAGATGGAGTTCAACCTGGAAAAGTGTGAAGTGATTCATTTTGGAAGGTCGAATTTGAATGCAGAATACAGGCTTAAAGACAGGATTCTTGGCAGTGTGGAGGAACAGAGGGATCTTGGAGTCCACGTCCATAGATCGCTCAAAGTTGCCACCCAAGTTGATAGGGTTGTTAAGAAGGCATATGGTGTGTCGGCTTTCATTAACAAGGGGATTGAGTTTAAGAGCCGCGAGGTTATGCTGCAGCTCTATAAAGCCCTGGTTAGACCACACTTGGAATATTGTGTTCAGTTCTGGTCGCCTCATTATAGGAAGGATGTGGAAGCTTTAGAGAGGGTGCAGAGGAGATTTACCAGGATGCTGCCTGGACTGGAGGTCATGTCTTACGAGGAAAGGTTGAGGGATCTAGGGCTTTTCTCATTGGAGCGAAGAAGGATGAGAGGTGACTTGATAGAGGGGTACAAGATGATGAGAGGCATAGATAGAGTGGATAGCCAGAGACTTTTTCCCAGGGTGGAAAGGGCTATCACCAGGGGGCATAATTTTAAGGTGATTGGAGGAAGGTTTCGGGGAGATGTCATGGTAGGTTCTTTACACAGAGAGTGGTGGGTGCGTGGAATGCACTGCCAGCGGTGGTAGTAGAAGCAGATACATTAGGGACATTTAAGCGACTCTTGGATAGGTACATGGATGATAGTAGAATGAAGGGTATGTAGGTAGTTTGATCTTAGAGTAGGTTAAAGATTCGGCACAACATCGTGGGCTGAAGGGCCTGTACTGTGCTGTACTGTTCTATGTTCTATGTTCTATGTATATTGCATAATTGATCATAATTATGACCAGTGTTTAATTAAGCAGATCTACAGGGTTAAAGTTAAAATTAGATAAAAACACTAAAGCTTCCTAATTTTTCAGCAAGTTAAAATCTGAGACATGTAGATAATAAGGGTTAAGTAAAATATTTAAGTTGACCTCCCTATGAAATAAAGTGATGTCAGCACAAAGGAAGGTGCTGATTGGTGAGTAGCTAGTAAGTGTTTCTTTAAGTCTTATGTTGATTTCTCTTAATTTAGTTAACAGTATAATAAATAGAGGCATGGCAAGGTACCACAGTCCTGTGGATTGCGCATCCTGTTCCACGTGGGAACTCCAGGACACTTCTCGGATCTCGGACAACCATATGTGCAGGAAGCATCGTCAGCTGCAAGAGCTCAAGCTCCGGGTTTCAGAGTCTGAATAGCAGCTGGAATCACTGTGGTGCATCCATGAGGTGGAGAACTTTGCAGACAACACTTTTCTGAATGTGGTCACATTGCAGCTTAAGGGTATGCAGCCAGGGTTGGCATGGATGACCACCGGGCAGTCAAGGAGGACCAGGCAGGTAGTGAAAGAGTCCCCTGAGTGCATCTCGTTCTTCAACCATTATTCAGTTCTGAATATTGGTGAGAGCGAAGGCTCCTCTGGGATGTGCAGCCAGATCGAAGTCTAATGCAGCAAAGCTGGCTCAGCTGCATGGCGGGCAGGAGGACAATTGGGAAATCAATACTGATTAGGGTTTCTATAATTAGGGCAACAGACAAGTGTTTCTGTGGCCATAGACATGATCCAGGATGGTATGTTGCCTCCAGCACTCTGACAGGGGAGGGTGAACAGCCTAAAGATATGGTCAATATTGGCACCAGAAATATGGGCAGAAAGAAAGCAAATTTTAGGGAGCCAGAAAAGAGACTAGTAAGCAGGACCTCAAAAGGTAGTACTCTTTGGATTACTCCTGATGTCACGTGCTAGTGAATATAGAAAAAGAAGAATAGAACAGATGAATGCATGGCTGGCGAGATGGTACAGGAGGGAGGGCTTTAGATTGCTGGGACATTGAGACCAGTTCTGAGGGTGGTGGGATGAATGCCCTTCTGGGGTGTACAGGATGAATGCCCTTCTGGGGTGGTTTGCTAATGCTTTTGGGAAGGGTTTAAACTAACTTGGCAGGGAATGGGCACCAGGATGCAGCATTAGAGAGGAAAAACAAGATGAATGAAGGATTGGGAGAGACAGATAGCACTAGAGTATGAAATAGTAAGGTATTAGATGGGGAACCATTACACTACTGGGTGTATTCTTTAGGCCACCAAATAGTGAGAAAGATATAGAGGAACAAATTTGCATAGACATTACAGAGAGGTGCAAAAACTATAGAGTAGTGATAATGGGGAACTTTAACTATCCGAATATAAGCTGGGATACGAACAGTGTAAAGGGCAGAGTTGGGGAAGAGTTTCTGAAGTGTGTTCAGGAGAATTTTTTTGATCAGTATGTTTTCAGCCTAATGTGGAAGACAACATTGATAGATCTGGTTCTGGGGAATGAGGTTGGTCAAATGAATCAAGTGTCAGTTGGGGAACTTTAGGAAACAGTGATCATAGTATCATAAGTTTAGGTTAGCCTTGGAAAAGGAAAAGCAGAATCTAAAAAAAAAATACTAGATTGGAGGAGGGCCAATTTTAGTGGGGTTAGAACAGAACTGTCCCAGGTGAATTGGAATCAAAGATTGGCAGGCAAAACTGTAACAGAACATTGGGTTGCCTTTAAAGAGTAAATTGTTCAAGTACAGTTGAGCTACATTCCCACGAAGCAAAGTCAGAGCTCCCTGGATGACATGATAGAGCAAGAGTAAGATGAAGCAGAAAAAGTGTGTGTCTCACAGATGTCAGGTTGATATTACAAGTGAGAAGCAGGCTGACTATGGAACGCTCAGAGCGGAAGTGAAAAAGGAAATCAGAGAAGTAAAGAGAGACTATGGGAAGAGACTGCCAACTGACATAAAACAGAATCCAAAAGTCTTCTGCAGGCATATACATAGTAAAAGAGGAGTCGAGTCATTGAGGGACAAAAATAATCCATGCATGGAGGCACAGGGCATATCTGAGGTAATAAATGAATATTTTGCATCTGTCTTTACCAAGGAAGAAGATGCTGCCAAAGTCATTGTGAAAGAGAAGGTAGTTGAGATAATGGCTGGGCTAAAACATTTATGAACAGGAGGTATTTATTCTATAGGTGGGCTGCACTTAAAGTTGATAAGCCACCAGAACTAGATGGGATGCATTCAAGGATGCTGAGGGAAGTAAGGGAGGAAATTGTGAAGGTACTGGCCATAATCTTCCAATCCTCCTTAGATACAGGGGTGGTGCCAGACTGGGGAATTGCAAATGTTACACTCTTGTTCAAAAAGTTGTGTAAGCATAAACCCAGCAGCTACAAGCCAGTCAGTTTGACCTCGGTGGTGGGAAAGCTTTTAGCAACAATCATCCTGGACAAACTTAACAGTCACTTGCACATGTGAGGATTAATTAGGGAAAGCCAGCATGGACTGGATAAAGGCAAATCATGTTACTAACATTTAACTAACTTGATTGAGTTTTTTGATGAGGTAACAGAAGTGGTTGATGAGAATAATGTGGTTGATGTGGTGTATATTGTCTTCCAAAAGCTGATTGATAAGGTGCCACATAATAGAACTTGCCAGCAAAGTTGAAGACTGTGGAATAAAAGGGGAATGCCATGGATATGTAGTTGGCTGAATGACTGGAAACAGTGAACGGTTGTTTCTCGGATTGTAGGGTGATATATAGTGGGTTTCCCCAGGGATAGCTGTTAGGACCACTGCTTTTCTTGATATATATTAATGACCTATACTTCGGTGTACAGGGCACAATTTCAAAATTTGCAGGTGACACAAAACTTGGAAGTATTGTGAACTGTGAGGAGGATAGTGATCGACTTCAAGAGGACATAGACAGGCTGGTGGAATGGGTAGACACAGACAGCTGAAATTTAATTCAGCGAAGAGTGAAGTGATACATTTGGTAGGAAGAGCAAGGAGAGGTAATATAAAATAAAGGAAACAATTCAAAAGTGGGTGCAGGAAAGAGCAACCTTTGGGATATGTGCACAAATCGTTGAAGCTGGCAGGAGGTTGAGAAAGTGGTTAAAAATGGATATGGGATCCTGGGCTTTATAAATAGAGGCATAGAGTACAAAGGCAAGGAAGTTATGATGAATTTTATAAAAGTCTGGGTTTGGCCTCAACTGGAATATTGTCCTGCAGAAAAAAATTATGAAAATTGTTCCTGGAGTGAGGGTCTTCAGTTACATGGATAGATTGGAGAAGCTGGAGTTGTTCTCCTTTGAGAAAAGAAGATTGAGAGAAGATTTGATAGAAGTGTTCAAAATCATGAGGGGGTCGGGACAGAGTAGATAGGGAGAAACTGTTCCCATTGGCAGAAGGGAACCAGGTGAATGGCAAAAGAACCAATGGTGACATGGGGGAAATCTTTTTATGCAGTGAGTGGTTGGGATCTGGAATGCACTACCTGAGATTGTGGTGGAAGCAGATACAATCGGGGCTTTCAAAAGGGAATTGGATAATTATCTCAAGAAAAAAATGTGCAGGACTACGGATGGGAAAGGGTAGAGGTGTGGGATGAGCTAGGTTGCTTTTGCAGAGAGTCAGCACCACACGATTGGCTGAATGTCATCCTTCTGTGCTGCAACCATTCTATGATTTGATGATTCTTTGTTCCTACCTAATCCTCCTTGTCAGATACCACTAACCTCTCATCCCACAATCTCTACTGATTGAATTCTAAGGAGTAAGTCAAAAATGATTTGCTTTTTTTTATACTTGACAGGCAACCTGATGTTAATACTTTTAAGTATCAGAAAGCAAAGCATATTTTAAAAAAGAATTAAAAAAAATAAAATCCAGGATTAAGATCATCAGAATTTTAAGTTACAGACCAAAAGGAATATGAGAAGCAGATTTGTTGCTGATGCACAGCAGGGTGTAGATGGAGAAGGTAATTGTAGTGTAATTATAGCCAAGCCCTACATTTTCAATGTACAATCTTCAAGCTTGCCCATATTTATGCAGCAAAAGCAGTTGATGTTAGCATGCATTTCTTGCTCTGTCCTGCTTTCCTCACTGGAACCCAACCCTTGTGTCTTTCTCCTTTCAGACACCTGGAACTGCCACCTGGCCAGGCAATGGTGAAGTAGAAGAGGAAGAAAAGTCTAATGAGGAACACCGTCACCCGATCTTATTGAATTTCCTGGCACATCTGTTGTGATGTGCATTTCCATATGTGGGTTGAAATGCGTGAGATGCAATCTTTGTCGTTAATGTGTCAAACACTGTTAGCTGTGCAATTGTCCATTCTTACTGGGTATCTTTGCACAGTAGCTTTTGAAGAGGCTCCGTGACCTCCACATACCGGGGAACAAGTTTGTGATAAAAGTTGGTAGTGCCAAGGAATGATGCCAACTATTTTGTGTTAGATGTGTTCGGAAGTGTATGAATGGCTTTGACGTTGTCGTATGTAGACTTTACTCCAGCTGCTGTCACTTTATACCCAAGAAAATCAATCTCGGATGCTTGTTGAGTGTCAAACTGTGTTGTGCAAGTCAGGTGAGCACCGTAGATATCCACTGATCGTGTTCTGCTTTGTCCTTTCCATGGACGATGATGTCGTCAAGAAGGTTACCGTCTGACAAGACTGAAGAGACAATCTTCTGAAGCACACTAGGTGCTGAACTTAGTCCATAGGGCATTCTGCAGTACTGAAACATGCTGTCATTTGTAACAAATGCTGGAAGATGTCACCTTAGCTCCACTAGTGGCATCTGAAGATAGCTCCATCGTATGTTGAGCTTCATGAGGACTGTGGAGTCATGAAATGATGCTGATAATTCTTGGATCTTTGGGAGCAGGTACTTGTCTGAATTAATTGCTTTGCTGTCTGACTTAAGGTCAACGCATAGTCTAAGTTCTCCATTTTTGTGTTGTGCAATGACTAGGTTCGATATCCATGGGGAGTGAGTTGATTTGCTCAATGATACCATCTGCTTCCAGTCATTTCAGCTCCTGTGAAACTTTGGCTTGGATTGTGAATGGCAACTGTCTCAATTCTGCAAAGCAGGCAGAATTGACGTGTTAACACAAGGAGCATGACACTGTACCTTAATCTCCCCAAATCCAGTGAATAAGGAAGGATACTGTTGTGTATAGTCTTTATCATCAATCACATTAATGTGTGCTACAGTGGGGCCTGCAAGTTTAAAGTCAAGCTTATCAAACAGCTCTGCCCCCATAAGGTTCCTGCCTTTGGCCACCAAGAACGTGAATGTGTCTCGGTTGACATTTTGTAGCCCACTGGAACTATGATTGTTCTGAAGACCGGGATAATTGAGTTATCATAAGTTGAAGTGCATCTGTCACAGGAGTGAAAGAAAGTTGCAAAAAATAATGACGGTAGAGATCTTCGCTCAATATGGATACTTCCGCGCCCCACATCAATGAGGAGCGACACTGAAATACCTGCGATCGTGACTGTGAAATCTTTGAAGTGACCCCTGTCCATGGGACTGGGTGCTTTACTGTCCATGATAGTATGCACATACCATACTTTGCTCACAGGAATAGTTTCCTCCACATGTCAAAGTGATGATACCTTCTTCTTAGATGACCTGTATATCTTTGCAAAGTTATCTTTGAGCATGAATTGCACTTTCTCCCTTGTGCCTAACATTGTGTTTTGAATCCATGGGAACCCCCACAATTTGAGCACAGTTGTGAGGGTGCCTGACCGTGATCGAGCAAGTAATGAAGAGCCTACCGAGGTCTCTTTGTCTGCAACTCTTGCACTTGAGCTGATTGGGCAAGCTGTATCTGCGACCCTGAGCCTGAGGGTGTATTTTTTATGTAACATCTTCAAATCTAACACGGCGGTTTTGATTTGGATGGCCAAGTCATGGCCTTTTCCAAAGTCAAACCATCATCTTCCATGAGTAGGCATTCCCGAATTTGTGGGATTGAAGTTTTTTTTCAATTAGTTGGTCACATATTGGTCAGTGTGCCAAATTTGTATGTAGAAGCCAACTGATACAATGCTGCCACATATTGTTTTATGGGCTCACCATTTCCCTGTAATCTCTGGCAGAAAGTGTACCATTCAATTTTCATACTTCTTCTGGTCAGTATTTCAAG
The DNA here is from genome assembly GCF_036365525.1 of Heterodontus francisci. Lineage (NCBI taxonomy): Eukaryota > Metazoa > Chordata > Chondrichthyes > Heterodontiformes > Heterodontidae > Heterodontus > Heterodontus francisci. Next base: position 25,549,199 of record NC_090384.1, read on the forward strand.
AGCACTTACCACCTTATGGAACGTAGACATATCATCCATTAGCTGATTGAATATACTCTAGGGCTCTTTCCTCCGAGGCAATACACAAGTATCACCTTCTTGCAGGTCGCTGCTACATCCGTACCTTCCAAATCTGTAGCGAGCAAATAAGTTCCAAACCCAGAACTCCATCTGTCCCAAGGAATGGGAGGATCTCCTGCATATGACAGGAATAGCACTGAGCAGGTAATTTAAATTACTCACCATCTTTGTTGCCAGATGTTATGTTTTGTATCCCAAACATGAAGGAAGTAGACTCACGATTTCTGTGTGTGTAGATTTTATTCAGATGACTGCGCAGATCTGTCTTTGTTTCACTTTTTGAACCATCCCCCTTAAGGTTGACTGACAGCATAGTGAGCACAAACACAGCACAGAGCAAACAATCACTAGTGGCCAACACAAAGTTGATTTGGAATGTTTGTTTTGTGGTGACTTTTATTTCAGCATTGAGGTAAAGAGGGTACTGTGATGATTAATAACAGAGAGAAGGGAAGGTTGTTGAATGGGGAATCCTCTACCTCCTCCTCCTGCATGTGGCATATCCACCTTTGTGTTGTCTCTGCTCACTTTTCCTTTCACACTGCAAGCCAAAGGCGATAGCAACTATGGCACCCAGGATTGGAAGCAAATGATCTGAGCAGAACCCCTGAAGTCAAATCAAGGTCTTCAGCACGAGCAGCACCAGTCCTTGTTGACTTAGTAGCAGTAGGAATCTCACAGCACTTCTACAAACTCAGGCAGAGCCAATAGAAAATAATCAGCAACTAAACTGAAAGTACTTGATGATCCCTTTAAATAGCACTGGTTGGAGGAGGAGACTCTTACCTGCTGCTGATTACATGTTCAGCCGTATGAGGTTAAGAGAGGGCATTAGCTGGATTGGTGAGGGTTGAAAGTGGCAGTGCTGGTGGCAAATTAGCACTGTCCGCTTACTGAGATTATGATTTACCAAATCTGCATGCTTCTGGTGCATGTTCTTGATGTCCTTGCTAACAACCTCACCAAAATAGTGTCCAACATAAGTCACGCCATGCGCAGCATGGAGCCCACTTTGGTACCAAAACAGCATCCAATACTGTGGGTGCTACGGAGCCAAATTTTGTGGCATTGATCTGATCACTGACATTGGACCTTGGTGCTGTTTGTCAATGAAGTGACTAAAATGGCTCTCCGTTGACTGCAGCTTGGAGACCACCAGTTGAGTCATATTCAGATATTTAAAATGTTCTTTTCAGAATGCCTAATTAACCATGGCTCAGGTGGATTTTATGCATGAAGTGTATTCTGTTTATGTTTTACTTATATAGAGATCATTAAAAGAGAAGGGGGGAGAAAACTACTCATAATTATTCTGACAAGCATTAAATGAGGCATAATTTCCTAAACATAAAAGGCAATTAGGGATTCCAGGCAAAGTGTTTTTTTAATTTTAATTCTAGTGGATCGCTTTAGCAATTCTTACTATGTAGCAGAAACTCTGCCACATAACACACAATGTGACATTAGCACCGGCTTAAAGTGACTGAATAAGTCAAATTGGATTTTGATTGCAAGCCATTCACAGGGATCTTTTTAACCAATGTTTTGGAATATAAGTGTGTCATTTTATCTGTTTAACATGAAAAATGTTCACATACCCACCTTTATTTAAAGACCAATATACAGGACAAGATAGGAAGCAAGATATGCCACCACGATGTAGGAACTTTGCATCTGACATCACTAGGGAGGGGGATTGGCAGAACGCAGGGTGGAATGTGTGCGCTGGTGTGTGGTCGATACAAGGGAAGGTTCTGGCCTCAGGCAGAACTGAAGTTGGGTGGAGGGGAGGATGCTGGTGGAAAGAATTGAACATTTTATAGGAAATTGTCTCAGATATGAAGTTCCTTTACTCCTATGCTCATCATGGTGAGGGATGTTAAGACCGGGGAATGGGCCTTCCCGGCTGGGATTTTATACAACCCCCGAGAACAGGCTGGAAGGCAGGGGGGTTGGAGGTAACATAAAATTGGGTGGGATTGCCCATCGCCTACTTGCCCCCACTGGTATTTTACCAGTGGCAGGGAGGTGGCAGGTGGCCCACCCATGCTTACACCAATTGAGGCCCTTAAGTTGTCAGTTAACGGCCACTTAAGGGCCTCTTCCCACTGCCACTGGTATTTTACCAGAAGTGGATGGGAGGCTACCCAGGTATACCTGGTGACCTGCTTACTGGGTGGGTGGGCCCCTTTTGGATTGGTACCCTGGCCATCCCCCCACTGGGACACCCACCCCGTCCTTGAGATCGAACCAGCACGCCCCCCCCACCCGCCCCACATCGCCGGGGCCTGTGTGATTGGCTCCAGTGAGCTCCAATCCCACTTAGCTTATTCTCCGCCCTCTATCACTGGCTGAGTCAGGGGCCTGCTGCAGTCCCAGCAGTGACCACCGCTGTTGGTGGCACAACTGAGACTGAAGAGCTGCCAGCCCTCTGATTGGCCGGCAGCTCTTAGAGGCGGGTCATCTTGCCTCGGAGGGGCAGAAGCTATGATTGCAGGCGGTTAATTGCCTGAGGACCGTAAAATATGGTTGTGGCTTCCAGGGCAGGTGGAGGTAGGCTCACCGCCCCCGGCTTTCCAGCTGTTGGGTGAGGCCTTCACCTCCTCATGAAGTTCTGGCCCCCATTTCAGTAACAGCGACAAATACTCACAGGTCAGGGACAGTACAGGCAGATGCAGAGTAAAGCTCTCTCTACTTTGTCCCAACAACATATCTCAGCACCAGCTTCAGAACAGCAAGCCCTATTATACCATTTCCCACACCTGCCACCCTCTGCTTCTCTGAATTAGGAACAGCAGTGTAGTGCAGAGCCATTTCAACTAGGAACTGGAGCGGGACTGTCCACACTACCTTCCCACAGCACCTGTACTGTCACTAAACACAAGAAACTTGCATCATTATTTGAGCTGTACTTGAACTCAGTAAAAGACCAGAGTGTAACCCATTGAGCCAGCTTTTTCCCCAGTCAGTGTTTGGTGATTGGTTCTTAGATAATAAATAAAATAGTACTTCCAGACACTAAAGATAAATAAACAGATGGGTGTTTTAGTTCATTTAAATTGCATAAATATGCAGCCCTAAATGGATACACAATAAAATATTAAAATTTTAAAAAGACACAATTGCATTACTTTCTGGGCAAAGGAATACCCATATCAAATTAGTCCATGCTCAAAATTACATGGAAACTGCCCAGGTATGACTATGTTCCAGGTGTGGTTAAATTCCATGTGCAGCCATATTCCACGTGTAGCTATATTCCAAGTGTAGCCATATTCTAGGTGTCGCAGTTCTAATGAAAGGTCACACAGACCTGAAACGGTAACTCTGTTTTTCTGACCTCCTCAGTATTTCTAGTTTTTTCTGTTTTTGTTTCAGATTTCCAGCATCCAAAGTATTTTGCTTTTGTGGCTATATTCCTAATCTGGCCATATTCCAGGTGTCACTATATTCCAGGTGTGGCCATATTCCAGAATGTTATTTTCAAGAGGTTTCTGAAGATAAAGGTGAGAAATAAGTGAATCATTAGCAGTTTGTGGTGGCATCATCAGAATTAAGCAGCTTCACACTAAGAATCCCAGTCTAGCTGTTCCTGCCAAATAACAGAAAGCTAATTCATTTCCGACAGACACAATGTTTTTGCATTAATGAAATTAATTAATGCAGATGATGAACTAATCTCCATGTTAGGCATGCTTGAGTGTTCCAAGAAAATTATTCTGAGCAAACAAACATATAGGAATCAGACATCACTGTATATATTACACCAGATAGGAATCAGACAAGACTGTATATATTACACTAGATAAGAATCAGACAGGACTGTATATATTACACCAGATAGGAATCAGACAAGACTGTATATATTACACCAGATAGGAATCAGACAAGACTGGATATATTACACCAGATAGGAATCAGACAAGACTGTATATATTACACCAGATAGGAATCAGACAGGACTGTATATAATACACCAGATAGGAATCAGACAAGACTGTATATATTACACCAGATAGGAATCAGACAGGACTGTATATATTACACCAGATAGGAATCAGACATCACTGTATATATTACACAAGATAGGAATCAGACAGGACTGCATATATTACACCAGATAGGAATCAGACATCACTGTATATATTACACAAGATAGGAATCAGACAGGACTGTATATATTACACAAGATAGGAATCAGACAGGACTGTATATATTACACCAGATAGGAATCAGACAGGACTGTATATATTACAGCAGATAGGAATCAGACAAGACTGTATATATTACACCAGACAGGAATCAGACAGGACTGTATATATTACACCAGATACTAATCAGACAAGACTGTATATATTACACCAGATAGGATTCAGACATCACTGTATATATTACACCAGATAGGAATCAGACAGGACTGTATATATTACACCAGATAGGAATCAGACAGGACTTTATATTTGACACCAGATAGGAATCAGACAAGACTGCATATATTACACCAGATAGGAATCAGACATCACTGTATATATTACACCTGATAGGAATCAGACAGGACTGTATATATTACACCAGATAGGAATCAGACAAGACTCTATATATTACACCAGATAGGAATCAGACAGGACTGTATAGATTACACCAGATAGGAATCAGACAAGACTGTAAATATTACACCAGATAGGAATCAGACAGGACTGTATAGATTACACCAGATAAGAATCAGACAGGACTGTATATATTACACCAGATAGGAATCAGACAAGACTGTATATATTACACCAGATAGGAATCAGACATCACTGTATATATTACACCAGATAGGAATCAGACAAGACTGTATGTATTACACTAGATAAGAATCAGACGGGACTGTATATATTACACCAGATAGGAATCAGACAAGACTGTATATATTACACCAGATAGGAATCAGACAAGACTGTATATATTACACCAGATAGGAATCAGACAAGACTGTATATATTACACCAGATAGGAATCAGACATCACTGTATATATTACACCAGATAGGAATCAGACAAGACTGTATATATTACACCAGATAGGAATCAGACATCACTGTATATATTACACAAGATAGGAATCAGACAGGGCTGTACATATTACACCAGATAGGAATCAGACAAGACTGTATATATTACACCAGATAGGAATCAGACAGGACTGTATATATTACAGCAGATAGGAATCAGACAGGACTGTATATATTACACCAGATAGGAATCAGACAAGACTGTATATATTACACCAGATAGGAATCAGACAAGACTGTATACATTACACCAGATAGGAATCAGACAGGACTGTACATATTACACCAGATAGGAATCAGACAAGACTGTATATATTACACCAGATAGGAATCAGACAGGACTGTATATATTACACCAGATAGGAATCAGACAGGACTGTATATATAACACCAGATAGGAATCAGACAGGACTGTATATATTAGACCAGATAGGAATCAGACAGGACTGTATATATTACACCAGATAGGAATCAGACAAGACTGTATATATTACACCGGATAGGAATCAGACATCACTGTATATATTACACAAGATAGGAATCAGACAGGACTGTATATATTACACCAGATAGGAATCAGACAAGACTGTATATATTACACCAGATAGGAATCAGACAAGACTGTATATATTACACCAGAAAGGAATCAGACAGGGTTGTATATATTACACCAGATAGGAATCAGACAGGACTGTATATATTACACCAGATAGGAATCAGACAGGACTGTGTATATTACACCAGATAGGAATCAGACATCGCTGTATATATTACACCAGATAGGAATCAGACAAGACTGTATATAATACACCAGATAGGAATCAGACATCACTGTATATATTACACAAGATAGGAATCAGACAGGACTGTATATATTACACCAGATAGGAATCAGACATCACTGTATATATTACACAAGATAGGAATCAGACAGGACTGTATATATTACACAAGATAGGAATCAGACAAGACTGTATATATTACACCAGATAGGAATCAGACAGGACTGTATATATTACACCAGATACTAATCAGACAAGACTGTATATATTACACTAGATAGGATTCACACATCACTGTATATATCACACCAGATAGGAATCAGACAGGACTGTATATATTACACCAGATAGGAATCAGACAGGACTGTATATATTACACCAGATAGGAATCAGACAAGACTGTATATATTACACCAGATAGGAATCAGACATCACTGTATATATTACACCAGATAGGAATCAGACAGGACTGTATATATTACACCAGATAGGAATCAGACAAGACTCTATATATTACACCAGATAGGAATCAGACAGGACTGTATACATTGCACCAGATAGGAATCAGACAAGACTGTAAATATTACACCAGATAGGAATCAGACAGGACTGTATATATTAGACCAGATAGGAATCAGACAAGACTGTATATATTACACCAGATAAGAATCAGACAGGACTGTATATATTACACCAGATAGGAATCAGACAAGACTGTATATATTACACCAGATAGGAATCAGACAGGACTGTATATATTACACCAGATAGGAATCAGACAAGACTGTATGTATTACACTAGATAAGAATCAGACAGGACTGTATATATTACACCAGATAGGAATCAGACAAGACTGTATATATTACACCAGATAGGAATCAGACAAGACTGTATATATTACACCAGATAGGAATCAGACAAGACTGTATATATTACACCAGATAGGAATCAGACATCACTGTATATATTACACCAGATAGGAATCAGACATCACTGTATATATTACACCAGATAGGAATCAGACATCACTGTATATATTACACCAGATAGGAATCAGACAAGACAGTATATATTACACCAGTTAGGAATCAGACAAGACTGTATATATAACACCAGATACTAATCAGACATCACTGTATATATTACACAAGATAGGAATCAGACAGGACTGTATATATTACACGAGATAGGAATGAGACATCACTGTACATATTACACCAGATAGGAATCAGACAAGACTGTATATATTACACCAGATAGGAATCAGACAAGACTGTATATATTACACCAGATAGGAATCAGACAGGACTGTATATATTACACCAGATAGGAATCAGACAGGACTGTATATATTACACCAGATAGGAATCAGACAGGACTGTATATATTACACAAGATAGGAATCAGACAGGACTGTATATATTACACCAGATAGGAATCAGACAGGACTGTATACATTACACCAGATAGGAAACAGACAAGACTGTAAATATTACACCAGATAGGAATCAGACAGGACTGTATATATTAGACCAGATAGGAATCAGACAACACTGTATATATTACACCAGATAGGAATCAGACAAGACAGTATATATTACACCAGTTAGGAATCAGACAAGACTGTATATATAACACCAGATAGGAATCAGACATCACTGTATATATTACACAAGATAGGAATCAGACAGGACTGTATATATTACACGAGATAGGAATGAGCCATCACTGTACATATTACACCAGATAGGAATCAGACAAGACTGTATATATTACACCAGATAGGAATCAGACAAGACTGTATATATTACACCAGATAGGAATCAGACAGGACTGTATATATTACACCAGATAGGAATCAGACAGGACTGTATATATTACACCAGATAGGAATCAGACAGGACTGTATATATTACACAAGATAGGAATCAGACAGGACTGTATATATTACACCAGATAGGAATCAGACAAGACTGTATATATTACACCAGATAGGAATCATACATCACTGTATATATTACACAAGATAGGAATCAGACAGGACTGTATATATTACACAAGATAGGAATCAGACAGGACTGTATATATTACACCAGATAGGAATCAGACAGGACTGTATATATTCCACCAGATAGGAATCAGACAAGACTGTATATATTAAACCAGATAGGAATCAGACAAGACTGTATATATTACACCAGATAGGAATCAGACAGGACTGTATATATTACACCAGATACTAATCAGACAAGACTGTATATATTACACCAGATAGGATTCAGACATCACTGTAGATATTACACCAGATAGGAATCAGACAGGACTGTATATATTACACCAGATAGGAATCAGACAGGACTGTATATATTACACCAGATAGGAATCAGACAAGACTGTATATATTACACCAGATAGGATTCAGACATCACTGTCGATATTACACCAGATAGGAATCAGACAGGACTGTCTATATTACACCAGATAGGAATCAGACAGGACTGTATATATTAGACCAGATAGGAATCAGACAGGACTGTATATATTACACCAGATAGGAATCAGACAAGACTGTATATATTACACCGGATAGGAATCAGACATCACTGTATATATTACACAAGATAGGAATCAGACAGGACTGTATATATTACACAAGATAGGAATCAGACAGGACTGTATATATTACACCAGAAAGGAATCAGACAGGACTGTATATATTACACCAGATAGGAATCAGACAAGACTGTATATATTACACCAGATAGGAATCAGACAAGACTGTATATATTACACCAGATAGGAATCAGACATCACTGTATATATTAAACAAGATCGGAATCAGACAGGACTGTATATATTACACCAGATAGGAATCAGACAAGACTGTATATATTACACCAGAAAGGAATCAGACAGGGCTGTATATATTACACCAGATAGGAATCAGACAGGACTGTATATATTACACCAGATAGGAATCAGACAGGACTGTGTATATTACACAAGATAGGAATCAGACATCACTGTATATATTACACCAGATAGGAATCAGACAAGACTGTATATAATACACCAGATAGGAATCAGACATCACTGTATATATTACACAGGATAGGAATCAGACAGGACTGTATATATTACACCAGATAGGAATCAGACATCACTGTATATATTACACAAGATAGGAATCAGACAGGACTGTATATATTACACAAGATAGGAATCAGACAGGACTGTATATATTACACCAGATAGGAATCAGACAGGACCGTATATATTACACCAGATAGGAATCAGACAAGACTGTATATATTACACCAGATAGGAATCAGACAAGACTGTATATATTACACCAGATAGGAATCAGACAGGACTGTATATAATACACCAGATAGGAATCAGACAAGACTGTATATATTACACCAGATAGGAATCAGACAGGACTGTATATATTACACCAGATAGGAATCAGACATCACTGTATATATTACACAAGATAGGAATCAGACAGGACTGTATATATTACACCAGATAGGAATCAGACATCACTGTATATATTACACAAGATAGGAATCAGACAGGACTGTATATATTACACAAGATAGGAATCAGACAGGACTGTATATATTACACCAGATAGGAATCAGACAGGACTGTATATATTACACCAGATAGGAATCAGACAAGACTGTATATATTACACCAGATAGGAATCAGACAAGGCTGTATATATTACACCAGATAGGAATCAGACAGGACTGTATATATTACACCAGATACTAATAAGACAAGACTGTATATATTACACCAGATAGGATTCAGACATCACTGTATATATCACACCAGATAGGAATCAGACAGGACTGTATATATTACACCAGATAGGAATCAGACAGGACTGTATAGATTACACCAGATAGGAATCAGACAAGACTGTATATATTACACCAGATAGGAATCAGACATCACTGTATATATTACACCAGATAGGAATCAGACAGGACTGTATATATTACACCAGATAGGAATCAGACAAGACTCTATATATTACACCAGATAGGAATCAGACAGGACTGTATACATTACACCAGATAGGAATCAGACAAGACTGTAAATATTACACCAGATAGGAATCAGACAGGACTGTATATATTAGACCAGATAGGAATCAGACAAGACTGTATATATTACACCAGATAAGAATCAGACAGGACTGTATATATTACACCAGATAGGAATCAGACAAGACTGTATATATTACACCAGATAGGAATCAGACAGGACTGTATATATTACACCAGATAGGAATCAGACAAGACTGTATGTATTACACTAGATAAGAATCAGACAGGACTGTATATATTACACCAGATAGGAATCAGACAAGACTGTATATATTACACCAGATAGGAATCAGACAAGACTGTATATATTACACCAGATAGGAATCAGACAAGACTGTATATATTACACCAGATAGGAATCAGACATCACTGTATATATTACACCAGATAGGAATCAGACATCACTGTATATATTACACCAGATAGGAATCAGACATCACTGTATATATTACACCAGATAGGAATCAGACAAGACAGTATATATTACACCAGTTAGGAATCAGACAAGACTGTATATATAACACCAGATACTAATCAGACATCACTGTATATATTACACAAGATAGGAATCAGACAGGACTGTATATATTACACGAGATAGGAATGAGACATCACTGTACATATTACACCAGATAGGAATCAGACAAGACTGTATATATTACACCAGATAGGAATCAGACAAGACTGTATATATTACACCAGATAGGAATCAGACAGGACTGTATATATTACACCAGATAGGAATCAGACAGGACTGTATATATTACACCAGATAGGAATCAGACAGGACTGTATATATTACACAAGATAGGAATCAGACAGGACTGTATATATTACACCAGATAGGAATCAGACAGGACTGTATACATTACACCAGATAGGAATCAGACAAGACTGTAAATATTACACCAGATAGGAATCAGACAGGACTGTATATATTAGACCAGATAGGATTCAGACAACACTGTATATATTACACCAGATAGGAATCAGACAAGACAGTATATATTACACCAGTTAGGAATCAGACAAGACTGTATATATAACACCAGATAGGAATCAGACATCACTGTATATATTACACAAGATAGGAATCAGACAGGACTGTATATATTACACGAGATAGGAATGAGACATCACTGTACATATTACACCAGATAGGAATCAGACAAGACTGTATATATTACACCAGATAGGAATCAGACAAGACTGTATATATTACACCAGATAGGAATCAGACAGGACTGTATATATTACACCAGATAGGAATCAGACAGGACTGTATATATTACACCAGATAGGAATCAGACAGGACTGTATATATTACACAAGATAGGAATCAGACAGGACTGTATATATTACACCAGATAGGAATCAGACAAGACTGTATATATTACACCAGATAGGAATCATACATCACTGTATATATTACACAAGATAGGAATCAGACAGGACTGTATATATTACACAAGATAGGAATCAGACAGGACTGTATATATTACACCAGATAGGAATCAGACAGGACTGTATATATTACACCAGATAGGAATCAGACAAGACTGTATATATTAAACCAGATAGGAATCAGACAAGACTGTATATATTACACCAGATAGGAATCAGACAGGACTGTATATATTACACCAGATACTAATCAGACAAGAGTGTATATATTACACCAGATAGGATTCAGACATCACTGTAGATATTACACCAGATAGGAATCAGACAGGACTGTATATATTACACCAGATAGGAATCAGACAGGACTGTATATATTACACCAGATAGGAATCAGACAAGACTGTATATATTACACCAGATAGGATTCAGACATCACTGTCGATATTACACCAGATAGGAATCAGACAGGACTGTATATATTACACCAGATAGGAATCAGACAGGACTGTATATATTACACCAGATAGGAATCAGACAAGACTGGATATATTACACCAGATAGGAATCAGACAGGACTGTATATATTACACCAGATAGGAATCAGACATGACTGTATATATTACACCAGATAGGAATCAGACAGGACTGTATATATTACACCAGATAGGAATGAGACAAGACTGTATATATTACACCAGATAGGAATCAGACAGGACTGTATATATTACACCAGATAGGAATCAGACAAGACTGTATATATTACACCAGATAGGAATCAGACAAGGCTGGATATATTACACCAGATAGGAATCAGACAGGACTGTATATATTACACCAGATACTAATCAGACAAGACTATATATTACACCAGATAGGATTCAGACATCCCTGTATATATTACACTAGATAGGAATCAGAAAGGACTGTATATATTACACCAGATAGGAATCAGACAGGACTGTATATATTACACCAGATAGGAATCAGACAAGACTGTATATATTACACCAGATAGGAATCAGACATCACTGTATATATTACACCAGATAGGAATCAGACAGGACTGTATATATTACACCAGATAGGAATCAGACAAGACTCTATATATTACACCAGATAGGAATCAGACAGGACTGTATACATTACACCAGATAGGAATCAGACAAGACTGTAAATATTACACCAGATAGGAATCAGACAGGACTGTATATATTAGACCAGATAGGAATCAGACAAGACTGTATATATTACACCAGATAAGAATCAGACAGGACTGTGTATATTACACCAGATAGGAATCAGACAAGACTGTATATATTACACCAGATAGGAATCAGACAGGACAGTATATATTACACCAGATAGGAATCAGACAAGACTGTATGTATTACACTAGATAAGAATCAGACAGGACTGTATATATTACACCAGATAGGAATCAGACAAGACTGTATATATTACACCAGATAGGAATCAGACAAGACTGTATATATTACACCAGATAGGAATCAGACAAGACTGTATATATTACACCAGATAGGAATCAGACATCACTGTATATATTACACCAGATAGGAATCAGACATCACTGTATATATTACACCAGATAGGAATCAGACATCACTGTATATATTACACCAGATAGGAATCAGACAAGACAGTATATATTACACCAGTTAGGAATCAGACAAGACTGTATATATAACACCAGATAGGAATCAGACATCACTGTATATATTACACAAGATAGGAATCAGACAGGACTGTATATATTACACGAGATAGGAATGAGACATCACTGTACATATTACACCAGATAGGAATCAGACAAGACTGTATATATTACACCAGATGGGAATCAGACAAGACTGTATATATTACACCAGATAGGAATCAGACAGGACTGTATATATTACACCAGATAGGAATCAGAGAGGACTGTATATATTACACAAGATAGGAATCAGACAGGACTGTAAATATTACACCAGATAGGAATCAGACAGGACTGTATATATTAGACCAGATAGGAATCAGACAACACTGTATATATTACACCAGATAGGAATCAGACAAGACAGTATATATTACACCAGTTAGGCATCAGACAAGACTGTATATATAACACCAGATAGGAATCAGACATCACTGTATATATTACACAAGTTAGGAATCAGACAGGACTGTATATATTACACGAGATAGGAATGAGACATCACTGTACATATTACACCAGATAGGAATCAGACAAGACTGTATATATTACACCAGATAGGAATCAGACAAGACTGGAGATATTACACCAGATAGGAATCAGACAAGTCTGTATATAATACACCAGATAGGAATCAGACATCACTGTATATATTACACAAGATAGGAATCAGACAGGACTGTATATATTACACCAGATAGGAATCAGACATCACTGTATATATTACACAAGATAGGAATCAGACAGGACTGTATATATTACACAAGATAGGAATCAGACAGGACTGTATATATTACACCAGATAGGAATCAGACAGGACCGTATATATTACACCAGATAGGAATCAGACAAGACTGTATATATTACACCAGATAGGAATCAGACAAGACTGTATATATTACACCTGATAGGAATCAGACAGGACTGTATATAATACACCAGATAGGAATCAGACAAGACTGTATATATTACACCAGGTAGGAATCAGACAGGACTGTATATATTACACCAGATAGGAATCAGACATCACTGTATATATTACACAAGATAGGAATCAGACAGGACTGTATATATTACACCAGATAGGAATCAGACATCACTGTATATATTACACAAGATAGGAATCAGACAGGACTGTATATATTACACAAGATAGGAATCAGACAGGACTGTATATATTACACCAGATAGGAATCAGACAGGACTGTATATATTACACCAGATAGGAATCAGACAAGACTGTATATATTACACCAGATAGGAATCAGACAAGGCTGTATATATTACACCAGATAGGAATCAGACAGGACTGTATATATTACACCAGATACTAATCAGACAAGACTGTATATATTACACCAGATAGGATTCAGACATCACTGTATATATTACACCAGATAGGAATCAGACAGGACTGTATATATTACACCAGATAGGAATCAGACAGGACTGTATATATTACACCAGATAGGAATCAGACAAGACTGTATATATTACACCAGATAGGAATCAGACATCACAGTATATATTACACCAGATAGGAATCAGACAGGACTGTATATATTACACCAGATAGGAATCAGACAAGACTCTATATATTACACCAGATAGGAATCAGACAGGACTGTATACATTACACCAGATAGGAATCAGACAAGACTGTATATATTACACCAGATAGGAATCAGACAAGACAGTATATATTACACCAGTTAGGAATCAGACAAGACTGTATATATAACACCAGATAGGAATCAGACATCACTGTATATATTACACAAGATAGGAATCAGACAGGACTGTATATATTACACGAGATAGGAATGAGACATCACTGTACATATTACACCAGATAGGAATCAGACAAGACTGTATATATTACACCAGATAGGAATCAGACAAGACTGTATATATTACACCAGATAGGAATCAAACAGGACTGCATATATTACACCAGATAGGAATCAGACAGGACTGTATATATTACACCAGATAGGAATCAGACAGGACTGTATATATTACACAAGATAGGAATCAGACAGGACTGTATATATTACACCAGATAGGAATCAGACAAGACTGTAAATATTACACCAGATAGGAATCAGACAGGACTGTATATATTAGACCAGATAGGAATCAGACAAGACTGTATATATTACACCAGATAAGAATCAGACAGGACTGTGTATATTACACCAGATAGGAATCAGACAAGACTGTATATATTACACCAGATAGGAATCAGACAGGACAGTATATATTACACCAGATAGGAATCAGACAAGACTGTATGTATTACACTAGATAAGAATCAGACAGGACTGTATATATTACACCAGATAGGAATCAGACAAGACTGTATATATTACACCAGATAGGAATCAGACAAGACTGTATATATTACACCAGATAGGAATCAGACAAGACTGTATATATTACACCAGATAGGAATCAGACATCACTGTATATATTACACCAGATAGGAATCAGACATCACTGTATATATTACACCAGATAGGAATCAGACATCACTGTATATATTACACCAGATAGGAATCAGACAAGACAGTATATATTACACCAGTTAGGAATCAGACAAGACTGTATATATAACACCAGATAGGAATCAGACATCACTGTATATATTACACAAGATAGGAATCAGACAGGACTGTATATATTACACGAGATAGGAATGAGACATCACTGTACATATTACACCAGATAGGAATCAGACAAGACTGTATATATTACACCAGATGGGAATCAGACAAGACTGTATATATTACACCAGATAGGAATCAGACAGGACTGTATATATTACACCAGATAGGAATCAGAGAGGACTGTATATATTACACAAGATAGGAATCAGACAGGACTGTAAATATTACACCAGATAGGAATCAGACAGGACTGTATATATTAGACCAGATAGGAATCAGACAACACTGTATATATTACACCAGATAGGAATCAGACAAGACAGTATATATTACACCAGTTAGGCATCAGACAAGACTGTATATATAACACCAGATAGGAATCAGACATCACTGTATATATTACACAAGTTAGGAATCAGACAGGACTGTATATATTACACGAGATAGGAATGAGACATCACTGTACATATTACACCAGATAGGAATCAGACAAGACTGTATATATTACACCAGATAGGAATCAGACAAGACTGGAGATATTACACCAGATAGGAATCAGACAAGTCTGTATATAATACACCAGATAGGAATCAGACATCACTGTATATATTACACAAGATAGGAATCAGACAGGACTGTATATATTACACCAGATAGGAATCAGACATCACTGTATATATTACACAAGATAGGAATCAGACAGGACTGTATATATTACACAAGATAGGAATCAGACAGGACTGTATATATTACACCAGATAGGAATCAGACAGGACCGTATATATTACACCAGATAGGAATCAGACAAGACTGTATATATTACACCAGATAGGAATCAGACAAGACTGTATATATTACACCTGATAGGAATCAGACAGGACTGTATATAATACACCAGATAGGAATCAGACAAGACTGTATATATTACACCAGGTAGGAATCAGACAGGACTGTATATATTACACCAGATAGGAATCAGACATCACTGTATATATTACACAAGATAGGAATCAGACAGGACTGTATATATTACACCAGATAGGAATCAGACATCACTGTATATATTACACAAGATAGGAATCAGACAGGACTGTATATATTACACAAGATAGGAATCAGACAGGACTGTATATATTACACCAGATAGGAATCAGACAGGACTGTATATATTACACCAGATAGGAATCAGACAAGACTGTATATATTACACCAGATAGGAATCAGACAAGGCTGTATATATTACACCAGATAGGAATCAGACAGGACTGTATATATTACACCAGATACTAATCAGACAAGACTGTATATATTACACCAGATAGGATTCAGACATCACTGTATATATTACACCAGATAGGAATCAGACAGGACTGTATATATTACACCAGATAGGAATCAGACAGGACTGTATATATTACACCAGATAGGAATCAGACAAGACTGTATATATTACACCAGATAGGAATCAGACATCACAGTATATATTACACCAGATAGGAATCAGACAGGACTGTATATATTACACCAGATAGGAATCAGACAAGACTCTATATATTACACCAGATAGGAATCAGACAGGACTGTATACATTACACCAGATAGGAATCAGACAAGACTGTATATATTACACCAGATAGGAATCAGACAAGACAGTATATATTACACCAGTTAGGAATCAGACAAGACTGTATATATAACACCAGATAGGAATCAGACATCACTGTATATATTACACAAGATAGGAATCAGACAGGACTGTATATATTACACGAGATAGGAATGAGACATCACTGTACATATTACACCAGATAGGAATCAGACAAGACTGTATATATTACACCAGATAGGAATCAGACAAGACTGTATATATTACACCAGATAGGAATCAAACAGGACAGTATATATTACACCAGATAGGAATCAGACAGGACTGTATATATTACACCAGATAGGAATCAGACAGGACTGTATATATTACACAAGATAGGAATCAGACAGGACTGTATATATTACACCAGATAGGAATCAGACAAGACTGTATATATTACACCAGATAGGAATCATACATCACTGTATATATTACACAAGATAGGAATCAGACAGGACTGTATATATTACACAAGATAGGAATCAGACAGGACTGTATATATTACACCAGATAGGAATCAGACAGGACTGTATATATTACACCAGATAGGAATCAGACAAGACTGTATATATTAAACCAGATAGGAATCAGACAAGACTGTATATATTACACCAGATAGGAATCAGACAGGACTGTATATATTACACCAGATACTAATCAGACAAGACTGTATATATTACACCAGATAGGATTCAGACATCACTGTAGATATTACACCAGATAGGAATCAGACAGGACTGTATATATTACACCAGATAGGAATCAGACAGGACTGTATATATTACACCAGATAGGAATCAGACAAGACTGTATATATTACACCAGATAGGAATCAGACAGGACTGTATATATTACACCAGATAGGAATCAGACAAGACTGTATATATTACACCAGATAGGAATCAGACAGGACTGTATATATTACACCAGATAGGAATCAGACATCACTGTATATATTAAACAAGATAGGAATCAGAGAGGACTGTATATATTACAACAGATAGGAATCAGACATCACTGTATATATTACACAAGATAGGAATCAGACAGGACTGTATATATTACACAAGATAGGAATCAGACAGGACTGTATATATTACACCAGATAGGAATCAGACAGGACTGTATATATTACACCAGATAGGAATCAGACAAGACTGTATATATTAAACCAGATAGGAATCAGACAAGACTGTATATATTACACCAGATAGGAATCAGACAGGACTG
Organism: Heterodontus francisci; assembly: GCF_036365525.1. NCBI lineage: Eukaryota > Metazoa > Chordata > Chondrichthyes > Heterodontiformes > Heterodontidae > Heterodontus > Heterodontus francisci. The sequence goes on from NC_090384.1 coordinate 25,567,908, forward strand.
TATATATTACACCAGATACTAATCAGACAAGACTGTATATATTACACCAGATAGGATTCAGACATCACTGTCGATATTACACCAGATAGGAATCAGACAGGACTGTATATATTACACCAGATAGGAATCAGACAGGACTGTATATATTACACCAGATAGGAATCAGACAAGACTGGATATATTACACCAGATAGGAATCAGACAGGACTGTATATATTACACCAGATAGGAATCAGACAAGACTGTATATATTACACCAGATAGGAATCAGACAGGACTGTATATATTACACCAGATAGGAATCAGACAGGACTGTATATATTACACCAGATAGGAATCAGACAGGACTGTATATATTACACCAGATAGGAATCAGACAAGACTGTATATATTACACCAGATAGGAATCAGACAAGGCTGGATATATTACACCAGATAGGAATCAGACAGGACTGTATATATTACACCAGATACTAATCAGACAAGACTGTATATATTACACCAGATAGGATTCAGACATCACTGTATATATTACACCAGATAGGAATCAGACAGGACTGTATATATTACACCAGATAGGAATCATACAAGACTGTATATATTACACCAGATAGGAATCAGACATCACTGTATATATTACACCAGATAGGAATCAGACAGGACTGTATATATTACACCAGATAGGAATCAGACAAGACTCTATATATTACACCAGATAGGAATCAGACAGGACTGTATACATTACACCAGATAGGAATCAGACAAGACTGTAAATATTACACCAGATAGGAATCAGACAGGACTGTATATATTAGACCAGATAGGAATCAGACAAGACTGTATATATTACACCAGATAAGAATCAGACAGGACTGTATATATTACACCAGATAGGAATCAGACAAGACTGTATATATTACACCAGATAGGAATCAGACAGGACTGTATATATTACACCAGATAGGAATCAGACAAGACTGTATGTATGACACTAGATAAGAATCAGACAGGACTGTATATATTACACCAGATAGGAATCGGACAAGACTGTATATATTACACCAGATAGGAATCAGACAAGACTGTATATATTACACCAGATAGGAATCAGACAAGACTGTATATATTACACCAGATAGGAATCAGACATCACTGTATATATTACACCAGATAGGAATCAGACATCACTGTATATATTACACCAGATAGGAATCAGACATCACTGTATATATTACACCAGATAGGAATCAGACAAGACAGTATATATTACACCAGTTAGGAATCAGACAAGACTGTATATATAACACCAGATAGGAATCAGACATCACTGTATATATTACACAAGATAGGAATCAGACAGGACTGTATATATTACACGAGATAGGAATGAGACATCACTGTACATATTACACCAGATAGGAATCAGACAAGACTGTATATATTACACCAGATGGGAATCAGACAAGACTGTATATATTACACCAGATAGGAATCAGACAGGACTGTATATATTACACCAGATAGGAATCAGACAGGACTGTATATATTACACAAGATAGGAATCAGACAGGACTGTAAATATTACACCAGATAGGAATCAGACAGGACTGTATATATTAGACCAGATAGGAATCAGACAACACTGTATATATTACACCAGATAGGAATCAGACAAGACAGTATATATTACACCAGTATGGAATCAGACAAGACTGTATATATAACACCAGATAGGAATCAGACATCACTGTATATATTACACAAGATAGGAATCAGACAGGACTGTATATATTACACGAGATAGGAATGAGACATCACTGTACATATTACACCAGATAGGAATCAGACAAGACTGTATATATTACACCAGATAGGAATCAGACAAGACTGTATATATTACACCAGATAGGAATCAGACAAGACTGTATATAATACACCAGATAGGAATCAGACATCACTGTATATATTACACAAGATAGGAATCAGACAGGACTGTATATATTACACCAGATAGGAATCAGACAGGACTGTATATATTACACAAGATAGGAATCAGACAGGACTGTAAATATTACACCAGATAGGAATCAGACAGGACTGTATATATTAGACCAGATAGGAATCAGACAACACTGTATATATTACACCAGATAGGAATCAGACAAGACAGTATATATTACACCAGTATGGAATCAGACAAGACTGTATATATAACACCAGATAGGAATCAGACATCACTGTATATATTACACAAGATAGGAATCAGACAGGACTGTATATATTACACGAGATAGGAATGAGACATCACTGTACATATTACACCAGATAGGAATCAGACAAGACTGTATATATTACACCAGATAGGAATCAGACAAGACTGTATATATTACACCAGATAGGAATCAGACAAGACTGTATATAATACACCAGATAGGAATCAGACATCACTGTATATATTACACAAGATAGGAATCAGACAGGACTGTATATATTACACCAGATAGGAATCAGACAAGACTGTATATATTACACCAGATAGGAATCATACATCACTGTATATATTACACAAGATAGGAATCAGACAGGACTGTATATATTACACAAGATAGGAATCAGACAGGACTGTATATATTACACCAGATAGGAATCAGACAGGACTGTATATATTACACCAGATAGGAATCAGACAAGACTGTATATATTAAACCAGATAGGAATCAGACAAGACTGTATATATTACACCAGATAGGAATCAGACAGGACTGTATATATTACACCAGATACTAATCAGACAAGACTGTATATATTACACCAGATAGGATTCAGACATCACTGTAGATATTACACCAGATAGGAATCAGACAGGACTGTATATATTACACCAGATAGGAATCAGACAGGACTGTATATATTACACCAGATAGGAATCAGACAAGACTGTATATATTACACCAGATAGGAATCAGACAGGACTGTATATATTACACCAGATAGGAATCAGACAAGACTGTATATATTACACCAGATAGGAATCAGACAGGACTGTATATATTACACCAGATAGGAATCAGACATCACTGTATATATTACACAAGATAGGAATCAGAGAGGACTGTATATATTACAACAGATAGGAATCAGACATCACTGTATATATTACACAAGATAGGAATCAGACAGGACTGTATATATTACACAAGATAGGAATCAGACAGGACTGTATATATTACACCAGATAGGAATCAGACAGGACTGTATATATTACACCAGATAGGAATCAGACAAGACTGTATATATTAAACCAGATAGGAATCAGACAAGACTGTATATATTACACCAGATAGGAATCGGACAGGACTGTATATATTACACCAGATACTAATCAGACAAGACTGTATATATTACACCAGATAGGATTCAGACATCACTGTCGATATTACACGAGATAGGAATCAGACTGGACTGTATATATTACACCAGATAGGAATCAGACAGGACTGTATATATTACACCAGATAGGAATCAGACAAGACTGGATATATTACACCAGATAGGAATCAGACAGGACTGTATATATTACACCAGATAGGAATCAGACAAGACTGTATATATTACACCAGATAGGAATCAGACAGGACTGTATATATTACACCAGATAGGAATCAGACAGGACTGTATATAGTACACCAGATAGGAATCAGACAGGACTGTATATATTACACCAGATAGGAATCAGACAAGACTGTATATATTACACCAGATAGGAATCAGACAAGGCTGGATATATTACACCAGATAGGAATCAGACAGGACTGTATATATTACACCAGATACTAATCAGACAAGACTGTATATATTACACCAGATAGGATTCAGACATCACTGTATATATTACACCAGATAGGAATCAGACAGGACTGTATATATTACACCAGATAGGAATCAGACAGGACTGTATATATTACACCAGATAGGAATCAGACAAGACTGTATATATTACACCAGATAGGAATCAGACATCACTGTATATATTACACCAGATAGGAATCAGACAGGACTGTATATATTACACCAGATAGGAATCAGACAAGACTCTATATATTACACCAGATAGGAATCAGACAGGACTGTATACATTACACCAGATAGGAATCAGACAAGACTGTAAATATTACACCAGATAGGAATCAGACAGGACTGTATATATTAGACCAGATAGGAATCAGACAAGACTGTATATATTACACAAGATAAGAATCAGACAGGACTGTATATATTACACCAGATAGGAATCAGACAAGACTGTATATATTACACCAGATAGGAATCAGACAGGACTGTATATATTACACCAGATAGGAATCAGACATCACTGTATATATTACACCAGATAGGAATCAGACTTCACTGTATATATTACACCAGATAGGAATCAGACATCACTGTATATATTACACCAGATAGGAATCAGACAAGACAGTATATATTACACCAGTTAGGAATCAGACAAGACTGTATATATAACACCAGATAGGAATCAGACATCACTGTATATATTACACAAGATAGGAATCAGACAGGACTGTATATATTACACGAGATAGGAATGAGACATCACTGTACATATTACACCAGATAGGAATCAGACAAGACTGTATATATTACACCAGATAGGAATCAGACAAGACTGTATATATTACACCAGATAGGAATCAGACAGGACTGTATATATTACACCAGATAGGAATCAGACAGGACTGTATATATTACACCAGATAGGAATCAGACAAGACTGTAAATATTACACCAGATAGGAATCAGACAGGACTGTATATATTAGACCAGATAGGAATCAGACAACACTGTATATATTACACCAGATAGGAATCAGACAAGACAGTATATATTACACCAGTTAGGAATCAGACAAGACTGTATATATAACACCAGATAGGAATCAGACATCACTGTATATATTACACAAGATAGGAATCAGACAGGACTGTATATATTACACAAGATAGGAATGAGACATCACTGTACATATTACACCAGATAGGAATCAGACAAGACTGTATATATTACACCAGATAGGAATCAGACAAGACTGTATATATTACACCAGATAGGAATCAGACAGGACTGTATATATTACACCAGATAGGAATCAGACAGGACTGTATATATTACACCAGATAGGAATCAGACAGGACTGTATATATTACACAAGATAGGAATCAGACAGGACTGTATATATTACACCAGATAGGAATCAGACAAGACTGTATATATTACACCAGATAGGAATCATACATCACTGTATATATTACACAAGATAGGAATCAGACAGGACTGTATATATTACACAAGATAGGAATCAGACAGGACTGTATATATGACACCAGATAGGAATCAGACAGGACTGTAGATATTACACCAGATAGGAATCAGACAAGACTGTATATATTAAACCAGATAGGAATCAGACAAGACTGTATATATTACACCAGATAGGAATCAGACAGGACTGTATATATTACACCAGATACTAATCAGACAAGACTGTATATATTACACCAGATAGGATTCAGACATCACTGTAGATATTACACCAGATAGGAATCAGACAGGACTGTATATATTACACCAGATAGGAATCAGACAGGACTGTATATATTACACCAGATAGGAATCAGACAAGACTGTATATATTACACCAGATAGGAATCAGACAGGACTGTATATATTACACCAGATTGGAATCAGACAAGACTGTATATATTACAGCAGATAGGAATCAGACAGGACTGTATATATTACACCAGATAGGAATCAGACATCACTGTATATATTACACAAGATAGGAATCAGAGAGGACTGTATATATTACAACAGATAGGAATCAGACATCACTGTATATATTACACAAGATAGGAATCAGACAGGACTGTATATATTACACAAGATAGGAATCAGACAGGACTGTATATATTACACCAGATAGGAATCAGACAGGACTGTATATATTACACCAGATAGGAATCAGACAAGACTGTATATATTAAACCAGATAGGAATCAGACAAGACTGTATATATTACACCAGATAGGAATCAGACAGGACTGTATATATTACACCAGATACTAATCAGACAAGACTGTATATATTACACCAGATAGGATTCAGACATCACTGTCGATATTACACCAGATAGGAATCAGACAGGACTGTATATATTACACCAGATAGGAATCAGACAGGACTGTATATATTACACCAGATAGGAATCAGACAAGACTGGATATATTACACCAGATAGGAATCAGACAGGACTGTATATATTACACCAGATAGGAATCAGACAAGACTGTATATATTACACCAGATAGGAATCAGACAGGACTGTATATATTACACCAGATAGGAATCAGACAGGACTGTATATATTACACCAGATAGGAATCAGACAAGACTGTATATATTACACCAGATAGGAATCAGACAGGACTGTATATATTACACCAGATAGGAATCAGACAAGACTGTATATATTACACCAGATAGGAATCAGACAAGACTGTATATATTACACCAGATAGGAATCAGACATCACTGTATATATTACACCAGATAGGAATCAGACAGGACTGTATATATTACACCAGATAGGAATCAGACAAGACTCTATATAGTACACCTGATAGGAATCAGACAAGACTGTATATATTACACCAGATAGGAATCAGACAGGACTGTATATATTACACCAGATAGGAATCAGACAAGACTGTATATATTACACCAGATAGGAATCATACATCACTGTATATATTACACAAGATAGGAATCAGACAGGACTGTATATATTACACAAGATAGGAATCAGACATCACTGTATATATTACACCAGATAGGAATCAGACGGGACTGTATATATTACACCAGATAGGAATCAGACAAGACTGTATATATTACACCAGATAGGAATCAGACAAGACTGTATATATTACACCAGATAGGAATCAGACAAGACTGTATATATTACACCAGATAGGAATCAGACAGGACTGTATATATTACACCAGATAGGAATCAGACAAGACTGTATATATTACACCAGATAGGAATCAGACATCACTGTATATATTTCACAAGATAGGAATCAGACAGGACTGTATATATTACACCAGATAGGAATCAGACATCACTGTATATATTACACCAGATAGGAATCAGACAAGACAGTATATATTACACCAGTTAGGAATCAGACAAGACTGTATATATTACACCAGATAGGAATCAGACATCACTGTATATATTACACAAGATAGGAATCAGACAGGACTGTATATATTACACCAGATAGGAATGTGACATCACTGTATATATTACACCAGATAGGAATCAGACAAGACTGTATATATTACACCAGATAGGAATCAGACAGGACTGTATATATTACACCAGATAGGAATCAGACAGGACTGTATATATTACACAAGATAGGAATCAGACAGGACTGTATATAATAAACCAGATAGGAATCAGACAAGACTGTATATATTACACCAGATAGGAATCAGACATCACTGTATATATTACACAAGATAGGAATCAGACATCACTGTATATATTACACCAGATAGGAATCAGACAGGACTGTATATATTACACCAGATAGGAATCACACATCACTGTATATATTACACACGATAGGAATCAGACAGGACTGTATATATTACACAAGATAGGAATCAGACATCACTGTATATATTACACCAGATAGGAATCAGACGGGACTGTATATATTACACCAGATAGGAATCAGACAAGACTGTATATATTACACCAGATAGGAATCAGACAAGACTGTATATATTACACCAGATAGGAATCAGACATCACTGTATATATTACACCAGATAGGAATCAGACAGGACTGTATATATTACACCAGATAGGAATCAGACAAGACTCTATATATTACACCAGATAGGAATCAGACAAGACTGTATATATTACACCAGATAGGAATCAGACAGGACTGTATATATTACACCATATAGGAATCAGACAAGACTGTATATATTACACTAGATAAGAATCAGACAGGACTGTATATATTACACCAGATAGGATTCAGACAAGACTGTATATATTACACCAGATAGGAATCAGACAAGACTGTATATATTACACCAGATAGGAATCAGACAAGACTGTATATATTACACCAGATAGGAATCAGACAGGACTGTATATATTACACCAGATAGGAATCAGACAAGACTGTATATATTACACCAGATAGGAATCAGACATCACTGTATATATTTCACAAGATAGGAATAAGACAGGACTGTATATATTACACCAGATAGGAATCAGACATCACTGTATATATTACACCAGATAGGAATCAGACAAGACAGTATATATTACACCAGTTAGGAATCAGACAAGACTGTATATATTACACCAGATAGGAATCAGACATGGCTGTATATATTACACAAGATAGGAATCAGACAGGACTGTATATATTACACCAGATAGGAATGAGACATCACTGTATATATTACACCAGATAGGAATCAGACAAGACTGTATATATTACACCAGATAGGAATCAGACTGGACTGTATATATTACACCAGATAGGAATCAGACAGGACTGTATATATTACACAAGATAGGAATCAGACAGGACTGTATATATTAAACCAGATAGGAATCAGACAAGACTGTATATATTACACCAGATAGGAATCAGACATCACTGTATATATTACACAAGATAGGAATCAGACATCACTGTATATATTACACCAGATAGGAATCAGACAGGACTGTATATATTACACCAGATAGGAATCATACATCACTGTATATATTACACAAGATAGGAATCAGACAGGACTGTATATATTACACAAGATAGGAATCAGACATCACTGTATATATTACACCAGATAGGAATCAGACAGGACTGTATATATTAAACCAGATAGGAATCAGACAAGACTGTATATACTACACCAGATAGGAATCAGACAGGACTGTATATATTACACCAGACAGGAATCATACATCACTGTATATATTACACAAGATAGGAATCAGACAGGACTGTATATATTACACCAGATAGGAATCAGACAGGACTGTATATATTACACCAGATAGGAATCAGACAAGACTGTATATATTACACCAGATAGGAATCAGACAAGACTGTATATATTACACCAGATAGGAATCAGACATCACTGTATATATTACACCAGATAGGAATCAGACAGGACTGTATATATTACACCAGATAGGAATCAGACAAGACTCTATATATTACACCAGATAGGAATCAGACAAGACTGTATATATTACACCAGATAGGAATCAGACAGGACTGTATATATTACACCATATAGGAATCAGACAAGACTGTATATATTACACTAGATAAGAATCAGACAGGACTGTATATATTACACCAGATAGGATTCAGACAAGACTGTATATATTACACCAGATAGGAATCAGACAAGACTGTATATATTACACCAGATAGGAATCAGACAAGACTGTATATATTACACCAGATAGGAATCAGACAGGACTGTATATATTACACCAGATAGGAATCAGACAAGACTGTATATATTACACCAGATAGGAATCAGACATCACTGTATATATTTCACAAGATAGGAATAAGACAGGACTGTATATATTACACCAGATAGGAATCAGACATCACTGTATATATTACACCAGATAGGAATCAGACAAGACAGTATATATTACACCAGTTAGGAATCAGACAAGACTGTATATATTACACCAGATAGGAATCAGACATGGCTGTATATATTACACAAGATAGGAATCAGACAGGACTGTATATATTACACCAGATAGGAATGAGACATCACTGTATATATTACACCAGATAGGAATCAGACAAGACTGTATATATTACACCAGATAGGAATCAGACTGGACTGTATATATTACACCAGATAGGAATCAGACAGGACTGTATATATTACACAAGATAGGAATCAGACAGGACTGTATATATTAAACCAGATAGGAATCAGACAAGACTGTATATATTACACCAGATAGGAATCAGACATCACTGTATATATTACACAAGATAGGAATCAGACATCACTGTATATATTACACCAGATAGGAATCAGACAGGACTGTATATATTACACCAGATGGGAATCATACATCACTGTATATATTACACAAGATAGGAATCAGACAGGACTGTATATATTACACAAGATAGGAATCAGACATCACTGTATATATTACACCAGATAGGAATCAGACAGGACTGTATATATTAAACCAGATAGGAATCAGACAAGACTGTATATACTACACCAGATAGGAATCAGACAGGACTGTATATATTACACCAGACAGGAATCATACATCACTGTATATATTACACAAGATAGGAATCAGACAGGACTGTATATATTACACCAGATAGGAATCAGACAGGACTGTATATATTACACCAGATAGGAATCAGACAGGACTGTATATATTACACCAGATAGGAATCAGACAAGACTGTATATATTAAACCAGATAGGAATCAGACAAGACTGTATATATAACACCAGATAGGAATCAGACAGGACTGTATATATTACACCAGATACTAATCAGACAAGACTGTATATATTACACCAGATAGGATTCAGACATCACTGTAGATATTACACCAGATAGGAATCAGACAGGACTGTATATATTACACCAGATAGGAATCAGATAGGACTGTATATATTACACCAGATAGGAATCAGACGAGACTGTATATGTTACACCAGATAGGAATCAGACAGGACTGTATATATTACACCAGATAGGAATCAGACAAGACTGTATATATTACACCAGATAGGAATCAGACAGGACTGTATATATTACACCAGATAGGAATCAGACAGGACTGTAAATATTACACCAGATAGGAATCAGACAAGAGTGTATATATTACACCAGATAGGAATCAGACAGGACTGTATATATTACACCAGATACTAATCAGACAAGACTGTATATATTACACCAGATAGGATTCAGACATCACTGTCGATATTACACCAGATAGGAATCAGACAGGACTGTATATATTACACCAGATAGGAATCAGACAGGACTGTATATATTACACCAGATAGGAATCAGACAAGACTGGATATATTACACCAGATAGGAATCAGACAGGACTGTATATATTACACCAGATAGGAATCAGACAAGACTGTATATATTACACCAGATAGGAATCAGACAGGACTGTATATATTACACCAGATAGGAATCAGACAGGACTGTATATATTACACCAGATAGGAATCAGACAAGACTGTATATATTACACCAGATCGGAATCAGACAGGACTGTATATATTACACCAGATAGGAATCAGACAAGACTGTATATATTACACCAGATAGGAATCAGACAAGACTGTATATATTACACCAGATAGGAATCAGACATCACTGTATATATTACACCAGATAGGAATCAGACAGGACTGGAGATATTACACCAGATAGGAATCAGACAAGACTCTATATATTACACCAGATAGGAATCAGACAAGACTGTATATATTACACCAGATAGGAATCAGACAGGACTGTATATATTACACCAGATAGGAATCAGACAAGACTGTATATATTACACTAGATAAGAATCAGACAGGACTGTATATATTACACCAGATAGGAATCAGACAAGACTGTATATATTACACCAGATAGGAATCAGACAAGACTGTATATATTACACCAGATAGGAATCAGACTAGACTGTATATATTACACCAGATAGGAATCAGACAGGACTGTATATATTACACCAGATAGGAATCAGACAAGACTGTATATATTACACCAGATAGGAATCAGACATCACTGTATATATTTCACAAGATAGGAATCAGACAGGACTGTATATATTACACCAGAGAGGAATCAGACATCACTGTATATATTACACCAGATAGGAATCAGACAAGACAGTATATATTACACCAGTTAGGAATCAGACAAGACTGTATATATTACACCAAATAGGAATCAGACATCACTGTATTTATTACACAGGATAGGAATCAGACAGGACTGTATATATTACACCAGATAGGAATGAGACATCACTGTATATATTACACCAGATAGGAATCAGACAAGACTGTATATATTACACCAGATAGGAATCAGACAGGACTGTATATATTACATCAGATAGGAATCAGACAGGACTGTATATATTACACAAGATAGGAATCAGACAGGACTGTATATATTAAACCAGATAGGAATCAGACAAGATTGTATATGTTACACCAGATAGGAATCAGACATCACTGTATATATTACACAAGATAGGAATCAGACATCACTGTATATATTACACCAGATAGGAATCAGACAGGACTGTATATATTACACAAGATAGGAATCAGACAGGACTGTATATAATAAACCAGATAGGAATCAGACAAGACTGTATATATTACACCAGATAGGAATCAGACATCACTGTATATATTACACAAGATAGGAATCAGACATCACTGTATATATTACACCAGATAGGAATCAGACAGGACTGTATATATTACACCAGATAGGAATCATACATCACTGTATATATTACACCAGATAGGAATCAGACAGGACTGTATATATTGCACAAGATAGGAATCAGACTTCACTGTATATATTACACCAGATAGGAATCAGACAGGACTGTATATATTACACCAGATAGGAATCAGACAAGACTGTATATAATACACCAGATAGGAATCAGACAAGACTGTATATATAACACCAGATAGGAATCAGACATCACTGTATATATTACACCAGATAGGAATCAGACAGGACTGTATATATTACACCAGATAGGAATCAGACAAGACTCTATATATTACACCAGATAGGAATCAGACAAGACTGTATATATTACACCAGATAGGAATCAGACAGGACTGTATATATTACACCAGATAGGAATCAGACAAGTCTGTATATATTACACTAGATAAGAATCAGACAGGACTGTATATATTACATCAGATAGGATTCAGACAAGACTGTATATATTACACCAGATAGGAATCAGACAAGACTGTATATATTACACCAGATAGGAATCAGACAAGACTGTATATATTACACCAGATAGGAATCAGACAGGACTGTATATATTACACCAGATAGGAATCAGACAAGACATTATATATTACACCAGATAGGAATCAGACATCACTGTATATATTTCACAAGATAGGAATCAGACAGGACTGTATATATTACACCAGATAGGAATCAGACATCACTGTATATATTGCACCAGATAGGAATCAGACAAGACAGTATATATTACACCAGTTAGGAATGAGACAAGACTGTATATATTACACCAGATAGGAATCAGACATGACTGTATATATTACACAAGATAGGAATCAGACAGGACTGTATATATTACACCAGATAGGAATGAGACATCACTGTATATATTACACCAGATAGGAATCAGACAAGACTGTATATATTACACCAGATAGGTATCAGACTGGACTGTATATATTACACCAGATAGGAATCAGACAGGACTGTATATATTACACAAGATAGGAATCAGACAGGACTGTATATATTAAACCAGATAGGAATCAGACAAGACTGTATATATTACACCAGATAGGAATCAGACATCACTGTATATATTACACAAGATAGGAATCAGACATCACTGTATATATTACACCAGATAGGAATCAGACAGGACTGTATATATTACACCAGATAGGAATCATACATCACTGTATATATTACACAAGATAGGAATCAGACAGGACTGTATATATTACACAAGATAGGAATCAGACATCACTGTATATATTACACCAGATAGGAATCAGACAGGACTGTATATATTAAACCAGATAGGAATCAGACAAGACTGTATATACTACACCAGATAGGAATCAGACATCACTGTATATATTACACAAGATAGGGATCAGACATCACTGTATATATTACACCAGATAGGAATCAGACAGGACTGTATATATTACACCAGATAGGAATCATACATCACTGTATATATTACACAAGATAGGAATCAGACAGGACAGTATATATTACACAAGATAGGAATCAGACAGGACTGTATATATTCCACCAGATAGGAATCAGACAGGACTGTATATATTACACCAGATAGGAATCAGACAAGACTGTATATATTAAACCAGATAGGAATCAGACAAGACTGTATATATTACACCAGATAGGAATCAGACAGGACTGTATATATTACACCAGATACTAATCAGACAAGACTGTATATATTACACCAGATAGGATTCAGACATCACTGTAGATATTACACCAGATAGGAATCAGACAGGACTGTATATATTACACCAGATAGGAATCAGACAGGACTGTATATATTACACCAGATAGGAATCAGACAAGACTGTATATATTACACCAGATAGGAATCAGACATCACTGTATATATTACACCAGATAGGAATCAGACAGGACTGTATATATTACACCAGATAGGAATCAGACAAGACTCTATATATTACACCAGATAGGAATCAGACAAGACTGTATATATAACACCAGATAGGATTCAGACAGGACTGTATATATTACACCAGATAGGAATCAGACAAGTCTGTATATATTACACTAGATAAGAATCAGACAGGACTGTATATATTACACCAGATAGGATTCAGACAAGACTGTATATATTACACCAGATAGGAATCAGACAAGACTGTATATATTACACCAGATAGGAATCAGACAAGACTGTATATATTACACCAGATAGGAATCAGACAGGACTGTATATATTACACCAGATAGGAATCAGACAAGACTGTATATATTACACCAGATAGGAATCAGACATCACTGTATATATTTCACAAGATAGGAATCAGACAGGACTGTATATATTACACCAGATAGGAATCAGACATCACTGTATATATTGCACCAGATAGGAATCAGACAAGACAGTATATATTACACCAGTTAGGAATCAGACAAGACTGTATATATTACACCAGAGAGGAATCAGACATGACTGTATATATTACACAAGATAGGAATCAGACAGGACTGTATATATTACACCAGATAGGAATGAGACATCACTGTATATATTACACCAGATAGGAATCAGACAAGACTGTATATATTACACCAGATAGGAATCAGACTGGACTGTATATATTACACCAGATAGGAATCAGACAGGACTGTATATATTACACAAGATAGGAATCAGACAGGACTGTATATATTAAACCAGATAGGAATCAGACAAGACTGTATATATTACACCAGATAGGAATCAGACATCACTGTATATATTACACAAGATAGGAATCAGACATCACTGTATATATTACACCAGATAGGAATCAGACAGGACTGTATATATTACACCAGATAGGAATCATACATCACTGTATATATTACACAAGATAGGAATCAGACAGGACTGTATATATTAAACAAGATAGGAATCAGACATCACTGTATATATTACACCAGATAGGAATCAGACAGGACTGTATATATTAAACCAGATAGGAATCAGACAAGACTGTATATACTACACCAGATAGGAATCATACATCACTGTATATATTACACAAGATAGGAATCAGACAGGACTGTATATATTACACAAGATAGGAATCAGACAGGACTGTATATATTCCACCAGATAGGAATCAGACAGGACTGTATATATTACACCAGATAGGAATCAGACAAGACTGTATATATTAAACCAGATAGGAATCAGACAAGACTGTATATATTACACCAGATAGGAATCAGACAGGACTGTATATATTACACCAGATACTAATCAGACAAGACTGTATATATTACACCAGATAGGATTCAGACATCACTGTAGATATTACACCAGATAGGAATCAGACTGGACTGTATATATTACACCAGATAGGAATCAGACAGGACTGTATATATTACACCAGATAGGAATCAGACAAGACTGTATATATTACACCAGATAGGAATCAGACAGGACTGTATATATTACACCAGATAGGAATCAGACAAGACTGTATATATTACACCAGATAGGAATCAGACGGGACTGTATATATTACACCAGATAGGAATCAGACAGGACTGTAAATATTACACCAGATAGGAATCAGACAATAGTGTATATATTACACCAGATAGGAATCAGACAGGACTGTATATATTACACCAGATAGGAATCAGACAAGACTGTATATATTACACCAGATAGGAATCAGACAAGACTGTATATATTACTCCAGATAGGAATCAGACATCACTGTATATATTACACCAGATAGGAATCAGACAGGACTGTATATATTACACCAGATAGGAATCAGACAAGACTCTATATATTACACCAGATAGGAATCAGACAAGACTGTATATATTACACCAGATAGGAATCAGACAGGACTGTATATATTACACCAGATAGGAATCAGACAAGACAGTATATATTACACCAGTTAGGAATCAGACAAGACTGTATATATTACACCAGATAGGAATCAGACATCACTGTATATATTACACAAGATAGGAATCAGACAGGACTGTATATATTACACCAGATAGGAATGAGACATCACTGTATATATTACACCAGATAGGAATCAGACAAGACTGTATATATTACACCAGATAGGAATCAGACAGGACTGTATATATTACACCAGATAGGAATCGGATAGGACTGTATATATTACACAAGATAGGAATCAGACTGGACTGTATATATTAAACCAGATAGGAATCAGACAAGACTGTATATATTACACCAGATAGGAATCAGACATCACTGTATATATTACACAAGATAGGAATCAGACATCACTGTATATATTACACCAGATAGGAATCAGACAGGACTGTATATATTACACAAGATAGGAATCAGACAGGACTGTATATATTAAACCAGATAGGAATCAGACAAGACTGTATATATTACACCAGATAGGAATCAGACATCACTGTATATATTACACAAGATAGGAATCAGACATCACTGTATATATTACACCAGATAGGAATCAGACAGGACTGTATATATTACACCAGATAGGAATCATACATCACTGTATATATTACACAAGATAGGAATCAGACAGGACTGTATATATTACACAAGATAGGAATCAGACATCACTGTATATATTACACCAGATAGGAATCAGACAGGACTGTATATATTACACAAGATAGGAATCAGACAGGACTGTATATATTAAACCAGATAGGAATCAGACAAGACTGTATATATTACACCAGATAGGAATCAGACATCACTGTATATATTACACAAGATAGGAATCAGACATCACTGTATATATTACACCAGATAGGAATCAGACAGGACTGTATA
The DNA here is from genome assembly GCF_036365525.1 of Heterodontus francisci. Taxonomy (NCBI): domain Eukaryota; kingdom Metazoa; phylum Chordata; class Chondrichthyes; order Heterodontiformes; family Heterodontidae; genus Heterodontus; species Heterodontus francisci. Next base: position 25,585,447 of record NC_090384.1, read on the forward strand.
TATTACACCAGATAGGAATCATACATCACTGTATATATTACACAAGATAGGAATCAGACAGGACTGTATATATTACACAAGATAGGAATCAGACAGGACTGTATATATTACACCAGATAGGAATCAGACAGGACTGTATATATTACACCAGATAGGAATCAGACAAGACTGTATATATTAAACCAGATAGGAATCAGACAAGACTGTATATATTACACCAGATAGGAATCAGACAGGACTGTATATATTACACCAGATACTAATCAGATAAGACTGTATATATTACACCAGATAGGATTCAGACATCACTGCAGATATTACACCAGATAGGAATCAGACAGGACTGTATATATTACACCAGATAGGGATCAGACAGGACTGTATATATTACACCAGATAGGAATCAGACAAGACTGTATATATTACACCAGATAGGAATCAGACAGGACTGTATATATTACACCAGATAGGAATCAGACAAGACTGTATATATTACACAAGATAGGAATCAGACATCACTGTATATATTACACCAGATAGGAATCAGACAGGACTGTATATATTACACAAGATAGGAATCAGACAGGACTGTATATATTAAACCAGATAGGAATCAGACATCACTGTATATATTACACAAGATAGGAATCAGACAAGACTGTATATATTAAACCAGATAGGAATCAGACAAGACTGTATACATTACACCAGATAGGAATCAGACAGGACTGTATATATTACACCAGATACTAATCAGACAAGACTGTATATATTACACCAGATAGGATTCAGACATCACTGTAGATATTACACCAGATAGGAATCAGACAGGACTGTATATATTACACCAGATAGGAATCAGACAGGACTGTATATATTACACCAGATAGGAATCAGACAAGACTGTATATATTACACCAGATAGGAATCAGACAGGACTGTATATATTACACCAGATATGAATCAGACAAGACTGTATATATTACACCAGATAGGAATCAGACAGGACTGTATATATTACACCAGATAGGAATCAGACAAGACAGTATATATTACACCAGTTAGGAATCAGACAAGACTGTATATATTACACCAGATAGGAATCAGACATCACTGTATATATTACACAAGATAGGAATCAGACAGGACTGTATATATTACACCAGATAGGAATGAGACATCACTGTATATATTACACCAGATAGGAATCAGACAAGACTGTATATATTACACCAGATAGGAATCAGACAGGACTGTATATATTACACCAGATAGGAATCAGATAGGACTGTATATATTACACAAGATAGGAATCAGACAGGACTGTATATATTAAACCAGATAGGAATCAGACAAGACTGTATATATTACACCAGATAGGAATCAGACATCACTGTATATATTACACAAGATAGGAATCAGACATCACTGTATATATTACACCAGATAGGAATCAGACAGGACTGTATATATTACACAAGATAGGAATCAGACAGGACTGTATATATTAAACCAGATAGGAATCAGACAAGACTGTATATATTACACCAGATAGGAATCAGACATCACTGTATATATTACACAAGATAGGAATCAGACATCACTGTATATATTACACCAGATAGGAATCAGACAGGACTGTATATATTACACCAGATAGGAATCATACATCACTGTATATATTACACAAGATAGGAATCAGACAGGACTGTACATATTACACAAGATAGGAATCAGACATCACTGTATATATTACACCAGATAGGAATCAGACAGGACTGTATATATTACACAAGATAGGAATCAGACAGGACTGTATATATTAAACCAGATAGGAATCAGACAAGACTGTATATATTACACCAGATAGGAATCAGACATCACTGTATATATTACACAAGATAGGAATCAGACATCACTGTATATATTACACCAGATAGGAATCAGACAGGACTGTATATATTACACCAGATAGGAATCATACATCACTGTATATATTACACAAGATAGGAATCAGACAGGACTGTATATATTACACAAGATAGGAATCAGACAGGACTGTATATATTACACCAGATAGGAATCAGACAGGACTGTATATATTACACCAGATAGGAATCAGACAAGACTGTATATATTAAACCAGATAGGAATCAGACAAGACTGTATATATTACACCAGATAGGAATCAGACAGGACTGTATATATTACACCAGATACTAATCAGATAAGACTGTATATATTACACCAGATAGGATTCAGACATCACTGCAGATATTACACCAGATAGGAATCAGACAGGACTGTATATATTACACCAGATAGGGATCAGACAGGACTGTATATATTACACCAGATAGGAATCAGACAAGACTGTATATATTACACCAGATAGGAATCAGACAGGACTGTATATATTACACCAGATAGGAATCAGACAAGACTGTATATATTACACAAGATAGGAATCAGACATCACTGTATATATTACACCAGATAGGAATCAGACCGGACTGTATATATTACACAAGATAGGAATCAGACAGGACTGTATATATTAAACCAGATAGGAATCAGACATCACTGTATATATTACACAAGATAGGAATCAGACAAGACTGTATATATTAAACCAGATAGGAATCAGACAAGATTGTATATATTACACCAGATAGGAATCAGACAGGACTGTATATATTACACCAGATACTAATCAGACAAGACTGTATATATTACACCAGATAGGATTCAGACATCACTGTAGATATTACACCAGATAGGAATCAGACAGGACTGTATATATTACACCAGATAGGAATCAGACAGGACTGTATATATTACACCAGATAGGAATCAGACAAGACTGTATATATTACACCAGATAGGAATCAGACAGGACTGTATATATTACACCAGATAGGAATCAGACAAGACTGTATATATTACACCAGATAGGAATCAGACAGGACTGTATATATTACACCAGATAGGAATCAGACAGGACTGTAAATATTACACCAGATAGGAATCAGACAAGAGTGTATATATTACACCAGATAGGAATCAGACAGGACTGTATATATTACACCAGATAGGAATCAGACAAGACTGTATATATTACACCAGATAGGAATCAGACATCACTGTATATATTACACAAGATAGGAATCAGACAGGACTGTATATATTACACCAGATAGGAATCAGACATCACTGTATATATTACACCAGATAGGAATCAGACAGGACTGTATATATTACACCAGATAGGAATCAGACAAGACTGTATATATTACACCAGATAGGAATCAGACAAGACTGTATATATTACACCAGATAGGAATCAGCCATCACTGTATATATTACACCAGATAGGAATCAGACAGGACTGTATATATTACACCAGATAGGAATCAGACAAGACTCTATATATTACACCAGATAGGAATCAGACAAGACTGTATATATTACACCAGATAGGAATCAGACAGGACTGTATATATTACACCAGATAGGAATCAGACAAGACTGTATATATTACACTAGAGAAGAATCAGACAGGACTGTATATATTACACCAGATAGGATTCAGACAAGACTGTATATATTACACCAGATAGGAATCAGACAAGACTGTATATATTACACCAGATAGGAATCAGACAAGACTGTATATATTACACCAGATAGGAATCAGACAGGACTGTATATATTACACCAGATAGGAATCAGACAAGACTGTATATATTACACCAGATAGGAATCAGACATCACTGTATATATTTCACAAGATAGGAATCAGACAGGACTGTATATATTACACCAGATAGGAATCAGACATCACTGTATATATTACACCAGATAGGAATCAGACAAGACAGTATATATTACACCAGTTAGGAATCAGACAAGACTGTATATATTACACCAGATAGGAATCAGACATGACTGTATATATTACACAAGATAGGAATCAGACAGGACTGTATATATTACACCAGATAGGAATGAGACATCACTGTATATATTACACCAGATAGGAATCAGACAAGACTGTATATATTACACCAGATAGGAATCAGACTGGACTGTATATATTACACCAGATAGGAATCAGACAGGACTGTATATATTACACAAGATAGGAATCAGACAGGACTGTATATATTAAACCAGATAGCAATCAGACAAGACTGTATATATTACACCAGATAGGAATCAGACATCACTGTATATATTACACAAGATAGGAATCAGATATCACTGTATATATTACACCAGATAGGAATCAGACAGGACTGTATATATTACACCAGATAGGAATCATACATCACTGTATATATTACACAAGATAGGAATCAGACAGGACTGTATATATTACACAAGATAGGAATCAGACATCACTGTATATATTACACCAGATAGGAATCAGACAGGACTGTATATATTAAACCAGATCGGAATCAGACAAGACTGTATATACTACACCAGATAGGAATCAGACATCACTGTATATATTACACAAGATAGGAATCAGACATCACTGTATATATTACACCAGATAGGAATCAGACAGGACTGTATATATTACACCAGATAGGAATCATACATCACTGTATATATTACACAAGATAGGAATCAGACAGGACTGTATATATTACACAAGATAGGAATCAGACAGGACTGTATATATTACACCAGATAGGAATCAGACAGGACTGTATATATTACACCAGATAGGAATCAGACAAGACTGTATATATTAAACCAGATAGGAATCAGACAAGACTGTATATATTACACCAGATAGGAATCAGACAGGACTGTATATATTACACCAGATACTAATCAGACAAGACTGTATATATTACACCAGATAGGATTCAGACATCACTGTAGATATTACACCAGATAGGAATCAGACAGGACTGTATATATTACACCAGATAGGAATCAGACAGGACTGTATATATGACACCAGATAGGAATCAGACAAGACTGTATATATTACACCAGATAGGAATCAGACAAGAGTGTATATATTACACCAGATAGGAATCAGACAGGACTGTATATATTACTCCAGATAGGAATCAGACAAGACTGTATATATTACACAAGATAGGAATCAGACAGGACTGTATATATTACACAAGATAGGAATCAGACATCACTGTATATATTACACCAGATAGGAATCAGACAGGACTGTATATATTAAACCAGATAGGAATCAGACAAGACTGTATATACTACACCAGATAGGAATCAGACATCACTGTATATATTACACAAGATAGGAATCAGACATCACTGTATATATTACACCAGATAGGAATCAGACAGGACTGTATATATTACACCAGATAGGAATCATACATCACTGTATATATTACACAAGATAGGAATCAGACAGGACTGTATATATTACACAAGATAGGAATCAGACAGGACTGTATATATTACACCAGATAGGAATCAGACAGGACTGTATATATTACACCAGATAGGAATCAGACAAGACTGTATATATTAAACCAGATAGGAATCAGACAAGACTGTATATATTACACCAGATAGGAATCAGACAGGACTGTATATATTACACCAGATACTAATCAGACAAGACTGTATATATTACACCAGATAGGATTCAGACATCACTGTAGATATTACACCAGATAGGAATCAGACAGGACTGTATATATTACACCAGATAGGAATCAGACAAGACTGTATATATTACACCAGATAGGAATCAGACAAGACTGTATATATTACACCAGATAGGAATCAGACAAGAGTGTATATATTACACCAGATAGGAATCAGACAGGACTGTATATATTACACCAGATAGGAATCAGACAAGACTGTATATATTACACCAGATAGGAATCAGACAAGACTGTATATATTACACCAGATAGGAATCAGACATCACTGTATATATTACACCAGATAGGAATCAGACAGTACTGTATATATTACACCAGATAGGAATCAGACAAGACTCTATATATTACACCAGATAGGAATCAGACAAGACTGTATATATTACACCAGATAGGAATCAGAAAGGACTGTATATATTACACCAGATAGGAATCAGACAAGACAGTATATATTACACCAGTTAGGAATCAGACAAGACTGTATATATTACACCAGATAGGAATCAGACATCACTGTATATATTACACAAGATAGGAATCAGACAGGACTGTATATATTACACCAGATAGGAATGAGACATCACTGTATATATTACACCAGATAGGAATCAGACAGGACTGTATATATTACACCAGATAGGAATCAGACAGGACTGTATATATTACACAAGATAGGAATCAGACAGGACTGTATATATTAAACCAGATAGGAATCAGACAAGACTGTATATATTACACCAGATAGGAATCAGACAGGACTGTATATATTACACCAGATAGGAATCAGACAGGACTGTATATATTACACAAGATAGGAATCAGACAGGACTGTATATATTAAACCAGATAGGAATCAGACAAGACTGTATATATTACACCAGATAGGAATCAGACATCACTGTATATATTACACAAGATAGGAATCAGACATCACTGTATATATTACACCAGATAGGAATCAGACAGGACTGTATATATTACACAAGATAGGAATCAGACAGGACTGTATATATTAAACCAGATAGGAATCAGACAAGACTGTATATATTACACCAGATAGGAATCAGACATCACTGTATATATTACACAAGATAGGAATCAGACATCACTGTATATATTACACCAGATAGGAATCAGACAGGACTGTATATATTACACCAGATAGGAATCATACATCACTGTATATATTACACAAGATAGGAATCAGACAGGACTGTATATATTACACAAGATAGGAATCAGACATCACTGTATATATTACACCAGATAGGAATCAGACAGGACTGTATATATTACACAAGATAGGAATCAGACAGGACTGTATATATTAAACCAGATAGGAATCAGACAAGACTGTATATATTACACCAGATAGGAATCAGACATCACTGTATATATTACACAAGATAGGAATCAGACATCACTGTATATATTACACCAGATAGGAATCAGACAGGCCTGTATATATTACACCAGATAGGAATCATACATCACTGTATATATTACACAAGATAGGAATCAGACAGGACTGTATATATTACACCAGATAGGAATCAGACAGGACTGTATATATTACACCAGATAGGAATCAGACAAGACTGTATATATTAAACCAGATAGGAATCAGACAAGACTGTATATATTACACCAGATAAGAATCAGACAGGACTGTATATATTACACCAGATACTAATCAGACAAGACTGTATATATTACACCAGATAGGAATCAGACAGGACTGTATATATTACACCAGATACTAATCAGACAAGACTGTATATATTACACCAGATAGGATTCAGACATCACTGTAGATATTACACCAGATAGGAATCAGACAGGACTGTATATATTACACAAGATAGGAATCAGACATCACTGTATATATTACACCAGATAGGAATCAGACAGGACTGTATATATTACACAAGATAGGAATCAGACAGGACTGTATATATTACACCAGATAGGAATCAGACAGGACTGTATATATTACACCAGATAGGAATCATACATCACTGTATATATTACACAAGATAGGAATCAGACAGGACTGTATATATTACACCAGATAGGAATCAGACAGGACTGTATATATTACACCAGATAGGAATCAGACAAGACTGTATATATTAAACCAGATAGGAATCAGACAAGACTGTATATATTACACCAGATAGGAATCAGACAGGACTGTATATATTACACCAGATACTAATCAGACAAGACTGTATATATTACACCAGATAGGATTCAGACATCACTGTAGATATGACACCAGATAGGAATCAGACAGGACTGTATATATTACTCCAGATAGGAATCAGACAGGACTGTATATATTACACCAGATAGGAATCAGACAAGACTGTATATATTACACCAGATAGGAATCAGACAGGACTGTATATATTACACCAGATAGGAATCAGACAAGACTGTATATATTACACAAGATAGGAATCAGACATCACTGTATATATTACACCAAATAGGAATCAGACAGGACTGTATATATAACACAAGATAGGAATCAGACAGGACTGTATATATTAAACCAGATAGGAATCAGACATCACTGTATATATTACACAAGATAGGAATCAGACAAGACTGTATATATTAAACCAGATAGGAATCAGAGAAGACTGTATATATTACACCAGATAGGAATCAGACAGGACTGTATATATTACACAAGATAGGAATCAGACAGGACTGTATATATTAAACCAGATAGGAATCAGACAAGACTGTATATATTACACCAGATAGGAATCAGACATCACTGTATATATTACACAAGATAGGAATCAGACATCACTGTATATATTACACCAGATAGGAATCAGACAAGACTGTATATATTACACCAGATAGGAATCAGACATCACTGTATATATTACACAAGATAGGAATCAGACATCACTGTATATATTACACCAGATAGGAATCAGACAGGACTGTATATATTACACCAGATAGGAATCATACATCACTGTATATATTACACAAGATAGGAATCAGACAGGACTGTATATATTACACAAGATAGGAATCAGACATCACTGTATATATTACACCAGATAGGAATCAGACAGGACTGTATATATTACACAAGATAGGAATCAGACAGGACTGTATATATTAAACCAGATAGGAATCAGACAAGACTGTATATATTACACCAGATAGGAATCAGACATCACTGTATATATTACACAAGATAGGAATCAGACATCACTGTATATATTACACCAGATAGGAATCAGACAGCACTGTATATATTACACCAGATAGGAATCATACATCACTGTATATATTACACAAGATAGGAATCAGACAGGACTGTATATATTACACCAGATAGGAATCAGACAGGACTGTATATATTACACCAGATAGGAATCAGACAAGACTGTATATATTAAACCAGATAGGAATCAGACAAGACTGTATATATTACACCAGATAGGAATCAGACAGGACTGTATATATTACACCAGATACTAATCAGACAAGACTGTATATATTACACCAGATAGGAATCAGACAGGACTGTATATATTACACCAGATACTAATCAGACAAGACTGTATATATTACACCAGATAGGATTCAGACATCACTGTAGATATTACACCAGATAGGAATCAGACAGGACTGTATATATTACACAAGATAGGAATCAGACATCACTGTATATATTACACCAGATAGGAATCAGACAGGACTGTATATATTACACAAGATAGGAATCAGACAGGACTGTATATATTACACCAGATAGGAATCAGACAGGACTGTATATATTACACCAGATAGGAATCATACATCACTGTATATATTACACAAGATAGGAATCAGACAGGACTGTATATATTACACCAGATAGGAATCAGACAGGACTGTATATATTACACCAGATAGGAATCAGACAAGACTGTATATATTAAACCAGATAGGAATCAGACAAGACTGTATATATTACACCAGATAGGAATCAGACAGGACTGTATATATTACACCAGATACTAATCAGACAAGACTGTATATATTACACCAGATAGGATTCAGACATCACTGTAGATATGACACCAGATAGGAATCAGACAGGACTGTATATATTACACCAGATAGGAATCAGACAGGACTGTATATATTACACCAGATAGGAATCAGACAAGACTGTATATATTACACCAGATAGGAATCAGACAGGACTGTATATATTACACCAGATAGGAATCAGACAAGACTGTATATATTACACAAGATAGGAATCAGACATCACTGTATATATTACACCAGATAGGAATCAGACAGGACTGTATATATAACACAAGATAGGAATCAGACAGGACTGTATATATTAAACCAGATAGGAATCAGACATCACTGTATATATTACACAAGATAGGAATCAGACAAGACTGTATATATTAAACCAGATAGGAATCAGAGAAGACTGTATATATTACACCAGATAGGAATCAGACAGGACTGTATATATTACACAAGATAGGAATCAGACAGGACTGTATATATTAAACCAGATAGGAATCAGACAAGACTGTATATATTACACCAGATAGGAATCAGACATCACTGTATATATTACACAAGATAGGAATCAGACATCACTGTATATATTACACCAGATAGGAATCAGACAGGACTGTATATATTACACCAGATAGGAATCATACATCACTGTATATATTACACAAGATAGGAATCAGACAGGACTGTATATATTACACCAGATAGGAATCAGACAGGACTGTATATATTACACCAGATAGGAATCAGACAAGACTGTATATATTAAACCAGATAGGAATCAGACAAGACTGTATATATTACACCAGATAGGAATCAGACAGGACTGTATATATTACACCAGATACTAATCAGACAAGACTGTATATATTACACCAGATAGGATTCAGACATCACTGTAGATATTACACCAGATAGGAATCAGACAGGACTGTATATATTACACCAGATAGGAATCAGACAGGACTGTATATATTACACCAGATAGGAATCAGACAAGACTGTATATATTACACCAGATAGGAATCAGAAAGGACTGTATATATTACACCAGATAGGAATCAGACAAGACAGTATATATTACACCAGTTAGGAATCAGACAAGACTGTATATATTACACCAGATTGGAATCAGACATCACTGTATATATTACACAAGATAGGAATCAGACAGGACTGTATATATTACACCAGATAGGAATGAGACATCACTGTATATATTACACCAGATAGGAATCAGACAAGACTGTATATATTACACCAGATAGGAATCAGACAGGACTGTATATATTACACCAGATAGGAATCAGACAGGACTGTATATATTACACAAGATAGGAATCAGACAGGACTGTATATATTAAACCAGATAGGAATCAGACAAGACTGTATATATTACACCAGATAGGAATCAGACATCACTGTATATATTACACAAGATAGGAATCAGACATCACTGTATATATTACACCAGATAGGAATCAGACAGGACTGTATATATTACACAAGATAGGAATCAGACAGGACTGTATATATTAAACCAGATAGGAATCAGACAAGACTGTATATATTACACCAGATAGGAATCAGACATCACTGTATATATTACACAAGATAGGAATCAGACATCACTGTATATATTACACCAGATAGGAATCAGACAGGACTGTATATATTACACCAGATAGGAATCATACATCACTGTATATATTACACAAGATAGGAATCAGACAGGACTGTATATATTACACAAGATAGGAATCAGACATCACTGTATATATTACACCAGATAGGAATCAGACAGGACTGTATATATTACACAAGATAGGAATCAGACAGGACTGTATATATTAAACCAGATAGGAATCAGACAAGACTGTATATATTACACCAGATAGGAATCAGACATCACTGTATATATTACACAAGATAGGAATCAGACATCACTGTATATATTACACCAGATAGGAATCAGACAGGACTGTATATATTACACCAGATAGGAATCATACATCACTGTATATATTACACAAGATAGGAATCAGACAGGACTGTATATATTACACCAGATAGGAATCAGACAGGACTGTATATATTACACCAGATAGGAATCAGACAAGACTGTATATATTAAACCAGATAGGAATCAGACAAGACTGTATATATTACACCAGATAGGAATCAGACAGGACTGTATATATTACACCAGATACTAATCAGACAAGACTGTATATATTACACCAGATAGGATTCAGACATCACTGTAGATATTACACCAGATAGGAATCAGACAGGACTGTATATATTACACCAGATAGGATTCAGACAGGACTGTATATATTACACCAGATAGGAATCAGACAAGACTGTATATATTACACCAGATAGGAATCAGACAGGACTGTATGTATTACACCAGATAGGAATCAGACAAGACTGTATATATTACACAAGATAGGAATCAGACATCACTGTATATATTACACCAGATAGGAATCAGACAGGACTGTATATATTACACAAGATAGGAATCAGACAGGACTGTATATATTAAACCAGATAGGAATCAGACATCACTGTATATATTACACAAGATAGGAATCAGACAAGACTGTATATATTAAACCAGATAGGAATCAGAGAAGACTGTATATATTACACCAGATAGGAATCAGACAGGACTGTATATATTACACCAGATACTAATCAGACAAGACTGTATATATTACACCAGATAGGATTCAGACATCACTGTAGATATTACACCAGATAGGAATCAGACAGGACTGTATATATTACACCAGATAGGAATCAGACAGGACTGTATATATTACACCAGATAGGAATCAGACAAGACTGTATATATTACACCAGATAGGAATCAGACAGGACTGTATATATTACACCAGATAGGAATCAGACAAGACTGTATATATTACACCAGATAGGAATCAGACAGGACTGTATATATTACACCAGATAGGAATCAGACAGGACTGTAAATATTACACCAGATAGGAATCAGACAAGAGTGTATATATTACACCAGATAGGAATCAGACAGGACTGTATATATTACACCAGATAGGAATCAGACAAGACTGTATATATTACACCAGATAGGAATCAGACAAGACTGTATATATTACACCAGATAGGAATCAGACATCACTGTATATATTACACCAGATAGGAATCAGACAGGACTGTATATATTACACCAGATAGGAATCAGACAAGACTCTATATATTACACCAGATAGGAATCAGACAAGACTGTATATATTACACCAGATAGGAATCAGACAGGACTGTATATATTACACCAGATAGGAATCAGACAAGACAGTATATATTACACCAGTTAGGAATCAGACAAGACTGTATATATTACACCAGATAGGAATCAGACATCACTGTATATATTACACAAGATAGGAATCAGACAGGACTGTATATATTACACCAGATAGGAATGAGACATCACTGTATATATTACACCAGATAGGAATCAGACAAGACTGTATATATTACACCAGATAGGAATCAGACAGGACTGTATATATTACACCAGATAGGAATCAGACAGGACTGTATATATTACACAAGATAGGAATCAGACAGGACTGTATATATTAAACCAGATAGGAATCAGACAAGACTGTATATATTACACCAGATAGGAATCAGACATCACTGTATATATTACACAAGATAGGAATCAGACATCACTGTATATATTACACCAGATAGGAATCAGACAGGACTGTATATATTACACAAGATAGGAATCAGACAGGACTGTATATATTACACCAGATAGGAATCAGACATCACTGTATATATTACACAAGATAGGAATCAGACATCACTGTATATATTACACCAGATAGGAATCAGACAGGACTGTATATATTACACCAGATAGGAATCATACATCACTGTATATATTACACAAGATAGGAATCAGACAGGACTGTATATATTGCACAAGATAGGAATCAGACATCACTGTATATATTACACCAGATAGGAATCAGACAGGACTGTATATATTACACAAGATAGGAATCAGACAGGACTGTATATATTAAACCAGATAGGAATCAGACAAGACTGTATATATTACACCAGATAGGAATCAGACATCACTGTATATATTACACAAGATAGGAATCAGACATCACTGTGTATATTACACCAGATAGGAATCAGACAGGACTGTATATATTACACCAGATAGGAATCATACATCACTGTATATATTACACAAGATAGGAATCAGACAGGACTGTATATATTACACAAGATAGGAATCAGACAGGACTGTATATATTACACCAGATAGGAATCAGACAGGACTGTATATATTACACCAGATAGGAATCAGACAAGACTGTATATATTAAACCAGATAGGAATCAGACAAGACTGTATATATTACACCAGATAGGAATCAGACAGGACTGTATATATTACACCAGATACTAATCAGAAAAGACTGTATATATTACACAAGATAGGATTCAGACATCACTGTAGATATTACACCAGATAGGAATCAGACAGGACTGTATATATTACACCAGATAGGAATCAGACAGGACTGTATATATTACACCAGATAGGAATCAGACAGGACTGTATATATTACACCAGATAGGAATCAGACAAGACTGTATATATTACACCAGATAGGAATCAGACAGGACTGTATATATTACACCAGATAGGAATCAGACAAGACTGTATATATTACACCAGATAGGAATCAGACAGGACTGTATATATTACACCAGATAGGAATCAGACAAGACTGTATATATTACACCAGATAGGAATCAGACAGGACTGTATATATTACACCAGATAGGAATCAGACAAGACTGTATATATTACACCAGATAGGAATCAGACAGGACTGTATATATTACACCAGATAGGAATCAGACAAGACTGTATATATTACAGCAGATAGGAATCAGACAAGACTGTATATATTACACCAGATAGGAATCAGACATCACTGTATATATTACACCAGATAGGAATCAGACAGGACTGTATATATTACACCAGATAGGAATCAGACAAGACTCTATATATTACACCAGATAGGTATCAGACAAGACTGTATATATTACACCAGATAGGAATCAGACAGGACTGTATATATTACACCAGATAGGAATCAGACAAGACTGTATATATTACACTAGATAAGAATCAGACAGGACTGTATATATTACACCAGATAGGAATCAGACAAGACTGTATATATTACACCAGATAGGAATCAGACAGGACTGTATATATTACACCAGATAGGAATCAGACAAGACTGTATATATTGCACCAGATAGGAATCAGACAGGACTGTATATATTACACCAGATAGGAATCAGACAAGACTGTATATATTACATCAGATAGGAATCAGACATCACTGTTTATATTTCACAAGATAGGAATCAGACAGGACTGTATATATTACACCAGATAGGAATCAGACATCACTGTATATATTACACCAGATAGGAATCAGACAAGACAGTATATATTACACCAGTTAGGAATCAGACAAGACTGTATATATCACACCAGATAGGAATCAGACAGGACTGTATATATTACACCAGATAGGAATCAGACAGGACTGTATATATTACACCAGATAGGAATCAGACAGGACTGTATATATTACACCAGATAGGAATCAGACAAGACTGTATATATTACACCAGATAGGAATCAGACAGGACTGTATATATTACACCAGATAGGAATCAGACAAGACTGTATATATTACACCAGATAGGAATCAGACAGGACTGTATATATTACACCAGATAGGAATCAGACAAGACTGTATATATTACACCAGATAGGAATCAGACAGGACTGTATATATTACACCAGATAGGAATCAGACAAGACTGTATATATTACACCAGATAGGAATCAGACAGGACTGTATATATTACACCAGATAGGAATCAGACAGGACTGTATATATTACACCAGATAGGAATCAGACAAGACTGTATATATTACAGCAGATAGGAATCAGACAAGACTGTATATATTACACCAGATAGGAATCAGACATCACTGTATATATTACACCAGATAGGAATCAGACAGGACTGTATATATTACACCAGATAGGAATCAGACAAGACTCTATATATTACACCAGATAGGTATCAGACAAGACTGTATATATTACACCAGATAGGAATCAGACAGGACTGTATATATTACACCAGATAGGAATCAGACAAGACTGTATATATTACACTAGATAAGAATCAGACAGGACTGTATATATTACACCAGATAGGAATCAGACAAGACTGTATATATTACACCAGATAGGAATCAGACAGGACTGTATATATTACACCAGATAGGAATCAGACAAGACTGTATATATTGCACCAGATAGGAATCAGACAGGACTGTATATATTACACCAGATAGGAATCAGACAAGACTGTATATATTACATCAGATAGGAATCAGACATCACTGTTTATATTTCACAAGATAGGAATCAGACAGGACTGTATATATTACACCAGATAGGAATCAGACATCACTGTATATATTACACCAGATAGGAATCAGACAAGACAGTATATATTACACCAGTTAGGAATCAGACAAGACTGTATATATTACACCAGATAGGAATCAGACATCACTGTTTTTATTACACAAGATAGGAATCAGACAGGACTGTATATATTACACCAGATAGGAATGAGACATCACTGTATATATTACACCAGATAGGAATCAGACAAGACTGTATATATTACACCAGATAGGAATCAGACAAGACTGTATATATTACACCAGATAGGAATCAGACAGGACTGTATATATTACACCAGATAGGAATCAGACAGGACTGTATATATTACACAAGATAGGAATCAGACAGGACTGTATATATTAAACCAGGTAGGAATCAGACAAGACTGTATATATTACACCAGATAGGAATCAGACATCACTGTATATATTACACAAGATAGGAATCAGACATCACTGTATATATTACACCAGATAGGAATCAGACAGGACTGTATATATTACACAAGATAGGAATCAGACAGGACTGTATATATTAAACCAGATAGGAATCAGACAAGACTGTATATATTACACCAGATAGGAATCAGACATCACTGTATATATTACACAAGATAGGAATCAGACATCACTGTATATATTACACCAGATAGGAATCAGACAGGACTGTATATATTACACCAGATAGGAATCAGACAGGACTGCATATATTACACCAGATAGGAATCAGACATCACTGTATATATTACACAAGATAGGAATCAGACAAGACTGTATATATTACACCAGATAGGAATCAGACAGGACTGTATATATTACACCAGATAGGAATCACACATCACTGTATATATTACACAAGATAGGAATCAGACAGGACTGTATATATTACACCAGATAGGAATCACACATCACTGTATATATTACACAAGATAGGAATCAGACATCACTGTATATATTACACAAGATAGGAATCAGACAAGACTGTATATATTACATCAGATAGGAATCAGACATCACTGTATATATTTCACAAGATAGGAATCAGACATCACTGTATATATTACACAAGATAGGAATCAGACAAGACTGTATATATTACATCAGATAGGAATCAGACATCACTGTATATATTTCACAAGATAGGAATCAGACACCACTGTATATATTACACCAGATAGGAATCAGACAAGACAGTATATATTACACCAGTTAGGAATCAGACAAGACTGTATATATTACACCAGATAGGAATCAGACATCACTGTTTTTATTACACAAGATAGGAATCAGACAGGACTGTATATATTACACCAGATAGGAATGAGACATCACTGTATATATTACACCAGATAGGAATCAGACAAGACTGTATATATTACACCAGATAGGAATCAGACAAGACTGTATATATTACACCAGATAGGAATCAGACAGGACTGTATATATTACACCAGATAGGAATCAGACAGGACTGTATATATTACACAAGATAGGAATCAGACAGGACTGTATATATTAAACCAGGTTGGAATCAGACAAGACTGTATATATTACACCAGATAGGAATCAGACATCACTGTATATATTACACAAGATAGGAATTAAACATCACTGTATATATTACACCAGATAGGAATCAGACAGGACTGTATATATTACACAAGATAGGAATCAGACAGGACTGTATATATTAAACCAGATAGGAATCAGACAAGACTGTATATATTACACCGGATAGGAATCAGACATCTCTGAATATATTACACAAGATAGGAATCAGACATCACTGTATATATTACACCAGATAGGAATCAGACAGGACTGTATATATTACACCAGATAGGAATCAGACAGGACTGCATATATTACACCAGATAGGAATCAGACATCACTGTATATATTACACAAGATAGGAATCAGACAAGACTGTATATATTACACCAGATAGGAATCAGACAGGACTGTATATATTACACCAGATAGGAATGACACATCACTGTATATATTACACAAGATAGGAATCAGACATCACTGTATATATTACACAAGATAGGAATCTGACAGGACTGTATATATTACACCAGATAGGAATCAGACAAGACTGTATATATTACACCAGATAGGAATCAGACATCACTGTATATATTACACAAGATAGGAATCAGACAGGACTGTATATATTACACCAGATAGGAATCAGACAAGACTGTATATATTACACCAGATAGGAATCAGACATCACTGTATATATTACACCAGATAGGAATCAGACAAGACTGTATATATTACACCAGATAGGAATCAGACATCACTGTATATATTACACCAGATAGGAATCAGACAGGACTGTATATATTACACCAGATAGGAATCAGACAGGACTGTATATATTACACAAGATAGGAATCAGACAGGACTGTATATATTACACCAGATATGAATCAGACATCACTGTATATATTACATCAGGTCGGTATAAGACATGTCGCCTCGGCATGGTTTTAGGAGGTGCAGACTTGCCTCGCATCTGCAACCCCTTTCTTGACCTCTTAGGCTGGTGTTTAGAGGAAAGAAGGGAGACAATATGTCTGGGGTCTATTTAGTTGCAGGCGTTGCCCGAAGTTGCTAACCTGAGGCAAGCTCCATCAGCTAATGGGACTCTACTCCTTATTTGTCGGAATTACTCCCTGCTCTTGTTGTTAATATTGAAGGCACCAACCGGCAGGGCCAGGATTGACACCAAACTGGGTGTGATCGTCTCCTCCAGGTGTGTTAAGGGAGCAGCTACAGGTCGCTGCTTCCCACCTCCAGGTATCCACCTCCATCCCCCAAACCCTCCTGCTACCAAGCCCTCAGGTAGTGAAACTGATATGACTGTAGCTCGCCTCGCAGTGAACTCAGAGCAGGCGAGTGATTTTCTGAATAGGAACATGCTGAAGCAGATAAACCAGTATAACCAGTGGCCAGTCATAGGCTCAGCAGAAGACTGAAGTCTCTGAATCACAGCAGTGGTGGCCAGGTAGCACTGTATATATTACGGCAAAATGGAACCTGACAGCACTATATATATATATATATATATATATATACATACATATCAGAGCCTGTCGCTCTAGAATTGGCCTTTATAGCCACTCCAGGCGCTGCTCCACATACCACTGACCACCTCCAGGCACTTACCCATTGTCTCTAGAGATAAGGAGGCCAAAGATATTCAGATAGCATTCAGGCAGCACTGTATATGTTATAACAAACAGGAATCAGAGCACTGTATATATTTACACTAGACATGAATCAGGCAGCACTGTATATATTAAACCAGATAGGAATCATACAACACAGCATATATTAAGCCAGAAAGGAATGGTACATCACTCTATATATTCGACTGGATAGGAATCAGACAGCAGTGTAAATATTACACCAGACAGGAATCAGAAAGCATAGCATATGTAACTTCTAGCATATGTAAGTGAGCCACATTGGGAGCCCAACTGATCATCCTAAATTGGTTGTTAATGTAATTCTTAGCAGATTCGTGATTGTTCAGTAAGTGCTTTTCAATCACGGAAGCACTTTTAATATAAGATATTGTGTTCTGAGTTTTGCAAGTACAGGCTGGTTGAGTACAGTCAATACTCTGCCTATTGCAAACAGCCAATGGGATGTGCTAGTTGAAACGATTTGCCAGTCGTTGGGCTATTTGGCATACATACCTGGCTTTGCACCGGCACTGGAATTTATATACCACATTACTCATTTGTGTAGTTGGCAGATTGTCTTTTTGGCTTGACAGCAGCAACCTGTTTGTGGAAAATACCACTTGTGTTGCTACTACATAGTAGCAGTATGAAATGGGTGGCTTCAACGGTTGTTCAAATTTTTGAGGCACCCTAGCCCTCCAGAGTAATTTGAGGTAGACTGGGCACTTTTCAGGTCTGAAGGTTGTGGCCTTACGCCCATTTGTGAGTATGTACAACAAGCAATAAACTGATCAAGGTAGCCAATATCCTGCAGGACAGCTTTGATGCGCTCTATTTCAGGGTCAAGCTTATATGATGAGCCAAAGACACAGGCCCTATTTACGAGATTCTCGATAAGGCCAAACCTATAGTGCATGGAGCTGTGGAAATCCAAGCACAGATATTGAACAGTGAATGGAGACTTACGGTGGAAAGTAGTAGTAGCAAACCCATTAGCGGACTTCTTAGCTAGGACGTGGAGGAAAGGAAGCTCATTAGACAGCTCCATTTCAAAGATGAATCTGAACATGTGATTCTTAAAAATTGTAATACATGGTGCTGTGGGATTCTTACATATTGTAATACAATCAGTGCCACTTGATTCCTATATACTGTAATAGATGGTGCAGTGTGAATCCTATATACTGTAATACAGAAAGTGTTTTGTGATTGCTATACCGTGTATTACATACAGTGCTGTGTGATTCCAGTATACTGCAATACACTCAGTGCTGTGATTCCTTTATACTGTAATACACTCAGTGCTGTATGATTCCGTTATACTGTAATACACTCAGTGCTGTGTGATTCCTATTGAGTGTAATACACTCAGTGCTGTATGATTCCATTATACTGTAATACACTCAGCGCTGTGTGATTCCTATTGAGTGTAATACACTCAGTGCTGTATGATTCCGTTATACTGTAATACACTCAGTGCTGTATGATTCCGTTATACTGTAATACACTCAGTGCTGTATGATTCCTATTGAGTGTAATACACTCAGTGCTGTATGATTCTGTTTTACTGTAATACACTCTTCTTTCTTCTTTCCTTTGGGCCTCCTTATCTCGAGAGACAATGGATACGCGCCTCCGCACCCCCTTCCCCTGCACCCCCCCCCCACCCCCTCCCTCTACCCCTCCCCCTTGCATCCCCTCCTCCCACC
The DNA here is from genome assembly GCF_036365525.1 of Heterodontus francisci. NCBI lineage: Eukaryota > Metazoa > Chordata > Chondrichthyes > Heterodontiformes > Heterodontidae > Heterodontus > Heterodontus francisci. The sequence continues at coordinate 25,606,696 of NC_090384.1, forward strand.
GGCACCATCCTACACCTGTGTAGGGGCCCCAACAACCCCACTGCCTTGTGGGCGTCTCGGGAGAGACCAAGGCTAAGGGAGTAAACCCTAATACACTCAGTGCTGTGTGATTCCTATTGAGTGTAATGCACTCAGTGCTGTATGATTCCGTTATACTGTAATACACTCAGTGCTGTGATTCCTTTATACTGTAATACACTCAGTGCTGTATGATTCCTATTGAGTGTAATACACTCAGTGCTGTATGATTCCGTTATACTGTTATACACTCAGTGCTGTGATTCCTTTATACTGTAATACACTCAGTGCTGTATGATTCCGTTACAATGTAATACACTCAGTGCTGTGTGATTCCTTTATACTGTAATACACTCAGTGCTGTCTGATTCCGTTACACTGTAAATCACTCAGTGCTGTATGATTCTGTTATACTGTAATACACTCATTGCTGTGTGATTGCTATTGACTGGAATACACTCAATACTGTGTGATTGCTATTGACTGTAATACACTCATTGCTGTGTGATTGCTATTGACTGTAATACACTCATTGCTGTGTGATTGCTATTGACTGGAATACACTCAATGCTGTGTGATTACTATTGACTGTAATACACTCATTGCTGTGTGATTGCTATTGACTGGAATACACTCAATGCTGTGTGATTACTATTGACTGTAATACACTCATTGCTGTGTGATTGCTATTGACTGTAATACACTCATTGCTGTGTGATTACTATTGACTGTAATACACTCATTGCTGTGTGATTGCTATTGACTGGAATACACTCAATGCTGTGTGATTACTATTGACTGTAATACACTCATTGCTGTGTGATTGCTATTGACTGTAATACACTCAATGCTGTGTGATTACTATTGACTGTAATACACTCATTGCTGTGTGATTGCTATTGACTGGAATACACTCAATGCTGTGTGATTACTATTGACTGTAATACACTCATTGCTGTGTGATTGCTATTGACTGTAATACACTCAATGCTGTGTGATTGCTATTGACTGTAATACACTCATTGCTGTGTGATTGCTATTGACTGGAATACACTCAATGCTGTGTGATTACTATTGACTGTAATACACTCATTGCTGTGTGATTGCTATTGACTGTAATACACTCAATGCTGTGTGATTGCTATTGACTGTAATACACAGTGCTTTGTGATTCCTATATAATATAAAAACGTAGTGTGATTCCTATACACTGTAATACACTCAGTGTATCTGCAGGGGGCCAGGAGGCCATCCAGACATCTGCTGAGGAGGCAGTGGGAAGAAATAACAGTGGTGGTCAATGCCAGGAGTTTTGCTCCAAGAATATGGAGCAACTCCAGCAACTCGGGTTCAATTCTGGGTACTGCCTGTGCGTAGTTTGCAAGTTCTCCCTGTGACCGTGTGGGTTTCTGCCGGGTGCTCCGGTTTCTTCCCACATGCCAAAGACTTGCGGGTTGATAGATAAATTGGCCATTGTAAAAATTGCCCCTAGTGTAGGTAGGTGGTTGGAGAATTGAGGGAAGGTGGGGATGTGAGAGGGAAAATGGGATTAATGTAGGATTAGTATAAATGGGTGGTTGATGGTCGGCGCGGACTCATTGGGTCGAAGTGCCTGTTTCGGTACTGTATCTCCCTATGACTCTAATATGGTTGCCGCACTGGAAGAAGTTTCATGATATCACATGAGTTGTAAAGGTCAGTGAGTTGATCCTCAAATGCCATTTGCTATCAACTACTTACTTGCCTCTTCCACTACTCAATTCACTACACCCCCATCACCCAACTATCAACACTCTCTATCAATTAGGACTCACCACTCACAATTTTACCTCACCCTCACTCTTAACACTGTTGCAAGCCTCATTCCCACCTCTCACAAGTTGCACACACTGGCAGCTATTCAACCATGACAACCACAGCATCCAAACATTTTGCACAATGCCTAATGACATGCTTCCCTTTTTCTTACAGGAGATGATGGCACACAACAAGAGGTAGCAGGAATTAGTGAGAGGGGGAGAAGTGCATCTGCATGTTTAAACTCGCATGGAGGTGACAGAACTGGCCATTATAGGAAGGACCATTGCTGAGGCTGTGGCCACCGGCTAGGCTGAAGCAACTGAAGATGAGGTTATTCGCATACTTTAAACCTCCCTTCTTCATTCCACTTCTCCCACAACCTTCAATCTATTCTGATAGACAAGCTGCAGATAGTGCAGGCATACACATCTTACTTTCTCCTCTCCCCTCATTGTATCCCAACCCATTCCTTTTTTATTTCAGTTCCTCAAGAACTGGAAGCTGCCCAGGCAGTGGAGGAAGAGGAAAAGGACAGTGAAGATAAAGAGAAACGATCACTCGATCTCATAGTCACAGCCACCAACTCGGATACAGACGCCACGAGTATATTATAGGATAGATTAGAGGTGGAATCTGAACATGGTCAGACACGGGGCACAATTTCATTTAATTTGTTCATGGGATGTGGAGCTCTCTGGCAAGGCCAGCATTTATTGCCTATCTCTAATTGCCCTTGGGACGATGGTAGTGAGCCGCCTTCTTGAACCGCTGCAATCCATGTGGTGCAGGTACACCCACAGTGCTATTGGAGACGGAATGCCAGGATTTTGATCCAGCGACAGTGAAAGAAATATATTTCCAAGTCAGGATGGTGTGTGGGGAACTTGCATGCATTGGCTGCCCTTGTTCTTCCAGGTCAGGGGTCAGTCCCCTTTTTACCTGAAGAACTTTAAAAAAAAAAATTGCCTAAAATAAAAATATTTAGAGCCATATGACAAAAATTTGGCATTTCCAAACTAAATACATTGGCAAATTACCGTGTGTCTCTGGTAGAATGCATAATTTGCATATATAATAAATAAAATACATGTATTGAATTTATGTATCAATAGAAAAAAAAATTAAAATAGACCTAACTCTGAATTATCACATTTTTTGATATTCTTTGCTTTTTTTTTTTCTTTGTATCTCCAGTATATGTATGTTCAGGTGCTTGAATTAACCTTTTATCCCTTCAATAAAAACACGGCTCTTACTTTTGTCATGCAGGCCCCCACCTGCCAAGAATGAGGCACATGGACATTAAATTTCAAATTGACGCTGGGATGAAGAGAAGGCCTGTTACAAGGGGTTGCCAAGCCCCTGGCTGGAAAGACATTTTTGCATATTAACAGACAGTGTGTGGAACAAAGGAGCTATCCCCTGCTCCAATAAAATCCACAAACAGACGTGGTCAGGCCAGTTAGTCACATGACTAACTGGCTGTTGCAGAGTTTGAACTGAGAGTTTTAAATTAGAGAGACAGTGTTTGAACTGGCAGAAAGCTCCATGCTCCTGGACTGGAGAAGACCTCCTGCCTGTCTGCCTGCTCCCATCTCTTTCCCATGGAACTCCAAAACACCCACTGAAGACACATGAATCCCACCAGAGACAAAGATTAAGGGTGGTACTGCCAAATCTAGAGCCCCCTGGTTATCTGAAAGCTTACAGGATAAGTTAAAGCAAAAAAAGAAAGCTTATGATTGTCACAAATAACAGGAAAGCCGAGAGGAGTATAGAAAGTGCAGGGGTGAAGTAAAAAAGGAAATTAGGAAAGCAAAGAGAGGGCATGAAAAATTATTGGCAGGTAAAATCAAGGAAAACCGAAAGATGTATCAGTACATTAAGAGCAAGAGGATAACTAAGGAAAGGTTAGGGCCTATCAGAGTTGTACAAGGGAATTTATGCATGAATGCAGAAGACGTGGGCAGGGTTCATAATGAGTTTCTTGTATCTATCTTCACAAAGAAGAGAGTTGATGCCGATATTGTAGTTAAAGAGGAGGAATGTGAAATATTAGATACGATAAGCATAATGAGAGAGGAAGTGCTTGAGGGTCTGACAACCCTGAAAGTGGATAAATCGCCAGGGCCGGATGGATTGTACCCCAGATTGTTAAAGGAAGCCAGGGAGGAAATAGCAGATGCGCTGAGGATCATCTTCAAATTCTCACTGGATACAGGAGAGGTACCATATGATTGGAGGCCTGTGAACGTTGTACCATTTTAAAAAAATGGTGTGCGGGATAAGCCAGGTAATTATAGACAAGTCAGTCTGACCTCGGTGGTGGGTAAATTGTTAGAATCTATTCTGAGGGACAGGATTAACTGTGACTTACAAAGGCATGGATTGATCAGGGATAGTCAGCATGGATTTGTTAGGGGAAGGTCATGTCTTACTAAATTGATTGAGTTTTTTGAGGAAGTAACAAGGAGGATTGATGAGGGTAGTGCTGTGGATGTGGTCTACATGGATTTTAGTAAGGCATTTGACAAGGACCTGCATGGTAGACTGGTCAGTAAAATGAAAGCCCATGGGATACAGGGGAACATGGCAGGTTAGATCCAGAATTGGCTCAGTGACAGAAAACAAAGGATAGTAGTCGATGGATGTTTTTGTGAATGGAAAGCGGTTTCCAGTGGCGTTCCACAGGGCTCAGTATTGGGACCCTTGCTGTTTGTGGTATATATTAATGATTTGGACTTAAATGTGGGAGGCGTGATTGGGAAGTTTGCTGATGACACAAAAATTAGCTGTGTAGTTAATAGTGAAAAGGATAGCCGTAGACTCCAGAATGATATCAATGTTTTGGTTGAGTGGGCAGAAAAGTGACAAATGGAATTCAATCCAGACAAATGTGAGGTAATGCATTTGGGGAGGGCAAATATAGTGAGGGAATATACAATAAACTGAGGATTTTGAGAGGGGTAGAAGAAATGTGAGACCTTGGAGTGCATGTTCACAGGTCCCTGAAGGGGGCAGGACATGTGGATAGAGTGGTGAAGAAGGCATATGGATTGCTTTCCTTTATTGGCCAAGGTTTAGAGTACAAAAGAGGGATGTGTTGCTGGAACTGTGTATAGCGTTGGTTAGGCTATCCGGCCCTGGCGATTTATCCACTTTCAGGGATGTCAGACCCTCAAGCACTTCCTCTCTCATTATGCTTATTGCGTGCCATTCCGGTCACCCATTACAGAAAGGGCATAATTGTTCTGGAGAGAGTACAGAGGAGATTTACAAGAATGTTGCCAGGCCTTGAAGGTTGCAGCCATGAGGAGAGATTGGATAGGCTAGAGTTGTTTTCCATAGAACTGAGGGGTTACTTGATTGAGGTGTACAAAATTATGAGGGGCCTAGATAGAGTGGACAGGAAGGACCTGTTTCCCTTCGCGGGGAGGTCAGTTACCAGGAGGCACAGATTTAAGGTGATTGGTAGAAGGATTAGAGGGGACTTGAGGGGAAACTTTTTCACCCAGAGGGTTCTGGGTGTCTGGAATTCACTGCCAGGAATTGTGGTGGAGACAGAGACCCTCAACTCTCTTAAAAGGTACCTGGACATGTACCTGAGGTACTGTAACCTGTGGGCTATGGACCAGGTGCTGAAAGGTGGGATTAGTTTGGGCAGATAGTTTATTCGGCTGGCGCAGACACAATGGGCTGAATGGTCTCCTTCTGTGCCGTACTTTTTCTATGTTTCTAAAAGTCTCCTCCAGTGAACAAGGTTTAAGAAGAATACTGGGCCCCAATGAAAAACAAGATCTACCTACAATCAAGGCCTCTACAGTGAGCTTGAAGAACTGTAACAACTCTTCAGATATTGCCTCAAACCTTTCCACTTTATTTTTCTCCTGCTCTTTCTGTCTCTATTTGCATGTGTGCATCGTGTATGCATGCTAGCGTGAGTGCGTCATGTATCCATAGGCATCAACCAAAATAGAATTTAAGATTAAGTTTAATAAAATTTAATCTT